>NC_091639.1:30714724-31017754 GCF_027580195.1 Bos mutus | reverse complement strand
TCGTTTGCCATTTCCTTCTCCAATAATTCAGTAACATTATTCAATAATGATATCGATATTCATAATATCAATATTCAATAATAGTAAATAATATTCAGTAATATTATACATTCAATACTATTATTATTATGCATATCATTAATATTTATTATTTGAGATTCAACTTAGCATGTGCCTGAGTTAACCAAAACAAACTTAAGTGCCCAATATATGCCTGGCACTTAACAAATATTATTTAATTTTCCTACCTTATAACAGTCCTGCAAAGGAGCAATTATTTTCCCTGATGTTCAGAGGGTGCAAAGAAGCTGAAGGAAGATGACTTGCCTGGCAGAGTCACTTCAGGGTGACTACGGCAGTCACCGAGTCAGGTCCTGGGCTCCACAAAAGTTGTAGGAAGCATCTTTCAAGCGGGAGGAGCCCCTTTAGAGAGTGAGACTAGGAGAGATGGGTGGACTCAGAGACAACACAGGCAGGACCAGAGAGGGCTGGGGGAACTGGCCAATCAGGAAGAAAGGTCTCGAAGGCCATTTAACAACTCCTGATGCATAAGCTTAATTGGTAATAGTGTCTCTGGTTGAGCCTGGATAAAAATATCTGAAGTTTTTTCGAAGCTTACTTTGTGACAAGCTTGTGCTTTCACATGGGTTGTCTCGTTTCCTTCCCAGTTTGAGCAAGGCAGAGAGTGAGTTTTATGGAGATTTGGATAAGATGCCAGGATTATATAACCAGGAAGTGGCAGAGTTCCCGGGTCTGGAATCCTGGTTCTTGATGTGATGCTTTATGGCCCCGCGGGAACCAGTCTCTCTCTCTCTCTCCATTTGGAAGGTACATTGTGAATGGAGACAGGAAGCTGAAACTCAGGATCCTCTTGCTTTATGTGGGAGATCCTGTCTTGGAATCGCTGATGGACCCTTTCCAGGAGTCTGTGTGTTGGCATTTAACAGAGAGAAAGGTAATATACAGCCTTGGCGCATGGGGAGGACGCGGGGAACAGCAACAGAGGCAGAGACCACCCTCCACACTGTGTTCGCAGCCAACCACTGGGAAACTAGTTTGTAAACTCCCGATCCCTGGTGGGTGGTGTGATTTAATTCTTTTTCCTTCTCCTTTTCTGGGGCAGCTTTGGGGTTGTTAGTTCCAGCTGAGGCTAGAAGTGGTAACACAGCCCAAGGAGCAGCAAGAATGGGAAGATTTCTCACTGAGAAAAATGTTCTTCCTTCTTCTGGAAGCAAAATCAGGCAAGTGTATGGGTGGGTATTAGTTACTGAGATGTTTTCCTGCTCTCAAAGCTGAGGATGAAGCTCACACTTCTGAAGAAAGGATTCAAACAGCCTTTGGAAAGCAGAATGCATTTATTTTATTGGAAACAACTCTGGGAGGCTGCAAATTCTGTCCAACAAGTCTTTACTGAGGGTCTTCTAAGGGGTCAGTGTTGTGTGTTATCTCCACAGGGGACGTGGTTCAACTGGCATAAAAATCGGACTCTAGTGAGCGTTGGAAGTAAAATGGTGGAGAGGCCCCTCACGTTGCCAGAACCTAAACACTCATTAGAGAAAATGCCACATTAGTGCTACTGGGATTAAAAAGTGAAGTGACCAGTGTCCATTCAGAACCAGAGCTATTTACTTAACCAACCAATATTTACTGAGCAACTTCTATATGCTGGACCCTGATCTAGGAGCTGAGGGTTTGGCAATGAACAGGCAAAGGTGGTTCCTGCTTTCGTAGACTTAAGTCCAGATGGGGACTAAGACACTGGGTAGATAATTATGTGCTTAGTCAAAGCTGACTCTGTGATCCCATGGACTGTAGCCCACCAGGCTCCTCTGTCCATGGGGATTCTCCAGGCAAGAATACTGGAGTGGGTTGCCATTTCCTCCTCCAAGGGATCTTCCTGACCCAGGGATCAAACCCACGTCTCCTGTGGCTCCTGCATGGGTGGGCAGATTCTTTACCACTGAGCCACCTGGGAAGCCCCCATTGATAATTATAAAAAAATATATGTATGTAGATAATTATACTAAGAATTAAATAATTTATTTCAGTAATTTAACTAGATATATTGAAATATTTAGAAATAAATTCAGTCCAAGTTGTGAATGTAACTAAACTTCTGAACTTAAGAAATACTTTATTAAGTGATTTTAACTGTGATAAGCTCTTCAGAGGAAAATATGAGGTCCTATGAAAACGGCTAACAGAGGGACTAGATCTGTTAGAAGGCATTCAGCTGCAAGGAACAGAAAGCCAACAGTGATTTATATAAGTAGGGCATATTCTTTTTCACATAGCAAGAAGTCCCAAAGAGGGATGTGTTGGCATTGACTCTGTGATGTCATCAAGGATCCAGGTCCTTTTCATGCCTTCTCCCACCTTCAACATAATGGAGTTTTTATTCTTGGGCTTGTGGTCTCATGACGACAGGATGGCTGCTGCAGCTCTGCTTTCAAAGTCAGGAAGCACAGGGATGGGAGTATACCAGAGAGCTCTTTTGTTTAGCATCAGTGTATTTCAGCAGCAGCAAAATTTCTTTCCCAGAAATCTTTCAGCAGACTTTCTGTTAATTCATTAGCCAGAACTGGTTTTTTTTTTTTTTTTTTTTAGGGAAGACTATAGAAAAGACAAAGAGGTCAGCAGTTACGTAGGTATAACTGGAAGTAACACTTGTGGAATGTCTTGCAGACCACATTCATGTATATTAAGTTGCGTGAGTCTCCCATCAAGTCTGGGAGAAGCAGAGCAATGTCTCAGATGAAGATATTGAGGCTTAAGTGGGGGACTTGCCCAAGTACACACAGTTAGCCCTGCTATGGCCAGGGGTCCTCAGCTCATTCCTGGGTGCTTGCACTGCCCTGTGTCCAGGTTTTAGGACAATCCTGAGCCCTAGATACATTCTGAAGAGAAATGCAAGAGTGTGGGGGTTTGCAAAAAAAGCAAGGGTTTGTTTTCTGAGATGTTTGCTTGGGAACTCAAAGTGTAGATGGCTTCTCAGATGTTCTCTTATGGCTGTCCCCAGGGCTGACAGTCACATGGTGGGAACTCAGGCCAGCAGGGATGCAAGAAGACGTCTTCTGATAGCAAAGTCAGAGTCTCACGGTGGAGCCTTCGGGGTTCATTCTTGCCAGGATATAAAAACAGGTATAACAAATAGCATCTGCGGATGGGGCTGTGACCTCATTTCCAGACAACTTTGGAAATATTGATTTTCAATGTTTTTGAGTAACCCTCAACCCCTGGCATCCAACTCAGGCCAAAGGTGGGCTGTTTAACAACTGGGATAAATGACTAAATGTTAAAGACACAGATTCTCATGGTATTTTAAAAGCACCCAGGAAGTCACCGTGCCCGTCACTTGCAGCATCCTGATCTGTGTCCCCTCCCCAATCTCCCGGCATGCCATGTGCGCCTGTCACAGCAGCGATGACGTCCTCGGCGGCTTCCACTCTCCCCACCATCTCTCTCGCCTCCTGTGTCTGGGTTCTGAGGTTTTCTGTTGTCTGTTGCTGGCCTGGTGGAAGGAGAGACAGATCTGCTGGCTTGGGACCATCCCATGAAAATCAGGATGGGCGGGATGCCCGGAGACGCACCAGCGTCCTTGAGTTACGCCAGTGGAAACACGAGTCATGTACCCTGTGTTGGAGGACGTGTAAAACTGACACCGTTTACCAGATGTTCCAGGGTTTTACGAGCTCTACAAGACCTTCTGTTAAGTAACACTTATTTGAAAAAAAGCAAAGCTTGCCTGCTCTGAGTGGAAAGTTTTTGTTTTGAGTCTTTTTTAAAAAAATCTTTTGGATGAACTCGGCTGCACCTGTTTTCACAGCAGAGTTCCAGCCTGCAAGGGGCCGCTTCTGGTGAGTGACAGGCAGAAGAGAAGTATGTAGCAGGCAACCTGGTCCTGATTTAAGAGGCCAGAGACCAGAAGTCCAGGCTTATGGATGCAGACACACAACTTACAGACAGGCACCCAGATGTGCACCCTCCTTTAAGGCAACAAACACGCTCCTGAAATGTTGGCTGTGAATCATGCATTTTTGTAGCCTCACTTAAGATAGCCCTTTCTTGTGCAATAATTTGATTCTTCAACAAATAACTACCATTAAACTCACACTTAGTGTTTATCTGAATTTTCAAAAAATAAAGTTGAGTAAAATGACATCCATCTTTATCACACGCCGTGAAAAGCAGTGCATCAGGAAGTGGCCATTGATTATAGCTGGTGTCTTGAGAATGTTGTACCAGACGGTGAATGATTTTAGATAATTAGAAGTGAGAGAGAGCAAGAAGGTGCTCTGTAGGCGCAGAGGGGAATTCTGTGTGGTAGGGTACCAGCCGGGCCAGAACACGACTACACACAGAGAACAGTCTGGAAGTACCACCTAAAGGGGCTTTGGGGTGTGTTGAAATCCACATAGAAACTACCCCCCACACCCCACCCTATCCAGCTTCGTTTTGGGAGGAAGAGGAGGAGGATGTCTGGGGTGGTTCTGTTTGTCCTACCCGTCAGTATATTTTGAACAGAACTCAGTTATAGCCCAGCAGCAATCTTTAAAATTATAGATAGCACCACATCCACAAGATAGAAGTCTTCTGACTTTTTATTTTATTTTTTAGATAATTTTTTTTCTCAAGGATTTTTTTTAAGTTGATCATAGGAACATTTCAATAGCAGCTTTTGTCTTATTTTTATTTTATTTTGTTTTGGCTGCATGCTACGGCATGCTGGGCCCTAGTTCCCTGACCAGGCATCAAACTAGCATCCTCTGCACTGGAAGTGCTGAGTCTTAACTGCTGGACCACAAGAAAGTCCCCGTCTTCTGACTTCTAATCAGAGATTACTTAATTGCATGTCTGTATCTGTCTTTGTCTCTTTGTCCAATGTTCATTGTCAAAATCTAGACTTTCCCCAGGAGTGGAGGCTTTTATCACCCTCTGCCCTTGGGCTTCCCTTGTGGCTCAGCTAGTAAAGAATCCGCCTGCAAGGCAGAAGACCTGAGTTTGATCCCTGGGTTGGGAAGATCCCCTGGAGAAGGGTACGGCTACCCACTCCAGTATTCTGACCTGGAGAATTCCATGGGCTGTACAGTCCATGGGGTCGCAAAGAGATGGACACGAGTGAGCGACTTTCACTTTCACTGCTGTGTGGAGAAAGGTGAGTGGAGATCAGGGTGGGAATATGAGGCAGTGCTGGTGCCCTGCAGGGGAAGTGTTGAAGAGGCGGAGACTGGAGATAAGAAAAATGACCGTGAAAGAGAAAAAGGTGTGCATTATAAAAGAACACCAATACGTATGATCTCCCACTTATACAGAAGGCATATGTATGCTCACAGACAGATATATAGAGAGATGGGTTACCAAAGTGTTAATGGTAATTAACAGACTAGTGGATTTCAGGTTAGTTTTAGTTTCTTGTATTTTTCTAGAGTTTGAGTTAAACTGTTTATTCTTTCTGAATCAGAAAAAATGACTGTTTTTAATGTAAACATTAAAAATAACCACAACAAGACAAAATCAACACATACATTTCAGATCTCAAGGTGTCCCTCTGCTCATTTCCCCTCTCGGAATCCTAGATGCAAACTGGAGATGTGGCCTCCGGGAGAGACGAGAAGAAGAAACGGAGCCCTTTACCCCATGGTTGGGGCCTGTATCCTCTCTCTCTGGAGAACCAGGTGTTGATAACAAGGTGATATCTCAGCATCAGTATCATCCCTGAGGAAGCTGGGTTTGCAGAGGCCATGGTCAGATGCAAGGCTTAGCCTCAGCTACTTCCCCCTACATTGCTCTTTTCAACTGATAAGAACCACCAAGAATGCATGTCACCACATAAAGCCAAGTTCACTAACTTGCTGCAGCGAGGGGAACAGGCCCTGAAGAACCATGGGCATCTCAGGAGGAAGGGCTGGGGAGAGGTTTATTGTAAGATCTGGGCTCAGACTGAGTGATGGGCAGGGAGGAACCGGGGAAAACGAGGGCTATTCTGGATTGCAGGTGAACACGAAGTGGGGCCCATTTAGTAAGTTAGATCTCAGCCATCTCCCAGGCAGGAGGAAAGAAGCAGGGTTGAGCATGTCATCAACAAGGCAATCACTAAAAGGTAGTCACTTTGTTTATGGCATGGCCCGGAAAGAAACACTGAATTCTGTTGGCCTTGCCATGGGCTTGTCTGAGACTTTTGGGGAGGTCTCCATGTGATGAGGGGCAAGGCAGACTTTCATGTTTCCACTCTCAGGGGTCCAGGGCCAGCTGTCATTCCTGGAGAGGGGCACTTGGAGGCTGGGGTCCGATGGAGCCTGCTCTGTCCACAGGTCTGGCTTGGGGAGGCGGGTAAGGATGGAATGATGCTTTTGGACACAGGTGTTTAGCACACAAGTACAGATTCCTCCAAACCTGAAAGATCTTCAGGGTCCTTCCTTATAAGCCTGAGGAATCCTGCCTGGATTCCTCCTGATCCTGCACCTCTCTGTACCTCTGTCTTCTCACCTGTGGAGACGGGAAATTATACCACCTTCTCTAACTAAGGGAGAAGGAAATGGCAACCCACTCCAGTATTCTTGCCTGGAGAATCCCATGGATAGAGGAGCCTGGTGGGCTGCTGTCTATGGGGTCACACAGAGTCAGACACGACTAAAGCGACTTGGCAGGAGCAGCAGCTCTAAGACCAAAATGGCATTGAGTGAATCGCACATTGTAAGCTCTAAGAACTTCTAACTTCAAAGAGAAAGATGTCAATATATCAATGTCTTTTATTTTTGTAAAGTTTTTTTTTTTTTTTTTTTGATGTGGACCATTTTTAAAGTCTTTACTGAGTTTGTTATAATATTACTTCCATTGTATCTTTTGGTTTTTTGGCCTCGAGTCATGCTGGAGCCCAGCTCCCTGACCAATCTGCATTGGAAGGTGAAGTCTTTAACCACTGGACTGCCAGAGAAGTCCCATGTCAACGTCTTAATATGGGGTGAAATCTTACTCTGTGGTCAGAAGCAAACAGCGGCCACACGGCTGATGGCATCTACCTGCCTGGCATCCCTGGGCTCCTGGAGGCATTGCCAAGGCAGCTGCTTCCTGTTTCTCTTCTCTTCTCTGCTCACCCTACCTCGTCCCCTTCCAGTGCATCCCTCTGACCCTTGACTCCCCTGTGGCTGCTGTCCCCTACGGCTTCCCAACCTGGACTTGGCCTTGGTCTCCTTCTCCAGGCAGGAGGGTGGAGGGCCTGTGGCCAAAGGGCTGGAAAGGGAAGGTCTGAGTCTTGATCTTCTGACTCAGGCCGCCAGACTGCCGTGTGAATGAAAACAAGAGAGGCCAAGTCAACAGTGAGAGCAAGAGCCACGCACACCAAGTGGAGACCTTCCCATCACTTAGAGGGTGGTGGGCAGGCATGGGAAGGGGGACACATTTTCCTACCATATTAGAATAAGATGAGCGGTGGCCGTTTGGGCTGGGCTCTGACGGACTCTTGGAGAGCACCTCAGAGCTGCAGATGAGGCCCCAGGTTGATGTCACTGGGGCAGTTTCAGCGCTGCCAAGTATTTGTAGTGTCAAGAAATTATAAAACGTGCCGGTGGTCTGGGAGCTGGATGGGGTGGACGGGGTGCATGTGTTTGAGACGGCTTTGTGACTTGGTGACAGGCCTTTTTGATTCCCTTCCCCTAGAAATCTGTTAGGATCTGTTAGAGGAAGAAATGAAATGTAGATGGCCCTGAATCCATTTCCTCCATTTCTTCTGTTGCTCCCTTTCTCCCTTATCTGGAGAAGGCAAGGATTTTTTTTTGCCCCCTGGCGTGATTTGTATTTAATTATCACAGCTCAGATTTTTCTCTACCACACTGGAAGCCTGAATCAGCTTCCTCTTCATCCCTGGACTCTGGAATAACATGGCTCCCTGTTAGCGATTATCCCTGCCATTTGGGAAGTCTGCAGCCAGCCCAGTGTAAGGCCTGATCAGTTTGCTTTAATTAAGCTTCAAAGGAGAACCGGAGTCTCCATCTTATCTGCAGTTTGCTCCTTTAATTCCTTTTCCACGGTGCCTGCTGTAGGTGGGAAGTGCCGCCTGGTCTCCGAATGGCGGGGGGTGGGGTGGGGACCCTCCTGGTCTGGCCCAGCCTTGCCTGGTGAATGAATTTCTCTGAACCTCTTCCAAGGGCCTCCTTTCGATTTTCCCCGATTTCTACAGGGAACTAATTGCTAATGATCTTGAAAAAAAAAAAAAAATCCCCTTGAGCATTTCTGACTACTACCAGCTCAGAAGGAAGAAGTGGGGCGGGCGGCGAGCGGGCCTAGCAGGAAGAAAGGGGGTGCAAGGCCGCTGCTAAGCCCACCACCAGAGAGCTTCCAGCAGGAGGCCTGTTTCCAGCCCTAGGGAAAGCATTTCACCCTTAGCAAGATACTCTCTCGCTGCCTCCCCATCCTTTTGTAGAATTTTCCTTGTGAAACTAACCGCGTGTGTGTGTGTGTGTGTGTGTGTGTGTGTGTGTGGTGTGTACACCCACAGTGGCAGCTTTTTGTCCACCGGATGGAATTTTCAGTTTTTTACCTCCAGCCACCAGCTACTGCGCTCCTGAGAAGGAACATTTGTAACCCAGCATTCTTGATGTGGTCCTCGATTAATAAACAGGAACCCACCTTTCGAGGCCGACGGGGGGAAACAATTTTTTTCCTGTTCACCGCCCCTGCGCGTCAGGTCCATGAATGGGGGCTTTCAGAACTCGCCCTTCGGCGCAGCCACATGTCAAAGTGCTGCTCACACCTCCGCCCGACCCTCCCCGAGGTGCGGCCGAGCCTCCGCCCGGGGCCGCCCTGGTCCTGCGGTTCCGCGCTGGCCGCCCCGTCGGGCCACCGCGCCAGGGCTGAGAGCGCCCAGGCTCCTCCCTGGGACCAGCGCCCGACCCACCAGGAAGAAACCGGGGACCACCAGCGTCCATTCCCCCCTCCCCACAGCCCGAAAATAACCGTATTTATATTTACTTGTCTGTGTGCCCTTTTGCGGCCTTCCTCCCTAGTCACGTCGCTCCGTTGGGAAAGGTTTTGTGGTGAAATGTTTCTCCCTTCTTCTTTTTACTTTCCTCTGTCTCCCCTCCTCTCTCATCTTGGATTAGTGGGTCTTCACCCTCCCACGTTACAGCTTGGGGCTCCTCTGGCCTCTTCCCTGTCCTGCCCCCAAGCTCTGAGATCTGCTGGTTTTGCTGGGACTTCAGGGAAGTCGGAGGCTGAGAACAATGACTTCCATCAGCTCCCTGGAGACGGATAGGGTGTGTAAAGGGCTAGGACTCCCATCTACAGATCCCGGAGTCTGAGACAGGGGCTGATTGAGGCTTTGTGAGTTACAATCAGGAGGATAAAGGAGCCGCAGCACAGAAACAGGAAAGGGCTTATCCTGAGCGCTTCGTGGCTGCCCCGCAGGGCTCTTCTGTCTGGGCCAAGGCACCTTCTCATCATCCTGGGCGTCTTCCAGTTGACTTATGCTGGGAACCGGTTTTAGAGCCTCTGTAACTGGAAGCACTGACCTGGCAGCTGGCTGGGGGAAGTCGGGAGGGGGCAGAAATGAACCCGTTTCGCTCTTTCCTCCTCCCAGTGGTCCTGCCCTCCCGCTCCAAATGGACCAGCTGGGAAGACGGAGGTAGTGTCACTTGCCTTCATTCCTGTTAGGATCAAAGGCATACTTGCTCGGCCACAGTCTCTGAGTTCTTCCTAGGAAAGGGCTTTGCAGAGGGGAAGGGACACTCAGGTCTAGTTAGAGCAGATGGGTGGTAAGTGGGTGGGGGCTGTCTTTTCTGTGATACAATTTGCAGCCCAGGTAAGGCAGCTCAGGGGCTCTCACCCTGTAATTCTGTGATTGGAATCAAATGAGGTGGGATCTTTGGTCTCCTGTGGCCTCGTGTGTTGGCAGAGAGGGAGTCTGGATATGATCTTCATGTGGGGAGAGAGGCTGAAGAACAGGAATGGAAAGCTTTGGGGAAATGGAAGGAAGACTCATTTTTAGTTCTCTCTCTGCTGTGAATCTGAGAGGCCTCCCCTGCTCCATGAGACAGGCAGGAGGGGACCACTGTGCTCATGTCACAGATGGACACACGGAGGCTCCAAGGTGCACAGCGAACACACCAAAGCACAGAGCGTGGGTGTCCCCTGAATTGTGCTTCTTCACCGCCCCAGCGGGTACTCAGGCCCATGGAGAGGAAGAGGAAGAAACAGGAGCTGGCTGGCAGGTGCTTGGCATGCTTCTTAGAAACCCTGAACATTGTCCAGGGGATGTCATCTGCTTGCTTCCCACCAGATTCCCACCCTTCTTTGTAGGGACAGTGTGGGGGAAAATGAGGGGGACGTGATGGGCAGAAGCTCTGTCAGCAGAGATCCTGCCCTGGATGGCAGTGGCCACACAGATCCTTTGCAAGTGAGCTCTGTTTATAAAGCTTTCATGTCGGTGACCTGTGGGAACTGGCCTGGCTTCTCCAAATGCCCTGGCCCCATCTGTTGGCTTGGCCCTGATAGTTCTCCCCACTCCCGGCCACTCTCCGACATCACCAGCATTCCCAGGAAGCTAGCAGACCACCACTCTCTTCCCCCTGACTTGAAGAAAGCAACACAGGATGGATGTGTGTCCAGGCCATAGAGTGGTTGGGAGACATCCAGGACAAGGGCACAGGTCCCATAGCTTGTCACACTGACACTGTGGTGACCCCCGACCCCCATGGCATGAGGAGGTGAGAGCTGATTCATGAGGGGCTTTACAGAAGTTAGACCAGGTCTAAGAAGGCAGTCAGCAGGAGGGTGAGGGTTGTAATTAAAAGAGTCGTCCCAGCCCCAGTGCTGGGTCTGGACTTTTCTGGGCTTTGCAGTGGTTTTATTGCCCTGATGCTGGTACTGCTGGGGATGGGCAACTGAGGGGTCTGGCTTTTCACAAGGACCCATGGTGGAAAGAACAGCTTTGGGTATCCCCTCACTATCCCAGGGTGAAACACACCCTGGCAAAGACCAGAGGGACGCTCTCCTTGGCCAAAGGGCTTCTTCCTCCTGAGACAGTTAAGAGTTCCGGAGGATGACGCATTTCTATTCTTCTGGCCTGAGGAAGGCAGAGGTGTTGGTCTTTAATGAGCGTTGGCTGGGGACCATCCTTGCTGGGTGCGGTACATCATTCGTGAGAAGAGCTGACGTCTACTGAAGCATTGATGGAAGCGATGTCACTCCTTGAAATAGCCTTCCAAAAGAGGGGGTTTCGAGGTTCAGCAAATTTGGAAGACCCCAAATTCTGCATCCCTCTCATGGTGATTATGACAGCCTTTATTAAGTTGGAGAAGCGAATAGCACCCCACTCCAGTATTCTTGCCTGGAGAATCCTGTGGACGGAGGAGCCTGGTGGGCTGCTGTCCATGGGGTCACACAGAGTCGGACACGACTGAAGCGGCTTAGCCTTACTAAGTTAAGGTGCCAAGAAGTCCTGTCGTACTTTGTTCAGCTCTGAACGTTTCAGCATTTCTCCACTGAAGTTTCATGGTACTCCATTTAACAGCCTCTGGGAACAGCGAAGTAAAACACAATGAAAGAGAGTAAAACATAGATAAGGAAGCCACAGTAAGTAAGTTTCTTCCCAAAGCGCATGGGATTGGAAGAGGAGATTTCACATGTGATGTTTTTCTGATTTGGTTTTGATTTCTGTAGGGGTGAATGCATCATTGTTGGCAGCGGGTGAGGGGTGGGGGTGCTCTGTGACTGTAGACAACGTGGCCCTTACTCTTGTCCTTTTTTGTTCTTAAGTTTTTTTTGTTTTTGACATGAACCGTTTTTAAAGTCTTTATTGAATTTGTTACAATATTGCTTCTGTTGTCTATGTTCTGGGTTTTTGGCCATGAGGCACGTGGGATTTTAACTTCCCGACCAGGGATTGAACCCACACCCCTCCTGCATTGGAAAGTGAAGTCTTGACCATCGGACCACCAGGGACGTCCCAACCTACTCTTCTCTTGTTGAGGAGGCAAAATACACACACACACACCCTAAGGTAACTAACTGTCCCTGAGAGGAGTATGGACTCTGGGAGGGGAGACTCTGAGGCCGGTGTGGGAGAGAAAGGCAGGAGGGGATGCCAGAGGGGCCCGGGGCAGGAGGGCAGCGCCCTGTCGTGACCTGTCCCCCCCAGTGTGGGGAGGCAGCCCGTCTGGGTCCTGCCGGCCAGTGCAGGGTCAGCCGTGCCGTCTCTGGAGACGCCCCCTCCCCTGTAGTGAGGCTGTGAGTGGCCATCATGTGTCCAGTGGGCCTCACGCTGAAGGCAAAGTTCGGAGGAAACGTGACCAGCTGCTTTCTGTCACTTTGGGACTGTCCTGTGCCTGCAGCCTCCGAGGCCTCAGGACGGGCAGGGGGAGTGGATAGAGGCCATGTTGGTGGCCCCAAGGGAGATGTTTGTGTGTGTCCAGAGGAGGAGGTGACACACGCAGGCGTGCCCAGAGACCAGGCCGCACCTGTTGAGGCCACAGCTGCAGCCAGGGCCGGGGGCATTCTTGGCCGCTGTCTCACGGCCGCCCCAGCAGCTGCCTGGGTGTTTTCCCACATTCCACGCAGGACACTGATGTCAGAAAGCCCCGAGCGGGAAAGCACCTCCTTGGGGACAGCAGGGGCCTGCTGCAGTGGCCCACACCCCAGAGGAGGCTCCAGGCTCCTTTCAGAGAGTGCCTGTCCGGGAGGCAGAAGCAAATTTACCAACAAGGGTTCGGAGTCAAGTTTGATTTAAGTTATCAAAACATCTGGCATGTTCAAAACAAGGGGTGCAATGGGGAGCACAGGCCGAGGAGAGGCAGGCATCAGAGACAGGAGGAAATAGCAGGTTGTGAGGGGACCTGGGTCCAACCAGCTGGCTCCTCATCTGATAATTCACATGAGCAGGGAGAAGGTTTTGGCTGTTTGAAGAAGAAAAAAAAAAAAAAAGCATGAGTAGAGTTATTAATAGAATTTATTAAAAGATAAAGAAGAGCAGGCCAAGAAATGACTTAGAGGATTTCTGAAGCCCTTTTAGCTCACAGTCCTTGTTCTAAGTCATGTAAGACACAGGGATGGAGGGGGTGGGGAAGAGGAAAGTGGAAGTGTTAGTTGCTCAGTCATGTCCGACTCTTTGACGCTCCATGACTGTAGTCCGCCAGGCTCCATTGTCCATGGAGTTTTCCAGGCAAGAATCCTGGAGTGGGTTGCCATTTCCTTCTCCAGGGGATCTGCCCGACCCAGGGATTGAACCCGGGTCTCCTGCATTGCAGACAGATTCTTTACCTGCAAAGGGAAGAAGAGACAGGGACAGAACTTCTGACCACGGAGCAGGATCCCACTCTGGAGCTGAATTTTCTTCTCTCATGTAAATTCCTTAGTCCCAGGACTTTAAAACACTGGACACATTTGCAAAAATTCAACCTCACCGCCTGCCCATGGGAGGTGCTCATTTTATATATGGGGGAACCACAGCATGGCCCAGGGTTCTGGGGGTGAGCTTGAAAGAAAATGTTTCCAGGGCCTGCCAGTAAGAGAGACCAGCTCAGGCTCAGAGAAACCCTGGCTGCCCCCAGTGCCCTCCCCAGGGTTGCATCTCAGCAAGAAAACTGCAAAACAGATGATAGATGGCCAAGAAAAGGGAAGGTTCTGTTAGTTTAAAATATATGTATGTGTGTGTGTATATATGTATGTATGTATATATATATAAAACGGAGAAGGCAATGGCAAGCCACTCCAGTACTCTTACCTAGAAAATCTCATGGACGGAGGAGTTTGGTAGGCTGCAGTCCATGGGATCGCTACTAGTTGGACACGACTGAGTGACTTCACTTTCACTTTTCACTTTCACGCATTGGAGAAGGCAATGGCAACCCACTCCAGTGTTCTTGCCTGGAGAATCCCAGGAATGGTGGAGCCTGGTGGGCTGCTGTCTATGGGGTCGCACAGAGTTGGACACGACTGAGTGACTTCACTTTCACTTTTCACTTTCATGCATTGGAGAAGGAAATGGCAGCCCACTCCAGTGTTCTTGCCTGGAGAATCCCAGGGACGGTGGAGCCTGGTGGGCTGCCGTCTATGGGGTCACACAGAGTCGGACACGACTGAAGCGACTTAGCAACAGCAGCAGCATATATATATAGTTATAATGAAAATAATTTCAAGTAAATCTATGTATTACATTTTAGAATTGATAAACAGCAAGGTCCTACTGCATAGCACAGGGAACTATATTCAATATCCTGTGATAAACCATCGTGGGAAAGAATATTAAAAAAAGAATGTAAAATAAATCTATAAAATAAAATCTACAATATATAACATTTTTTAAAATTTAGAAATCATAGTTCACTAAGATTCAATTCCTTCTTACCCAACGGCCTCCTTTAATTCTCTTGTTTCGCCTTCACAAGTCAGTGAAGAAGCAGCAATTCAGAAAAACGTTTTTTTTTTCCCAGAATGAGACGAAAACTGAAGAGCTGTCTCTTTGGATGGTGGTGAGAAGATGGGAAGAGAAGGGAGGGGATTTAGGGGAAGGAGAAGAAAGGGAAGGCAATGACACCCCAATCCAGTACTCTTGCCTGGAAAATCCCATGGACCGAGGAGCCTGGAAGGCTGCAGTCCATGGGGTCGCTGAGCGTCGGACGTGACTGAGCGACTTCCCTTTCACTTTTCACTTTCATGCATTGGAGAAGGAAATGGCAACCCACTCCAGTGTTCTTGCCTGGAGAATCCCAGGGACGGGGGAGCCTGGTGGGCTGCTGTCTATGGGGTCACACAGAGTCGGACACGACTGAAGCGGCTTAGCAGCAGCAGCAGCAGCAGAAGAAAGGGAGATGGGGTGGGGGGAGAGGAAAATTATCTTCTTCACCTTGGTTGAAAGAGGCCCAGAAAATATTCATCTTATGTTTGCCTCAGAATGGCAGAAGGTGTAGGAGCTCTGAGACCTTTGCTTCAGACTGGAATTTTCCTTCCCAAGTTTGACTTTTTATAGCTGAGAATGCTCTGGTCTTCCCAGCTGGGGGAGGTCTGAGGTGGGGAAGGGACTGCATAGGTGGGGTCGGGGGTGACTTCAGGCATGGGGTGCCTCATTTTACGCAGTGTCTAGGTGACTCCCTTAGTGTCTGCCCTGCGTTTTCTGCATTTGAAAGGGCAGCATAAAAACATTGGCCTCGCAACTCACTCAGTTCAGTCGCTCAGTCATGTCTGACTCTTTGCGACCCCGTGGACTGCAGCACGCCAGCCTTCCTTGTCCATCACCAACTCCTGGAGCTTGCTCAAACTCATGTCCATCAAGTCGGTGATGCCATCCAACTATGTCATCCTCTGTCGTCCCCTTCTCCTCCTGCCTTCAATCATTGCCAGCATCAGGGTCTTTTACAATGAGTCTGCTCTTTGGCCAGAGTATTGGAGTTTCAGGTTCAGCATCAGTCCTTCCAGTGATTATGCAGGACTGATTTCCTTTAGGATGGACTGGTTGGATCTCCTTGCTGTCTAAGGCACTCTCAACTCACTAGAATGTTTAGAAATTCTCTGCTCTATTTATAAAGGCTCCATCCTCTGTGGCCCCATGGCAGGGTGTTAACACACTATAAGAATGCTGATTCCTTGCTGTTTGCATAATGTATGACAGTTTGCAAAATGCTTCTACACCCCTTCCCAAGAACCCCGAGTGAGGCCAGGCTCCACATACAGTTTCGTAGTCACGTTTAAACATTCCGTGTGTGTTAATTAATTAAAGCATAGTTGATTTACATTATTACATGAGTTTCAGGTGTACAGCATAGTCATTCAATGACTATTTAAAACTTTATTTATTATTTGTGTATTTTTGGCTGTGATTCATCTTCATTGCTATGCGTGGGCTTTCTCTAGTTCCTGCTCTTGAGCTACTCTCTGGCTGCGGTGCGCAGGCCTCTCATTGAGGCGGCTTCTCTTGCTGCAGAACAGAGGGCTCTAGAGTGCAGGCTCAGTCGTCGTGGTGCGTGGGCTTAGTTGCCCAGGGGCATGCGCAGTCTTCCTGGACAAGGGAGTGAGCCTATGTCCCCGGCACTGGCAGGCAGATTCTTTACCACTGGGCCACCAGGGAAGTCCCAGTCACTCAATATTTTTATAGATTATACTCCATTAAAACTTATTATAAGATAATGGCTGAAATTCTTTGTGACAATATGAGCTTATTGTTTATCTGTTTTATACAGAGTAGCTTGCATCTCTTAATCCCACACCCCTATTTTGCCCCTCTCCCTTCTCTCTCCCTTCGGATAAGCACTAATTCGTCTTTTATATCTGTGAGTCTGTTTTGCATATACACTCATCTGTATTATAGCTTAGATCTCACATGTAAGTGCTGTCATAGGGTATTTGTCTTTCTCTGGCTGACTCATTTCATTTAGTTGATCCTCTCCAACTCCATCCATGATGCTACAGAGGGCAAAATTCCATTCTTTTTCATGGCTGAGCAGTGTTCCCTTCATTTTAATTTCCAGGATCTTGTGAAAGATGTCATCGATCCAAGTGCTCCCCCCCTCCCCAAACTCTGGAGGGAAATATAAACCATCACTAGTAGAGACTGGTTGTGGCTGGTCTTCACTAGCAAGCCATCTCTAGTCCTGGCAGTCATAAGTCACACACGAAATTGTAATTAATCTGCTGTATTTGGCTATTTCAGATTGCTTGTTAACATCAGTAAAATTGAACCCATAAATCTACCTGCCTACCTAGTCTGGCTCACCTGGACCTTACAGGGCTGTTCTAGGATCTTGTCAGGAACATTGTAAATCTAAGAAATCATCTCTGTCCTCCACGCCTCTTCTCATCCTCATCCCTCCTCCCGCCATTCTCTCCGCCAAACCCCCAAACATCAAGACCAACAGACATCATACAAGAGAGCTTAATTCTGCAAAGGAAAGCAACTGCATCAATACCAATCTTTCTGTCTGTCTGAAGAATATGAATTTCCTGATGAAACTGAGTTTCTTATCTCCTCTAATTTGGCGACAATGGGGGAGGAAAGTTGGGGGAAGGCAAAAGGAGGCTTACGGGTTTTCGTCCTCAGTTACTCAGCCAAGAGGTGCTTTTCAGGGTGTTCCAGAAGGGAGGGGGGGCCCTGCAAGTCACACCATGTGTCACAGTGCCTCACACTGACTCACGGCCAGATCTTGAGAAAAATTCACAGAAGTCAGTAAATTCCCGGCAAATGGTCTCATTTCACCCTCTGCTGACCCTGCAGTTAGAGCGTAGGTAGGGTCAGGCTGGAGGGCGTTTCTTTAAAAAGGGGAAAAAAAATCAAAGCACTCCTGTTGATTCTGCATGCCCAGGGGCAGGGCAGGGTCCTAACAGGCCTAGCTGAAGACAGAGCATCAGCCTCCAGTCCCAGTGCCCTGGGGCAGCCAGCGCTGGTCTGTTTCTGCATTCGCAACTTTTTATTTGTGCAGAAGATTCCCTCCCCCGCTCTCCCTCTCCCTCCGCCCATCCTTGGCTTTGTTTCCCCTTCGGGAACAGCATCTTTCTTTCTGGGCAGACCAAGATGCCCAAGATCCACCCCCCTCCAACCCATTCCAATGGACAGGGCCAAGTTTAGAGTTGGGGCTGCTCATTTGAGCTTTGTGTGTAATTGAACCTGGCACAAAGGGTTATCATTAGGAGGGATGGCATGGGATGAAGAAAAGGGAAAGCTCAGACCCAAATTAGAAAAGCTTTCCCAAGGAGACACACAGTGGCATGGCTTGGTGGGGTCCGATCTCTGAGGAATTCTCCAAGAAAGGACTAGGTGTTAAACATGCTGAGGAAACTCATATGGCCAGTTTCTTGGTATCATTTGTGTCTGAGTTCGAGGGTTGGGCAACAGACACCAGATGCATCAGATGTTAAGACTGAGGCTCTGCTCCCAAGGCTGCATGGAATCCTGAGCAAAACGGGGTGATTTGTGTTAATATATGTTTACCAAGTGTGTCCAGAGCTGGGCACCACCATTTTGGTCCAGAGGACAACGAAGGTCCTGGAGGGTGCTGAGCCTTTTCCTCTGCTCGGCTACTGACCCAGGGACACCCCTGTCCAGAACCTTGCTGCTTCAGGCCTCGGGAAATGGGACCCTCCCTCCCCCACCCGCTCTGTGGGTGGGATGCTCCACCGCTTCCTCACTCCCTGTGGGTCCACAGTTTGTAGAGAGGGCATCGTAACAAGGCAAGGAGGTTTCCTCCCTGAAGTGCTGTCCCTGCTGAGCTGGTGAGTGGATGCGTGAGGCCACCTGCCTGACCTCAGGGGTCCCGGAGCCTGGCCACGTGAAGAGGGCTGCCCAGCCCCTTGCTAGGGGCACAGCGCTGCACCCGCCCAGCTGTCCTGGCTTCTCCCTCCGCCTGTTGACTCGCATCAGGGAGCTGGCAGCACGGGGCCCCAGTGATCCCCAGCAACACACCCCCAGCCCCGCCAGACTGTCTCTCCTCCCCGCATTCCTGGTGGCGTCCCAGCTCCGGGTGACCCCGGGCTCTAATATTCTTGGGTTGGTTCAGACTACCCAGCTGGCCGTGCTCCGGGCTGCGGACCTTGTTAAAGCCAAAATGCCGTCTTTTACAGCCTGGCTCTTTCCATCAAGTTCATCAAGCAGCCCGCTTTTTCTTTTCTTTTCTTTTTTTTACAAGCGAGATGGCCCCTTTGGTGAGCTCTCTTGTTGTTGGGGAGGGAAGGGAAGCCGGCAGGAGCCTGAGCTGCAGCAGGGTCTGGTCTGGGCCCATGTTATTGTTATTTTTTTAAATGATAGTTTACAAAAAAATGAAGTTCAAAGGTGAGTGCCCTTCCAGGAGGAAGGATTAAGCGGGTGGATTTGGAAATTGTTCAACCCTGGAGGCATTGCTAGGGAACATAATCTATTTTGAATTTTTCTTTGGGAGCCAAAGTTGGTTATGGTGTGGGAATAGCTTTTGCCTTCTGTCTCTCCCTTCCTCTATGCTACAAACACGGGCATGCCAAGGAATATACAGGTTGTACAAACAGCTCTTCCCCAAAATCACATAAAGACATTATATATAGTCACATGTCTCCTTCCAAATGGATGTGCTCGTAAAGACACATAGAGATATCCCTCACACCCTATATGTAAAGAACAGCCAATTTAGAAGTTGGCAGAGGAGTCCTGTCTGAGTGAGTAGAAAAGCCTGGCTCAAGGCTTAACAAACAATCCCATAAAACCCACGCCTGCTTTTATTGAATGGCGACACATGAAAGATCCAGGGTGGCCAACTTGAACCAGACAGGAGCCAGCCTTCATAGCATTGTCCATAAAGGGTGGCAGGAAGGTATCTTTTTGTGGAAATTTAATCCATTCCTAGAAAAAAAAAAAATTTTTTTTTTTTTTTTTTGCTTCTAACACTGGTTGGTTGGGCTTCACGTTTGTGTCTCTTTCTTCTCTAATATTATTTTAGCTCCTTGAATGGTCTAGAGGTTCCTTTTACATTTGGTCTTCCTACCTCCAGCCTCACCCCCTCTGTTCAGCCTCCACAAGGCTGGCTGCCAGAGTAATCTTTTAAAAACGCAAATCAAATCAATCACTCTCCTACTTAAAACCCTTCAGTGGCTTCCCTTTGCTCAAATTCAAATTCCTTAGCCTTCAGACAAGCCCCTCATTCCTTGTTGCCTTGTAAAGTCATTTCCTGCAAATCTCGCAACTCTGGGTACCCTATGCTTCTGCTCTGTCAAATTGTCTTTCAAGTCACAATCCCCGAGCCGCATATTAATTTGACTCCCTCCACGTGGAATGACTCCCCGGCTATGAGTGGGACAGTGAGAGCATCTTGTGGACAGGATGTGCATGCATGCATGCTAAGTCACTTTAGTTGTGTCCAACTCTGCGACCCTGTGGACTCTAGCCCACCAGGATCCTCTGTCCATGGGATTCTTTTAATGCTGAAAACTGGCAAGAATACTGGAGTGGGTTGTCATGCCCTCCTCTAAGTGTGGGGGGATGGGGATAGTCCTTTCAACCGGGGATTCCAGAAAAGATCTCTGGAGAAGGTGACTTTAAGTGAAGACGGAAGGTGGGAATGGAATGAACCATATTGATTTTTGAGCAGGGAGCATGGCAGGCAGGACAGCAAGTGCAAAGGCCCTCAGGTTGGAACATGTCTGATACCTTCAAGGAATTATTGCAGCAGACTGAACAAGGAAGGGGTGCAGTGGCTAGGAGCCTGGCTGAGAACCTTGAGGCTCTTGAACTGAAATAACTCTTACCTTTTTTGGTGGCCAGCAGTGCTAGTGAGAAATGGGGACCCCGAGGAGCCAGCAGTTTCGCTGTGAAGTGCTTGGAGGGGTGACGTAACTGTTTATAAAAGCACAGTTCGTCTAAAAGTGGATCTAAATGTGTCAGACTCCAGACTTCACTTTCTTAGAACCTATGTCCATGGTCTCAACAAAGCTACTTTACAACTTTTCACCATGCTGATTGAAAGTGGAGTGGTCTGTGATGCACCAATGTTTATGTCCAGGTCTGCAGAAAGGGTCTTCATCCTTAGGGGACTTTGTGGGGTATTGAACCTAATTGAACATTGATCTGTAATGTTCTCAACAATAAAAAAAAAAAAAAAAACAACTTATGTCCTTCTCATTGCACTTTTACAAACAGTCCCAGAAAGGTCATCCATCAAGCATGTGGATAAAATTGTGAATTAGGATGTTACCCACTGTTTTTCTTTTTTTATTATTGTGGTAAAATATATAGAGAGTACATTTACCGTGTTACCCATTTTGAAGTGCACAGTTCTATGGCATTAAGTACCTGCCCACTGTTAGGTAACACTCACCATTATGCATCTCTGGAATATTCTCATCCTCCCCAGCTGAAAGTCTGCACCTGTTAAACACTAACTGCCCAATCCCCTCTCCTCCTACCCTGCGGCAACACCCTCCTCTTCTCTGCCTCTATGAACTTGACTATCCCAAGAACCTCAGCCAACAGAAATCATCTAATATTTTCTGTATCAGCTTTTGTTAATGGTTTATTTCACTCAGCATAATGTCTCAAGGTTTACCCACAAGTGCGTATCAAAATTTCCTTCTTTTTTAAGATTGAGTAAAATGGTCCATTATGCTACCTAGGTGGCTTATTGGTAAAGAATCTGCCTGCAATGCAGAAGATGTGGGTTTGATCCATGGGTCAGGAAGATCCCCTGGAGAAGGAAATGGCAACCCACTCCAGTATTCTTGCCTAGGGAATCCCACGGACAGAGGAGCTTGGCGGGCTACAGTCCATGGGGTCGCAAAGAGTTGGACACGACCAAGCACAAGAATGAGTATTCCATTATGCAGAGATCACATTTGGTTTACCCATCCATCCGTGGACACATGGGCTCTTCTACATTTTCAGTTCAGTTCAGTTCAGTCGCTCAGTCGTGTCCGACTCTGCAACCCCATGAACCGCAGCACACCAGGCCTCCCTGTCCATCACCAACTCCCGTAGTCCACCCAAACCCATGTCCATTGAGTCGGTGATGCCATCCAACCATCTCATCCTCTGTCGTCCCCTTCTCCTCCTGCCCTCAATCTTTCCCAGCATCAGGGTCTTTTCAAATGAGTCAGCTCTTCATATCAGGTGGCCAAAGTATTGGAGTTTCAGCTTCAACATTAGTCCTTCCAATGAACACCCAAGACTGATCTCCTTTAGGACAGACTAGTTGGATCTCCTTGCAGTCCAAGGGACTCTCAAGAGTCTTCTCCATCACCACAGTTCAAAAGCATCAATTCTTTGGTGTTCAGCTTTCTTTATAGTCCAACTCTCACATCCATACATGATCACTGGAAAAACCATCGCCTTGACTAGACGGACCTTTGTTGACAAAGTAATGTCTCTGCTTTTCAATATGCTGTCTAGGTTGGTCATAACTTTCCTTCCAAGGAGTAAGCGTCTTTTAATTTCATGGCTGCAATCACCATCTGCAGTGATTTTGGAGCCCAGAATATTTAAATAAAGTCAGCCACTGTTTTCACTGTTTCCCCATCTATTTGCCATAAAGTGATGGGACTGGATGCCATGATCTTGGTTTTCTGAATGTTGAGCTTTAAGCCCACTTTTTCACTCTCCTCTTTCACTTTCATCAAGAGGTTTTTTAGTTCCTCTTCACTTTCTGCCATAATGGTGGTGTCATCTGCATATCTGAGGTTATTGATATTTCTCCCAGCAATCTTGATTCCAGCTTGTGCTTCTTCCAGCCCAGCGTTTCTCATGATGTACTCTGCATATAAGTTAAATAAGCAGGGTGACAATATACAGCCTTGACGTACTCCTTTTCCTATTTGGAACCAGTCTGTTGTTCCATGTTCTATATTTTGACCATTGTGAATAACGCTGTCATGAACGTGGGCAGATAGACACCTCTGTCACTACTTCCCCCGCCCCGTCCCTCTTTAAAGGTAGTCTTTGGGCAGAAGCACCTTTTGGCTGGTCAAATCAGTCTCTGCCTGCCCTTCTGCCTTCCCAACTACTTTTTTACTAAGTTGATTGATGATGAACACCTTTTCTCGTTAGCCTGGCCTTCTGCCGTTAGGAAATTGGAGGCTGGATAATTCACACGGAAGTAAAGGGTGATGACTTATCTCATGTCACCCTTGGGAAGTCACTCATGTTGCTGGAAACAGAGACCAAAGATCTCCCCTGGGCTCGGCCTTCTGATCCTCAGAGGGTGGCCCCTCAGAGGCCCGGCACTCCAGTGGGTGGGCAGGGTTCTCCTGGGAGAGTTTGTGAGTACATCCTGGTCAGGGCTACTGGGCATCTCTTCAGAGGTCCTGACCCACTGGCAGTAGCAGAGCCTGGATGAAGCTCTGCCATGGCTTCAGAGGCCTCTAGGCCAGCCCGTTCTCCTCAGCAGCTCCAGACTATACCGCTGCTCTCCAATAGCTGGCCTAAACCGTATTTCCAAATGAACACAAAATATGCAAATCAAAACAAGAAATCTACATAAAGAAAGTTCACATACTTTCAAAATGGAGAAGGCCCTGATATGAGCGAGAATGGAATCAACATGAGTGGTGTGGGAGTCAGACAGACACAGACCGAGTCTTGGCGGCTGTGGGCTTGGTCCAAGCTACCCAAATTCTGTGAACCCGTTTCTCCATTTGCAAATGGCAAGAGGGTCCCTGTCAGGGTTAAATAGGAAAACGTATGTGGAACACATGTACACCTGTGGCGGATTCATTTCGATATTTGGCAAAACCAATAAAATATTGTAAAGTTTAAAAATAAAAATAAAAAAAAAAAACATATAAAAATTGCTTTTGTCGACTAATCCTAGCTGTGTATTAGTATTATGTTACAGAACGGGTCCTTTTGGGGACCTTTGGGGTTAAGACTTCACCTTCCAAGGCAGGACGTGCTGGTTCCATCCCTGGTTGGAGAGCTAAAATCCTACATGCCTTGCGGCCAAAAAAAACAAAACATAAAACACAAGTGATATCGTAACAAATTGAATATCAAGACTTTAAAAATGGAGACAGCAGGCATAGAGAACAGACTTGTAGACACAGTGTCGGGAGGAGAAGGAAGGATGAATGAGACAGTAACGTTGAAACATACAAATTACCATATGCAAAACAGATAGCCAGTGGGATTTGCTATATGGTGCAGGGAGCTCAAACCTGTGTTCTCTGACTACCTAGAGGGGGGATAGCGTGGGGCGCAGGAGAGAGGTTCAAGAGGAGGGGACTCATGTATACCTATGGCTGATTCATGTTGATGTATGGCAGAAACGAGCACGGTATTATAAAGCAATTGCCTTCCAATTAAAAGTAAATAAAAATAAATAAATAATACATAAAAGTTAATAAATCTTCCCTGGTGGCTCAGCTCGTAAAGAATATGCCTGCAATGCAGGAGACCTATATAATTATTTGATTTATGCAATTTATTTGATTATTTTCTGCCCTGACAATAACGTCAGGGTTTAGATCTGGCTTTGTACACCATGGAGCATTCTGCTCAAAATATTGTAGGTGCTTACTAAATATCTGTTGAATGGATATATTTATTGAATAAATATAGCTATTATCTTACATTAAAAAAAGAGGCTAGGACACATGCAACAAAAAATTTTCCTGGGAAAATGTCGGAAAATGGCCAGAAGGGCCAGGGATACACAGTAGAGCCAGGGGAGAATTCTAAATGATGCATTTGAATGGAGTAAGATTTGGGGTTGGGGCTTCCCTGGTGGCTCAGATGGTAAAGAATCTACCTGAAATGCAGGAGACCGGGGTTTGATCCCTGGGTTGGGAAGATCCCCTGGAGAAGGGAATGGCAACCCTCTCCAGTATTCTTGCCTGGAGAATTCCATGGACAGAGGAGCCTGGTGGCCTAAATCAATGGGATCACAAAGAGTCAGACACAACTCAGCGACTAACACACTTTTAAAATGTAGGATGGCTGAACACCATCCTCACAGATCATGATTGAATTGGGTGAGGCATCGATAGTATTTACAAAGTTCCCTGAGTGATTTTAATAAGCAGTCAAGGTGGCAAATCATCAACCCAGAGTGTGGCCAACCTTGCACAAACGTAGGCTCTCCTCAGCCCTTGTCTCATCCTTGCAACCCCATAAAGCACATGCCCTCCTTCACATGTGATGACCGTGAGCAGGGTACTGAACATAGTAAAGCCTCAGTTTTCTCCACAGTGAAATGGGATAGAGAGCAGAATCCAACTCATAATATTCCGCGGAGACTAGAAGAGAGAACTCAGCACATGGCTTAAAGAGAGCGAGCACTCTGTGAATGTCAGCTCTTACTGGGAGCACGGTTAGTGTTAAGTCAGCAATCCCACGGTCTGCACTGCAACTGGCCCTTCTCACCCCCTCCAGAGACACCAGCCCTACTATCCCCTGCCCAGCTGCTCTGCTCCGGCTCTCTTGCTGAGCCACGTTCCTGGGAGATGCCTGGTGAGAACTTGAGATCACACTGAGTCAGAGGTACTTGTAGGCGTGACTCACCAGGTCTTAAAACCAGAAGATTGCCCTGTGGGCCTCATGACGTTTCTGGAAAATAAAAGCAGTGAATACTATTGAGTTGAGTTCATCAGACACTCACCCTCCCTTTTGTATGCTGGGGTTTCTGAAAGCAGCAGGCGGCGGCCCAGCCAAGTCTGAACCATCAAAGGCCAGGGCCTGACTATAGTGCTGAGAGATGTTGCTTCTCCTCCAGAAAGGTTTCATCCTCTTCCCACAGACTTCTGCTTCTCTGGTTCCCCGCCCAAAGCTACCCCATTTCTCCTCCCTCCAGGCTCCTGAGAAAATGTTCCCACGGGCTGCCTCTACTGAGGTGTGTCAGAGCTGAGCTGTGCTGCAGGGCTGGGTATGGATTGGGAAGGGCCACCCAGACTCCAGAGAATAAGAAAGGGAAAGTTGCCTACAGAAGTCAGAATTTCTGGGACCTGGCACTGAAGCACCAGCCAGGAGGGCACCCATTTCTCTGATGCCCTTTTCACCACCTCCTGGTTCTCTGCCGATAGTAAATCCTAAGGTTTCTGGGTCCCAGCTGCCTCTTGAATCTGTCTACTTCTCTGCATCTCTAGCAAAAACCACTGTCATTTTCTAATTTCTCACCTGCAACTGCAACCTCCTGACTTGTGTCCCCAACTTCTAATCTGTCTACTTCTTGCCCAACATAGCCAGGTGGACTTTTCAAAATACAAAACTGATCATCTCTCTTTCTTTCTCTCTCTCTCATACATACACGTTTAAAACTTGTCCAGGGTTTTCCATTCCTCATAGGATAAAGACAAAACCCTTTAACAAGTTCAACAAGGCCATGTTTATCAGGATTTGGTTTAGCTGTCAGTGATAGAAAACCCAATTTAACAGAATTTGAATAGATAAGATTTTATTTTCTCATGAAAAAAGCTGCAGTTGAACTAACTAGGACTGACATAGCAGTTCCTCTAAATTATCAAGGATTCAGTCTTCTGCTCTTTCATCCTCAACATGTGATCTCTACCTCATGGTCCAAGGGGACTGCTTGAGCACCAGCCATTGCAACCAAAACCTAGGCACAGGAACAAAGAATTGTACATAGCACTTCTACTGACATTTTTTTCTGCCCAGAACTTAGTGACATGGTTAGAGTTAGTTGGAAGAGAGGCTAGAAAATATAATTTTTATTCTAAAAGGCCATGAACCAGCTCAAAAGAAGGAAGAGAATAGATATTGAACAACACTGGCAGTGCTTATCACATACTATGTCTCCTGACACCTACTCTCCTTCTGAGCTTCTTCTCACTTCACACTTCCTTCCCTGGCTCTATCCACTCCCAGCACATTGGCTTTCTCTGGGAGTCCCACGTACACTCCCTTCTGCCTCAGGCCCTTGATCATTCAGCAACATTTTCCCCTCTTCCTACTTAACTACTCATCCTTCAGAACTCCATTCCAACAGCATTTCCTCAGGGAATCCTCCTCAATTGAGTCAAACTCTGTCTCTTATTTCAGATGCTTATAGCATGTAGATTGTATAACTGATGCAATTATATGTTTGTTTATGCAATTATTTGATTATTTTCTGCCCTGACCATGATGTCAGGGTTTAGATCTGGCTTTGTACACCATGGAGCATTCTGCTCAGAATATTGTAGGTGCTTACTAAATATCTGTTGAATGGTATATTTATTGAATAAATATAGCTATTATCTTACATTAAAAAAAGAGGCTAGGACACACGCAACAAAAAATTTTCCTGGGAAAATGTTGGAAAATGGCCAGAAGGGCCAGGGATACACAGTAGAGCCAGGGGAGAATTCTAAATGATGCATTTGAATGGAGTAAGATTTGGGGTTGGGGCTTCCCTGGTGACTCAGATGGTAAAGAATCTACCTGAAATGCAGGGGACCGGGGTTTGATCCCTGGGTTGGGAAGGTCCCCTGGAGAAGGGAATGGCTACCCACACCAGTATTCTTGCCTGGAGAATTCCATGGACAGAGGAGCCTCGCGGGCTACAGTCCATGGGGTCTACAAAGAGTAGGACATGACTGAGTGACTTTTACTTTTTCAAGCTTTGGAGTGTGTGGCGGAGGAAACACTGACCTGGAACTCAGGAGCCCTGGTTTCTGGTCTCAGCTCAGCCACCGATAGCTGGGCCACTGCCTGGAGCCAGTGAGAGTTGATCAGATGCTGGATATGGTTTGAAGGCAGAGCCTGCAGTCACTACTGGCAGATTGGATGTGGGGAGTAAAGGAAAGAGATGGGTGGTCTTGGGTGTTTGGCTAAACTAAGGGAAGGTCACTTACTGAGAAGGGGAAGGCAGCAAGAGGGACATGCTTTAGGGGACCACCAGAAGAGTTTATTTGCAAATGAATCATGGGTTCCAGTGGCCAGCTGAACATTCTACCTCATCTGCAGGCTTCCCCCAGGGAAAGCCTATGCCCTAGGCTGGTGGGTCTAAGTGGTGGAGACAGGGGACGCCAAGTGAGTGTAAAAAAGATAGAAAAGGTCCACGTTCAAGGTGCATAGCTACCAGCCAAGAAATGATTCAGTCTGACTCAGCATAAGGTGGAACAGAAATTACTCAGAAGACCTTGACTTACAGGCTTAGGAGGAAGAAGTCCCTTTCTGCTAAAGGTCAGTGACAAGAGAAGGCATGTCCATGCGTGGTCATTGCAGAAAACTTTGACGTTTTAGTTGAAACAATGGTGAAGGGCTTTCTTCCTTAAGCAAACTTCATGGTTCCCTCCCTAAGCCAGTGCTCACTGGTTCAAAGTTTTGCCAGAAAACCATCAAACTAACAGCAGGAGACAGTTGCTCTTCCTTCCTCAGTGATCAATGCAAAGAAACAGAGGAAAATAATAGAATGGGAAAGACTAGAGATCTCTTCAAGAAAATGAGAGATACCAAAGGAACATTTCATGCAAAGATGAGCACAATAAAGGACAGAAATGGTATGGACCTAACAGAAGAAGAAGATATTAAGAAGAAGTGACAAGAATACACAGAAGAACTGTACAAAAAAGATCTTCATGACCCAGATAACCACGATGGTGTGATCACTCACCTAGAGCCAGATATCCTGGAATGTGAAGTCAAGTGGGCCTTAGGAAGCATCACTATGAACAAAGCTAGTGGAGGTGATGGAATTCAAGTTGACCTATATCAAATCCTGAAAGATAATGCTGTGAAAGTGCTGCACTCAATATGCCAGCAAACTTGGAAAACTCAGCAGTGGCCACAGGACTGGAAAAGATCGGTTTTCATTCCAATCTCAAAGAAAGGCAATGCCAAAGAATGTTCTTAAAATTCTCCAAGCAAGACTTCAACAGTATATGGACCATGAACTTCCAGATGTTCAAGCTGGGTTTAGAAAAGGCAGAGGAACCAGAGATCAAATTGCCAACATCCATTGGATCATCGAAAAGCAAGTAGTTCCAGAAAAACATCTATTTCTGCTTTATTGATTATGCCAAAGCCTTTGACTGTGTGGATCACAACAAACTATGGGAAATTCTTAAAGAGATGGGAATACCAGGCCACCTTACCTGCCTCCTGAGAAATCTGTATGCAGGTCAGGAAGCAACAGTTAGAACTGGACATGGAACAACAGACTGGTTCCAAATCAGGAAAGGAATACATCAAAGCTGTATATAGTCACCCTGCTTGTTTAACTTATATGCAGAGTACATCATGCGAAATGTTGGGCTGGGTGAAACGACAAGCTGGAATCAAAATTGCAGGGAGAAAATCAGTAACCTCAGATACGCAGATGATACCTCCCTTGTGGCAGAAAGCAAAGACGTGAAGAGCCTCTTGATGAAAGTGAAAGAGGATAGTGGAGTGAAAAAGTTGGCTTAAAACTCAACGTTCAAAAAACGAAGATCATGGCATCTGGTCCCATCACTTGATGGCAAATGATGGGGAAACAATGGAAACAGTGAGAGACTTTATTTATTTATTTTTTTTGGTACCAAAACCACTGCAGATGGTGATTGCAGCCATGAAATTAAAAGATGCTTGCTCCTTAGAAGAAAAGCTATGACTAACCTAGCTGCTGCTACTGCTGCTAAGTCGCTTCAGTCGTGTCCGACTCTGTGCGACCCCATAGATGGAAGCCCACCAGGCAACGCCATCCCTGGGATTCTCCAGGCAAGAACACTGGAGTGGGTTGCCATTTCCTTCTCCAATGCATGAAAGTGAAAAGTGAAAGTGAAGTCGCTCAGTCGTGTCCGACTCTTCGCGACCCCATGGACTGCAGCCTACCAGGCTCCACCCATGAGATTTTCTAGGCAAGAGTACTGGAGTGGGGTGCCATTGCCTTCTCTGATGACTAAGCATATTAAAAAACAGAGACATTACTTTGCCAACAAAGGTCCATCTAGTCAGAGCTATGGTTTTTCCAGTAGTCATGTATGAAATGTGGGAGTTGGACTACAATGATAGCTGAGCGCCAAAGAATTGATGCTTTTGAAGACCCTTGAGAGTCTGCAAGGAGATCAAACCAGTCAATCCTGAAGGAAATCAGTCTTGAATATTCCTTGGAAGGACTGATGCTACAGCTGAAACTCCAATACTTTGGCCACCTGATGTGAAGGACTGACTCATTGGAAAAGACCCTGATTCTGGGAAAGATTGAAGAAAGGAGGAGAAGGGGATGATTGGATAGTATCACTGACTTGATGGACATGAGTTTGAGCAAGCTCTGCGAGCTGGTGATGGACAGGAAAGCCTGACGTGCTGCAGTCCATGGGGTCACAAATAGTGAGATATGACTGAGTGACTGAACTGAACAGCAGGAGAGACCACCTCTCTTATTCCCCTGATAGCCAAATGAGGTCATCAGCGTTATTACTATCTTCATGATCATATAAGGCTTCCAGGTTTCTCCTCTACCCCTGATGACTCTAATTTCTATGATTGTGAACCCTAAGCTTTATTGTCAACTTTGTATATTTGGTCTACACCTTTGCTATGCAAGGTGTGGTCCCCAGACCAGCAGCACCCATGTCTCCTGGGAGCTGGCTAGACATGCAGAGTCTCAGGTCCCCACCCCTGACCTGCCGAATCACAAACTGCCCTTTAACAATGTCTCAGGGGAGTGGTCTGCACATTAAAATTCAGGAAACACGGTGCTAGGTCATTCAGTGTGCTTGCCTCTATCTCATTTTACACGTGAGACTTCTATTTGATTAAATATAAAGGCCTCCTGCCTGCTGTAATGTTGGATGTATGAAGCTTATTAACATCTTTTGCAAGTAAAAGCAGAGCCAAGAGTTTGTAGGGCTTCACTTTGATCATTTTCAACTCGCAGGAGGTAACATGCGCAGAAGTGTCTTCATTCTTGGTTTACAAAAGAAGATCATCACAGAGACTGGAGGAAATTAAGTTTCAGAGGAGGAGAGGCAGTTCTGTGATAGCCAGGAGCAGAGAGTACCCACGCAGCTTCCAGCAGAGGTATTTGCAGGCACATGGGTGTTTCTCGTCAACTGTGGTCCCCAAGGAGCCATTGCTTCTCTGCTCCCATCCGACCAGATTCCCAACCACACAGACTGGACCTCGGACCATCTGGGGTCTATGAGTCCTGGAAGGACGTGGTTGGGCTCTGATGTCAGGATGAGGGAATAAGCTCTCACCAGATGATTAGTGCTGTTCTGAGTCTCCGCCAGACCCAGATCCCACATGAAGCAACAGCTCATCCATGACGGGCGGCGAGAGCACACATGTTCATAGGCAACACAGAACGTGTTTACTCACGGGCTCTGTCATCATACCGCTCCTCCCCCTCCCCCCAAGATAACAGGCTGGGGTAATCAAAGTGAGGTCTGCCTTGGAAAGCCCTGGAACCCCCTCAAGGGGTTCCCCTCAAGGGCAGGGCAGAAAGCTGGGTACCAGAGCTGCCAAGGAGGAGAGCCAAGAGTAGACACTCCAGCTGGAATTGGGGAGCAAGACCTCAGAGGCTTGGCTCCACTAAAACTCAGAACTGTTTCCAGGGTGATCACTAGCCATCTACCCAAAGGCAGGAAAGGGGTGGCTGAAACAGCTGAGTTAAGGTTGTTGGCATGGAGGTGGGTCCTTTGATCTGCGGTTGGTAAACCTTGTTGCCATACCCAGTTGCAAAGAGCTGCCACCCACTTTCTACCTGGAAATTCAGGGGATTAGGGGAGAACTAGCAATAAAAGGCTTGTAGACTCTTTGCATGCAGCCCTCTATGAACTGAGCCCTGTGCTTTGAGCCGAAGACTTTTGAAGGCAAGTTGATCAGTCCTGGTAGGGACCTGGGGGTCGGGGGGAGTCACTGGGCCCACCTTCCCTGTACAAAGGAGGAAATAAAACCAAGTTCTCCAGGGCAATGGGCCTGGCCCATGGTTCCATGGCATTTTCTGGCAGAGTAGGAACCAGCAGTAAGATCTAGCTCCTGGCCCCAAACTCTTTCAGTTCCCCCTTGAGAGCTTGGCTTTGTTGGGACAGTGGACCAAGCCCTCTGCCTAACACACATCCTCTGAGGAGAGTGAGGAGGGGGCCCTCCTTTTACAGCCTTGACCTATTGTCCTTGGCAAGACTACTCCCTCCCACCCCTGCCTGGAGCTCCCTCTTGACTTCCCAGCAGTGCAAGGTCTAGACCTCAGAGGGAGAACCTTACTCACCAAGATGCTTGCTGGATTCCATGGTCTCCCCTGCCTCCAGCTTCCTGTGTTCCCGAAACCCACTCTTCCTTACTCCATCCTAGGTCTGGGGGTTAGGAAATACGTTTCCACCTTCTAACTCAGCTCTTTTATCCCTAGCATGGAGCTGGGGATATGGTTGACAGTCAGTAAAAGCCCCAGTGACCCTTTCTCGTTTCTTCCTTGCCAGATTCAGAGCCCAGCACCTTGGACTCCCAGTCTTCAACCACCCTGTTCCTCTCCTCCGAGGAGCCAGGCCCCTCCACCGCTGCACTGCCGTCCCCCTCGTCGTCCTGCGAGCCCTCGGCGTTCTCCCCGGGTCCCCCGGCGCTGCCTCACCTGCTGCCTTCGCTGCCCACAGGCGCCCGCACCCGCGGCCTCGGGTTCCGGCGCCCCTAGGCGCGCTGGCCTCTACTCAGTGGTTGCCGCGTCCCCAGAGGCAGCCTCGCGCCTCCTGGACTGGCTCCCCGGCGGCCCCTCAGCCACCCCTCCCGGCACCCGCGGGGATGAGCGCGATCGGCCAGGGCCCCGCGCCCGCGCCCTGGCACAGCGGGCAGGGAGGAGGGCGCTGAGGACCTGGGCGCCTCCCCGCAGCCCTGCGCCCGGCCTGCCACCTCTGCCAGTTTGGAAGCCAATGTTGGGGACATCCTGGTGGAGCTGAGGACAATGAACGGTCACCTGGATGTCATCGCGAGGGCCCTCACCAAACTGGCCTCCTCCCTGGGGCCGCAGCCGCAGACCCCGCCCGATGCCCCAGATGCCAAGTGATGGGGCTGCCCCGCGACTGTGCATCCGAGCCACGCAGTAAAGGGATCCGGAATGCACCAGGCATCGCTGCCTGAGTCACCTTTGAGCCCAGCAAACCCAGCGGAGGACAGGATTACTCTGCTCAACCTGCTTACGGGAAGGCATGGACCTCCCCTGGCATTTCAACCTGAAATGATGGTGCTTCTCACACTCTCTGCCTTGTGAGGCTTTCTCAGCTCTCTTATGCCCACCTGGGTCCTCGGAGCTCTCCTGGCCCTTCAAATGTCCTTCTCTTGTTTTGGTAAAGGCTTTGAGCTCCTGGCAGGACAAGTTCCCTAAGACAGTGGTGGGACCCTGGAAAGGCTCAGAGAACCATCCCTTCCCATCCCCATTGGTGACTTTTGAGAATTGTGGGAGAAAGGCAAGTGCACAGCACGTTACATAAGCAGTAGTTCAAGGGCAGATCCAATGCTCTTTTGAGTTGCTGATGCTGTATCTGATCTCTTGTGATTTTTTCACATTTAAAAAAAAAATTATTTTGGGAAAAATAAGTTTACTTTTTTCTCATAATAACCACATTTTGAGAGGTTTGGAAAACAGAGAAGTGAGAAAAATCTGATGTATTTGGAGAAGGGGGGTATTTAAGTCTTTCTTATGAATAAGAAAGAATTTTGTGTAATAAACAAGATTTTTGTATGTACTCTCTGGGTGTTGGCTTTTCTGGGCCACATTTCTTCCTTTCCCTGCTCTTTCTGTTCTCAGTTACCTGTACCAGCCCTCCTTTACTCCTTGGGGCTTATTTCAACTTTTCTCACACTTGTGAAGAACAAGCTTTTAAAGGTTCTCATGATTTTTTTCTAAAACTCCCAGACCTCCCTACATTTGGCAAATCCACCCCTTTGCTTTGTGATTGGAGCAGAAACTGAGTCCCTGGCCATCAGGGAGGAAGCCAGCACCCTTGGCCTCTCCTCCTAGATGCCCATAACACCACCTGCCCCAGTTGTGATGAACAAACATCTCTCCAGACTTTGCCAATGTGCCCTGGTGGAGACCTGGCTGGAATTTCAGCAATCTGGAGGAACCTGTGCCCTCCAGGATCTGACTTCCCATAAGGAGGAGGGCTCTTCTCGCCTCCCTGCTTGGATTAGAATTTTAATGAAGTGCGCTCATCTGCCAGAAGCAAATTGACTGCTCTTTTCCCAGAAACAAACCAGACATTGGAAACCACACTGCACAGAGCAAAACTCCGTCCCAAGCATTTGTACGGCTCACAACTGGTGAGCTGCCTGGTGTCTGCCGTTTCTGGCACCCCCAGAGCCTCTCAGACTTGTGTACAGAGAGCTTACAATGCAAGTTCTGCTTTGGTAGCTCCGAGGTGGGGCCTGAGACTCAGCGTTTCTAATCAGCGCCTGGGGATGCTGATGCTGCTTGCCGGAAGACACACTTTGCGTAGTTGTGAATAGGGGGTGTCTACTCTGGGGTTCCTGCTGGTTCCATCACTAGTCGCCAGAAACTGCTGTTTGTCTTTGTCCCTGCAGGGACCTGGATTCCTCTAAACGTTCAAAGCAGCTCTTTGGGGAGACTTCTCTATTTGAAAGCAAGCGTGTATTAGGTCTAACCACCCAGTTCTAAAAAAGTTTCAGTGGAGTTTAAATCGATTCAACAAGCATTTATTGGGTGTCTACAATGCCAGTGCCCTGGGGCACCCAAAGATGAATAGAATAAGGGCCCTGCCCTTCACCGTCCTGCACGGAGAGGGATTATCAGTTCCAGTGTGGAAGCAACTTGCAGGGGCTCTGGAATCAGCAGGGAGGGTGAGCATGATGGTCACAGGAGGCTGGGCTTCTTGATGTTTGATGTTGGTAGACTTATTTAATCCCTCCAAGCCTCAGTCTCCGGATCTGTGTCAAATGGCGATGATGACATCTGCCAATCAGAATCAGACACAGACGTGATGGCAGCTTTGCAGCCCCCAAAGTGCTGTCCAAATGCCTTTTTTTGGTTGGTGGGCATCGTTACTCCCTCTCTCCCGGGTCTTGTGTCAGGAAGGCGGGTAGAGTGAGAATCACACACCCAGGTCTGAGCTGCCCTCTGGCTCTAGGGACTAACCCTCTCTCCCCCTTCATTTTTTCAGGAAGAGAATTCCTGACTCAAAGGGACCAGTCTCTGTTCTACTCTTTAGCTGAAGAAACAGCTAAACTGGAATGCCAGCATCACACCTGGGAGCATCACCTTCTGGTCTTTACTCATATGAACTGTCTTTTCATTTTAACTGAATTCTTTTGCATGAGATTAGAAACAACAGCAACAAAATAAGTCTTTCCAAAATGAAGAGGGCCTGGCATATAAATCCTAAATTTAGATCAATTTAGATATAATGACTGAATCATTTGATCAGAATCGCCACATATATGATTGAGGCTATCAGAGGAAGGAGCTGACATACACTGATTCCATGGGGACACACTAGAGAAGTCTGAGCTCCCATCTTAGGTGAGTGGGACTTTAGAAACTGAAAGAGTCCTTAGATCCCTGAGTTCCCCAGAGTAAGAGCCGTAGGGTTTTGGGAAATGGAGCAAGAGGGTTAGAAGAGCAGGATGGCCTTCATCTTGCAGAAGATATAACCAGGGAAATTTGATAGTTTGTGGGGCAGAGGCACGGGGAGGGGAATGGAATTGAGTTCAAACAAAATATCAGTTTGAAGGAGCTGAGCAGAAAAAAGGAAATCTAGTTTTGTAGCTTCTAGATTGGAACTTACCCTCTGGAGAGCACGAACTTGTCCTGATATCTGCTTTTCCCCAGGTGTAGGGTGTCGTTCAGGTGGGGACAGCCTGAGACAAGCACACGATGGTTCACGGTGGCAAGCTGAAGGCAAGCATAAAACCTATGGCAGAGGATAGCAGGTTTAAGCCGAGGAAGGATCTGCCAGCAGTTACCAGGCTCATCTGTGTAAGGTAGTGAGGAACCTGTTCCTGGAGGCATTCAAGCAGAGGCCAGATGGTGAACTGGTGGTGCATCAGCTGAAGGGATTCTCCACCGGGTGGAGCAGTGATCTAAGGACTCTTTAACTTGGAGTAATCCTCGGTTCTTCCCTATCTCTCATGCCTACATCCAATCCAAGACCATATCACCTTGGTTCTACCTTCTAGAGAGCTCCATTACCCAGCCACTTCTCACCACCTCTACAGCTACTACCTGGTACAAACCACACTGTCCCTTCTCACCTAAGTTACTGCAATGGCCTCCTAAATAGGTTCCCTTCTCCCTCCCCATTCTTACAGAGCAGCCAGAACGGTCTTTTAAACATATTTCTGGCCAGGTTATTCCTCCACACAAGACTCTTGGTGGCTTTCATCTCAGAGGAAGAGCCATAGTTTTACATAATCTGATCTCCTGTTACCTGCCTGATCTCATCTCCTATGATGCTCCTCCACTCAGATCGCCCAGTCCTCCTTGCTGCTTCTCCCACGCACCGGGCACATTCCTACCTCAGGGCCTTTGCACTGCCTATTTCTTCAGCCTCGACCAGATACATCACATGGCTTGCTCCCTCACCTCCTTCAGGTTTTTGCTCAGACATCATTATCCTTTTAAAAGTAACCTTCTCCCAACCCTAAGCCTCCAATCTGTAGATGCATTTCTTTTCCTCCTTTCTCGCTTCAAACCAATTTCTACCCCACCCACTCTAGGTCTCCCTGTATTTATTGTCTTTAGAATGTCAGCAGAGAAGAAATTTGTTGTCTGTTTTGTTCACTGCTGTCTTCCCAGCATACTGCCTTTTAAACAACAAAAAAAGTGTGTTGTAAAAGGGACCCATCAATTGCAACAATTCAGACAACACAGAAGAGAACAAAGAAGAATATAAAACTCACCCCAAATTCCACCCCCAAGAGATAACTGCTGTCAGTCTTCTGGCAACGACCATATGAAACATCTGTGTTTCAACAGAAACACATCCATGTGTGTCCAATTCTGCAGATCATAGTCTGTCTGCTGCTGTGTAGTCTGCTGTTTTGTTTGTTAACTTGATAATAGATGAAGAAAATCTCTCTATTTAAAAAAATAGACATTATATATGAAGAAAAATTTACTTAGTCCATCTTCTATTTGAGCTTCGAGATTCTCACGGCCATGAGCAGTCCTGTAGGGACCGTGTCTGGGACACACGTGCTGGCTCTTCTATGACTGTGTTGTTCCCATCAATTCCTAGAGCTGTGATTGTGGGGTCAGAGGCTCCTACTTCTTGTTTGAGATTGTTGCTGCCAAGGCAGGAGATGCAGGTTTGATCCCTGGGTCGAGAAGATGTCCTAGAGAAGGAAATGGCAACTCTCTCCAATATACTTGCCTGAAAAAATCCTGTGTACAGGGGAGCCTGGTGGTCTACAGTCTGTGGGGTTCAAAGAGTTGGACACAACTTAGCAACTAAACAAGTAGTTTCACCAAGATTCCAAAAGGGGAAGGGAGTGGATGGTGGGTGGAACACAGGGCCTTGGGGTGGTTCCATCCAGGATGCTGGAAAAAGGGGAAATAGAAACAAATCTGCCTTCTGGAGGTTGAACTTTAAAGTCAGCAGATGGGGGAGCATACGGAGGTGTGTCACCACCCTGGAGGTGGTGAATCTTTGAATGGTCACTCAAATGGTGTATTAGTCTGGGTGTGGTCAGGAGATGGAAACCATCTGGGTTTTGCGCGCAAAGGGGACTTATTCAGGAACCGGGAGCAAGGGTGTTGGAAGGCTGGAGGAGTGTGGAGGGGAAGGAAGGTCCCCAAAGACGAGTGATTGCAGGCAAGTGAGTGCTACCAGCCTTGGGATGGAGGTGCCAAGGGGACCCAGGATCCTGAATCAGTGTGATGCCACGGACCTGGCTACAGAGCTGAGCTGCTTCAGCAGGAACCCAGGAGCCATGCTGCCAGGCTGCACCCCCACCACGGTCACCCTCGGCTGTCACTAGGGCTGTTGCTGCTGCCTGTCACCCTCCTCCCCTCCGAACAAGAACCACAGGGAGGAAGGGAAAGAGTTGCTTCTCCCCGCCTCCCACCTTCCCTGCCAGCGCCTCCTCTTCTGGGAACCTAGAGGGAAGCCCTTTGGAGGAAGTCTAGGAGATGCAGTGTGGGGCCTCAGCCCTTAGGACACAGGACAGAGCAAAGAAGAGCAGGAACGTGGCTGACAACTAACAAGCCAGTGACAGTCTCAGCAGGGACTCAAGTCGCTCAGTCGTGTCTGATTCTCTGGGACCCCTTGTACTGCAGCCCTCCAGGCTCCTCTGTCCATGGGATTTTCCAGCCAAGCGTACTGGAGTGGGGTGCCATTGCCTTCTCCGCCTCTTACACTAGACTTCCCCTTTTCAGAAGTGGGTCAAAGATCCAGGACCAATGAATACCTTTTGGCTGATGATTCTTCCCGAGGATGGCAACAGTATTGCTCTCTGGAAGTAATAGGTCCCTGAACAATATCACAAAATGTTGGAAAATTGGAACAATAAATCATAAAACAAAAGGGGACTCCCCACCACTACCCGCACCCCCCGTCCCCCCCTGTTATAGCACCAATGATGTTGTGTGCATGGGGACTGGAGGATGAGACAAGGTACAGGAAGGAATAGAGGAGGTGAGTTTGGGAGGGCTGTGCCCCCTCCACAGTTCTGAAATACTAGTAACCCGAAGGTTACTAGTAACCTTAAGGTCAGCGTCATTAGCCACATCACGTGTACAGGGAGACTCAGCCATAATTGTGTTCTGTTTCCCTCACTTCTTATCCCCTCAAGCTACCTGGCTTCCAACAGCCAACTCTGCTTGAAGAACCAGAAAATGGGAGATATTTCTGCAGGTCTCATAGCACCTGCACTAGAATCCTGTATCCCGGGGCATTTGCTAAGCCTCTTGCAAAGTAGGGCTTCCCTGGTAGCTCAGTTGGTAAAGAATCCGCCTAAGGACCGCCGCAAATGACAAGCAGGCTGACTAACCTTGGCTTTCATGCATGAGGCTGGACATGTACCTGGCAGCTCAAACCATTTCCATAAAACAAATATGCAGAGCCTCTGATGAGGGGCCACCAGGGCATCACCCAAGGTTCCCAGCTCAGCTTCTTCCTCCAAAGTGCACCAAGGGGTATGTCTCTTGCCCACACGCTCTCCGGAGGGCACTGACTCTCCAGCCTGGCCATCTCTCCCTGGTCCCCTCGGTGCCTGGCAGGATTCAGGCAAGGAGTTGATGCTCAGAAATGTTGATGGAGGGAGCAGTCCCAGGGCATCCAGCTTGGCAGCGGTGGGCACCACCTCCCGCCACCTGAGGGTTGCCCGGGGTCGCCTGGATGGAGATGAAGACCTGTCGGCTGGCCAGTCTGGTGTTGGCCTGGGAGGGAAGGTCATGACGACCTGCCTCTGCTGCAGCTTCCAGGCCTCGCCTTTGCTTGTTTTCTGGGAGCCTCAGTGTCTGCCCACAATGGCATGGCTCCTTCAGCTGCCCGGATTCTTGGCGCGGTGTGCGGGCCACATGGCCTGTTTCCGTGGTGAGCATGGCAGGGAAGGCTGGCGCTCGGGGCTCAGCATTCCTTCAGGGTCTCCCCAGCAGGGCTACTGCCCGGGGCGGGGGGAGGGGTTCCGCTCCCAAAGTGGGATATTCCGATGGTGGGGGGGCGTGATCACCTCAAGTCACCTCAGACTTCGTTGTGCTTTGTGCTGGCGTGAACAGATTCAACAAATTTTATCCAGCCCTTTTTCTTGCCTCCCACTTGGTTTCCAAAAATGTTTGAGATGGCCAAATGGAATAGCGCATCCAGGAAGGAGATTGGATGACATCCGACCTGACCCCTGTCGCTTTGCAGATAGTATAGGAAGGATCGCAAAGGTGGAGTGGCTTGCTCAGGGGTGCCGGGCAGATGTCCTCCATGTCCTGTGTTCTCTCAGCTGGCAGTCTTCCTGGCTCCCCAGAGTGAATCTTTCCATCGCTATATGAGCCGCTGGTCCGCCTCCTCCAGCACAGAGGGGGCACATGTATGCTCAGCACACACATGTACACACACGGAAAAGGCATCAAAATTTTAAGATGGAAAGGATGCTTTTCAGTTTTCTAAACCAGGGATCAGGCAATCCTGGCTTGTAACTTTGTTCTTGTTTAGTTTGCTAACTGAGAGTGATTTTTACATTTTGCATTTACATTTAGACTGTATGTGGCCCACAAAGCCAAGAATATTTACTCTCTGACTGCAGAAAAATTAAAAAGGCCTGCTGATTGCTGGTCTGGACAATCCATTTGACTGCTCATCCAGCGATGGTAAACAGTCTTCCCAGGATGCTAAAAATTCTCTTTACAGATTGATCTGGTCATCTTTACAGGACTCGGACTCTGAAATTTAGAATTTGCAGCTTCTCCCTTCGTCCCCAGAGATTTGTGTCTTTGCTGAGTAGTGTCTTGCTGTTGCTAGATTTTCTCTTCTGAGGGTAAACCATGAGGTGACCCCCTTGTCTAGAAGACTTCCAACAGGGAAATAGGGGGTCAAGGCTGGCAAGACATTGACTGTTGGTACCCACCATGGGGCTGTGCCTGGAGGTACCTTGAGAATGACGAGCTGGGGATGACCCGGAGGTGGGGGCCGGTAACAGAAAACTGCCCAGAGAATGGCAAGGGAAATTTCTTTCCCATCAAAGGGAAACACAGAGGTGTATGCTCTGTGAGCCTATTTCCTCTTCACCACGGCAGGCAGGCTACTCCACCAGTTCCTGTCTCTCCACGTTGCTCATTTCTTTATAGTCACTGAACCAGAATAACCGCAAGTCGAACCGGAAGCCCACGATAACCTGATGAACTTTCCGTGGCCTTGGCCGGGCGTCTCTTTGCGCACATTCAAATCCTGCCCTGGCCTCTCTCTGCAGCTGTGAGATCTCCAGCCAGCACCCAGCAGCGTCTGCAGCTCCAGCCTCAGGCTAGTAACTTCCACAGTCAGAGAAAGAAAGAGGGTAGGAGAGGGAAAGTGACAGGCAGTCGGAACCAGGAACGTTCCCAACTGTCGGAGCCACTCACAGTCGTTAAAGATTTATGGGCAGGCAGTTTGGAGTTTAAATATAAGATGACACCAGAAGCCTTTAATGTACAGGGGAGCTTTAAGCATGATCTGGGAGCAGAAAATGGTCTGTGAACTCCCCTCTCTGAGATCTTAGAAGTTCTTTTCTATTGACTCCAGGCAGGGCTGCAGCCCCAGTGCACTTCACGGGCTCATAAATATAACATTATTGGACCAAAAAAAACCAATCCTTCTCCAACTGATTAGGCCCAGATTGGTCAACTCATAAATCAAGGCTGAATAAGAACTATAAAGTTGTGAATCAATGTGTCCCAGATCTCCAAACTGGAATGAAAAAGTTGGAATGAAATAGCTGGAGTCCTTCCAAGATCCTTCTTTTCATCCTTTCCTCCCACCAGCTCCGTATCTTAGAACCTTAATTTTAAAAGGCCTCTTATTTTTTTTTTTGGCTTCTTGGGCTGCCTGCGGACAGCATTTCAGAGCAGGAAATTCAGTCTAGAAGGGAGGCTGGGGGAACAGAGGCTGTCCTGTTGTGTTTCCGGTCAAGACTGATCTGCAGTTCCGTGGTGTCTCCCTGGCTGGGGTCTCCACCCGTGGCTGAGAGGTGATGGCGTTTGTCACCCATGGCCTGAAGGCAGGAAGAGAGCAAGACACCCCCCGAGTCACTGGCACACAGTGGGTGATCAGGTCATGTTTGGTTAATGACTGGGTGTTTAGATCTAATTCCTTCAAGGGCTCTGAGCCCCTACATTGCATTACTAGATGTAATAATCCATTCTCCTCTTAGAACTGCACGTCAGGTTCAGAAATGCCATCTACTCTCCCTGTGGGACATGGTCACCCTTTTGGATCTGGGAGCAAAAGCTGTATGCTATGAAGGCTGCCCACACACACGCAGAGAGAATCCCATCACAGTTCTTCTGAGTTCTAAAGCAAAGTTTGTTTTCCAAAACTCCCTTCTCCAAAACCTTCCTGCCCCCCAGTTTGATGGCCCCAACTGGGGGACACCATGCACATCCTTCTGCCCTCCTAAGGTCTGATTGTTAGTGGTCTACTCTCCTGTGCTGAGGTCGCTTACTCTGCCTCAGTCATGCCAATGTCCAGCGAGCCTGCAGTCCTCTCCCCGCTGGGGAGGACACGCGCATGGTACCATACACATCCCTTGAGGGATGGCCTCCAAACACAGACTCTAAGGGCTGGAAGGGACTTGAGTCACACCCTGTTTCATCTGCATGTTTGGGAAAACCGAGACCCAGAGAGGAGTACTCACTCATCTAAAGTAGAACTCAGTCCTGCAAACCAGTTCACTTCATCCTGGTGCAAGCCTTATGCTAACAACATTCTTGTCTTTCTCCCTGAGGGGAAGGACAGTCCTTGTCACTTTCTCCTAAAAGCTATGCTGTGAAAGCAACATTTCTATACAAGTTGACTGTTTCCTTCAGCCAGTTTCATTTCCCCCGTGTTTTCCTCTCTCCTTACAAGGCCATGAGCAGACAAGCCCAAGGCCCCAGAAGAGAAATTCTCTCCTCCAGCATGTGCCCCTAGGAGGAATGGGGCCGGATGACAGCGCTCTTTGACGAATGAGCTCCATGTTGGTGTTTTAGCACCGGTGGCCGCAGAAACCTTGCAGGATGTGTCCAGGGAAATGGATTTTGTAGGGTTAGCTGAGTCTGTACCACCCACCGCACAATAGCAGCTCTGTGCAGAAAGGCGGCTTTGAAACAGGCTTAGTTTTCCACCGGTTCCAAGTTTAGGCAAAGAGTCAAGTTCAGGTGAAGGAATTATTTCTGCCTCTGGAAGATCTGTATCCCCCCTCCTCACCCTGATGCCCCTGATGCCCGGCTCTCCCACCTTTTGCAAGTTCTGACATTCTCTCTCTGCTTTCTGGAAAGACATTTAACTCCCCAAACAGAATGTAAGGAATAACATGATTGTGCTGTTCGGATGTATTCTTCTATCAGCAGACCTAAGAGTGAGTGTGAATGTGATGGATCCTATTGACTAGAGAACACTTTTTAGCCACTTAGTTCCGCTTTTAGCCCTAGGTCTGAGGGCCCATGTCCATGGAGGCAGATGGGAAGGATTGTAAAAATGGTCCTAATTCTTCATCCCTCCTGTATCCATGCCTTTGCCATGCAACTTTGCATTGACCTCCAAGGCTGCATCTGAGCTCAGCCAGTAGACTGTTTTGGCCAATAGGATCAAATGAAAGTGATGTGCATTGGTTCTGAATCTAGATCCCAAGAAGTCAGGCGTATTTCCTTTCGTTCTCTTGTGCCTCTCATTGCCATGGCAATATGTTCAAGCTAGCCTATTGAAGGAATTGACATCAGGGAGCAGAGCTAGGTCATCCCAGTTGTTCCAGATGAAGCCAGTCTAGATTAGCCAAGGGCCAGCCTATCACTAAGCCTCAGTGACACGGAAGAGTCAGTATCTAGGGTCAGCTGAAGGTCAGCTATGAGGTTCTGCTAATCTAGGCTGGACTAACATGTCTGGGAGTTGGCTACCAGCAGTCCATGGGGTCGCACAGAGCCGGACACGACTGAAGTGACTTGGCAGCAGCAACAGCAGCAGCCAACTCCCAGACATGTTAGTCCAGCCTAGATTAGCAGAACCTCATAGCTGACCTTCGGCTGACCCTAGATATTGACTCTTCCGTGTCCCTGAGGCTTAGTGATGGTAAAGACTGGGACCTGGGACCCTTTACCGTAGTCCTTGAACTTAGATAAACATCTCCTCAAGCAACAGAATACAAATAAAGGGCCAAAAATAAATGCATGTCTGCACAGTTGAGGCAAATTATGAACAATGATACAAAAAGGCCCCAATGCAGCTGCCACTTCTGAGGTGCTAGAAACAAAAGCAGGATACTGTGTGTGATCCCTGAACACAGCACCCCCACGGGGGTGGGCAGACCGCCTCAGCCACCTCTCAGGCCCAACCCGCCGATCAAGGGGAGTGAGGGATCAGCTCACCTGCCCTCGCTGAGCAAGCAAGAGCACTTGCTGCTTGTTTTCCCTTTCATGCTGTAGCACAAACCACAAGCCCCAGTAAAGCCATGCATGAATTTCTCATCTGTCCCCCTATCAATTTCTATTGATTAAGGAGACCAAGGACCCTCGTCAGTAACAGCAGAATTACTGTGGATGTAGATGATTGATGTGGGGAGTTACCTCTTAACACTTTTTATTCCTCCCTTTAACCCTTTTGTGAATCAGCTGGTTACATATACCATCCGGTCTACACTGCTAGGTGTCCATCCAGTATCCATTCATCCCTTCTTCCTTACTGTCAGAACCATGTGCTAAAAACCTACATTTACCAGCTTCCCCAGGTAGGAGTTGTCATGTGACGCTCTTTTGGCCAATGAGAAGCAAATGAGTGGTGCTCCTTGAAGGGGTGTGGGGGTGGGGAAACCCTTTGGCCTAATCATTCTTGCAGTCTCGAGTGACAATGCAAAGCTGAAGAGACAGCACAAGCTGCGAGTGGCTGAGGGGGGAAACAGAAAGGGCCTGGAACTCTGAGAGTGTGGCCACAGGATCTGTGCTGAGAAAGCCCTCGTTGTGGATTTCTAATTACATGCAGGAAAATAAGACTTCTAAGTTATTTTATGCTCCTGTTTCTTAGGCTTCTCTTCAACTTGTAGCTTACTGCAATTCTTTTTATGAACAAAACTGAAGTATAGTGGATTTACAACATTGTATTAGTTTCAGGTGTACAGCAAAATGATTCAGTTATACATATATATTCACATATACCTACATATATATCAGTTTATTTTCCATTATGTGTTATTGCAAAGTGTTGAATTTGTAATTCTCAATAGCACTCACTTTGTCTTTGTTTAAAGAATTCTTAGGAAAAAATGAGTAAAGATACATTCTAAAAATATATTAGACCTACTGTATAGCACAGGGAACTATATTTGATGTCTTATAATAACCTATAGTGGAAAAGAATCTGAAAAAGAATATATATAATATAATAATATATACTACATATAATACACACACACACACACATATGGCTAAATCATTTTGCTGATGAGGAAACTGAGGTTCTGAAAAGTTAAGCAAACTAGTTCATACAGATAGTGAGCAACAAAGCCTGGATTTGGATCCAGCTGGCCTGGTTCTAGGAGAAGGCAATGGCACCCCACTCCAGTACTCTTGCCTGGAAAATCCCACGGATGGAGGGGCCTGGTAGGCTGCAATCCATGGGGTCGCTATGAGTCAGACACGACTGAGCGACTTCACTTTCACTTTTCACCTTCATGCATTGGAGAAGGAAATGGCAACACACTCTGGTGTTTTTGCCTGAAGAATCCCAGGGACGGGGGAGCCTGGTGGGCTGCCGTCTATGGGGTCGCACAGAGTCGGACACGACTGAAGCGACTTAGCAGCAGTAGCAGTAGCAGGCCTGATTCTAAGGGTTTTGTACTTTGTCCTGCATGTTCCTAAACATGTGAAATCATTGTTATTAGTGCAGATGTAGCTGAGATAGTGGTATTTGCCCACTGGTTCATGGGTTCCCCTAAATTTCTCACTCTCGTGTCCAATTAGGTTGGGGCCATATGATTGGTTTCTGACAACAGGGTGTGGGCAGAAGTGATGTACAACTAACCCAAGCATGGCCTGCAACAACATCCTGGCTAAATCACCATCCGTTTCTTCCTCTTCCATAATCCAGGAAGCTGGATGTTGAAGTGTTGGCATCTCAAGATGCAGGCAGCCTGGATCCCTGAATCACTGCATGGAGGAACATTACCCTCAAGAGCCACCCAATCCACATTTAACTTTAAATAAGAAATGACTCTTAGTTGTATTCTTGGAGCATGGTGTTGCCTAACCTAGCTAATATAGCAGAAATGACCATTTCATATATTTATTTTATATAATTGCTTATACTGCACAAAATATTTTCTTGATCCTCCTAACCTTTTGAGATAAATAGGGATTAGAAGCCTCGTTTTATAGGCTAGGAAACTGAGGCTTAGAGAAGTGAAATGATTAGCTCAGGACCACAGAGTTGGTAGGTGGTCAAACCAAGGTTAGGCCCTTGGTATTTTTCCCACATTCTGAAAATTTTATAACTTCCAAGTCTGATGTTATAAAAGCAAGCAGTAACCTCAGAGGGAATGATGGTCCCACTGTATAGAGTTCTGCAGATTAAATTAAACACCTTGAAGGACTAAAAGGCTAGGTAGCCAGTCCAGACAGGTGTAGTGCATTCCGATGGCTCATATTCTTAAGTCAACAAGCTGCAGGCATCCTGTGGCTGCTCGGACTCCTGGGTGGTCCGGGAGTGGGGGTTCTGAGCCCAGCCCTCGAGCAGCCTGGTGTGCAGATCCCTGATCTGAATCACAGGTCTTGAATGAAAGACATAACGTTGCTCTCTCTGGATGAAAATCCTCACTATCTGCAGGTGGATTGAGGGCCTGATTTTCCTTCCTCATCCCCACACAACAATCATTTTTTCCTTGAGCAAATTCTTCCCAGAGTACAAAAGACTCCATTATTTCATTGAATTCTCTCAAAACCTGGTCATGCCTTTTTGGTGGGAAATTCAGAAAGGCTAATCTGTTCTGAGTTAAAGACGGGGTTCTGTCTCTAAGAATAAACTCTTCACATTTATTGAGCACATACTATGTGCAGGATCTTATTCAACCCTAAGTCTTCCAAGGTTGATATTACGGTGATTGTTCTACTGGAAGGAATCTGAAGAATGAGAGATGGAAAGCTTGTTCAAGGACACTCAGCTAGGAAGGTTCCTAGTGGGGATCCATAAAGCCTGTACAGGAGTCCTCAACCAAGACAAAAAGGGAGGAGATGGAGGGCAAATCACTCATCTTCCCACCCTGTACAAGGGACGTGCCACAAAACCCAATACTTCTGGTGAGTCTATCAGCCACCATCAATTGAGCACTTATCATATTCTATTGTGGTCTTTGATCTTTCCTCTCCTCAACAATTCTATGTGCTTCCTTTACAGGGACCAGAGTTTCCATTTAGCTGACCTCTAATAACCCTGGTGGTTCAGACGGTAAAGAATCTGCCTTCAGTGCAAAAGACCTGGGTTTGATCCCTGGGTCGGGAGGATCCCTTGGAGAAGGGAATGACAACCCACTCAAGTACTCTTGCCTGGAGAATTCCATGGACAGAGGAGCCTAGCAGGCTACAGTCCATGGGGTTGCTTAGGTATCCTCTGCATGACTTTGTAAGCATGGATCTTATCCACATTCAGGTCCTTTTGCTGACTAAAGTCTCCAGAAACTTCCCTCTCTCTAGCTCCTGGAGTTCTTCTGCCATTGACCTGATAAGCTATCAATAGCTTGAAAGTGACAAGGATCTAAGCTACCTCCATTTATGGTTATTTGGCTTCTTCCGTTCCTTGCCATAGTCAGGTCCATTTTTAGCACTTTTCCCTGTGACACTCAGGCTATTGTGACAGGGAACCATCCCCAAGCCAAGGGTCTCCAGCTGCCCAGTGCCAGGGCACTGACCACTTTGCACTCTGTGTCAATGTCCCCTTGGAGTTGGACATGGAGATAAGACTCTGGCCCCACTCTTGACTGGTGCATTCATTCATTCAGAAATAATTTTATGCACTGGCTATATCTCAGACCTTTTATTGGCCTCTGAGGATGGAAAGGTGAGTAAGACAAGCTTGTCCTGGTTGATGGTGACAGACCATCCACACCCGAGCCACTTTGGAAACCTGGCCGTCACTGTCAACTCTCCCTCCTCTTTGCCCCCACACTACAGTCAATCCCTGAGTCTCATGAATTTTACCTTCAAAACATCTGTCATATTCATCTCTCCTTCTGCATCCCAGCCAAGAATCCCCTAGTTTAGGTCCTTCATACCTCTTTTGTTGATTGTTGGAATTTCCTCTTGGCCAGTCTGTTTGATCTGGTTTCATCCTTCTGCAACACTCTCCCACACTGTTTCTTGAGTGATTTGCCTAAAATATACATCGTACTAAGTCACTTAGACGAACTTTCAAGTGGCTCCCTTTGGCCCACTTACCATGGAGTACAGAGTCCTGGCTGCCCTTGCTTGAACCTGTCTCTCCAGCTTTGTCCCTTAGTAGATGCTCCTGACCTCCAGGCTGACTGTTCCACCCTTTGCACTGGCCTCTGGTCCTCCTGGTGGGTAGGGGTTTTGACTCTTCCTTCTGCACCCACCTCCCACCCCCCCACCCCCACCTCTCTGCCTTTGCTCCCTGTCCCCTGCTTCATTTATCACCCTGGATAACTGCTTTTATGAGTTGATGAAGAGGATGACTCTTATATTCATTCTTCAAGGCTTATTTTAGCGCCCAGCTCCTCCAGAAAGCTGTAGTTACTTCCCCCTCCACCCTCTGACAGGTGTTCTTCCTCAGCAGCCTGTGGTACCCCTTGCACATCTCCATCATTGCTCCTGACACATGGATGGGTAAGTTGCTTCCAATGTCTTCTGGCTTCCCTAGACTCTGGATTCCATATGGCGAAGGGTCAGGGTGCTTGGCACACAGGAGGCTCCCAATAAACTCACTGAATGAATAAACAAGTCATTTGAATAAAATGGAAAACAAGGGAATTCAGAAGTGGGTTTTAAGAGAAGACACGTGGCTGTGTGTTGAAGGAAGCAGAGGAGCTTGTAGGAGGGGAGTAGGGAGAAGGCTACAGTCCTGGTGGTGGTGTTCAGTTGCTCACTCGTGTCCGGATCTTTGGGACCCCATGGACTGCAGCACACCAGGCTTCCCTGTCCTTCATTGTCTCCCAGAGTTTGCTTAAACTCATGTCCATTGAGTCAGTGATGTTATCTAACCATCTTATCCTCTGCCATCCCTTTCTCCTCTTGCCCTCAATCTTTCCCAGCATCAGCATCCATCGCAGATTTTGCTTCCTGTTCCTGTGACTTTATGTTCTGCTGGCTTAGAGGTCTTAGCTCCAGAGGGAGGAAGGCTTCCGCCAGCAAATGCAGTAATGATTCTATTAAACTGGAAGCTAAGGTGGCCACCAGCCACTCTGGCCTCCTCTTTCCTCTGAACCAACAGGTACAGAAGGGAGTTACAGCATTAACTGGGGTGACTGAACCTGACTCCCAAGGGGAAACAGCATTGCTCCTCCACAGCAGAGGTAAGAGTGTGTCTGAAATACAGGAGCTCCTTAGGGCATGTCTTAATATCTCCATGCCCTATGGTTAAGGTCAGTGGAAAACTACAACACCCCAACCCAGGCAGGACTACTAATGACTCAGACCTTTCGGGAAAGAAGGTTTGGGTCGTCCCACCAGGTAAAGAACCACAACCAGTGGAGGTTCTTGCTGATGGCAAAGGGAATACAGAGTAAGTAGTGGGAGAAGGAATTATAAACACCAGCTACCACGTGATCAGTTATAGAAATGAAAACTGCAATTGTCATGAGTGTTCCTCCAGATTTTGTTATGAGCACATTAGTGTGTGACCCATGGAATGAACTATATCACAGCTACTCACACATTCATTGTCTTCTGAAGGACATAGCCTCCCTGATCGTAGCAGCCCACAGCCCACAGCCCCTAGCCCCTAGCTGGTCTATCCTGTGGTCACCTGATTTCTCTCTCATGGTGCTGGGCAGGGGCTGAGCTATTTCAAACAGCACGTCATCAACAGCGTTTGAGAAAGTGTACTGAGAATTTACCAGAGTGAGAGGCTGTGGAGAAGGATGAGTCAGCCACAAATTCTACCCCGCAGTGGTTTTACAGTCTAGTAGCAAAGCAAATACGGTGTGTTTGTTTGTTTTCTGGCTTTTTTTTGCTGTTTTATAGTTACATTTGCCTGTATCAATACAATGTTAGTACATGGTTATAAGAAGAGCAGAGGTGCCCCGCACACACTTGTTGGAATGGGCTGCATGGTCCCCGTACCCTGCTCAGGGATTGCTCATGACTGCCAGCGATCAGAAGCTGAGTTACTGCAGGTTCCTGCCAGCAATGCAGCATCCAAGAAATGAATCCCTTCTGGGCTTGGAGGGCTGAGGTTTGAATGAACCATCAGGACCCCAAGAACCCTCTGCTGCCCACCCCCGTCCTTCTGCTCTTACAGTTAATCTTGGTTATTTTTATTTGTTCCCGGTAATTTGTGTTAGAGGCCAAGCAATTCAGGAGACAGAATGGTGTTCTTGGGACAAGCAGCATTTCAATCCTAGCTTTTCAGGGGTTGTTATTCAGCCGCTCAGTCATGTCCAACTCTTTGTGAACCCATGGACTCTAGCACACCAGGCTTCCCTGTCCTTGACTGTCTCCCAGAGTTTACTCAAACTCATGTCCATTGAGTCAGTGATGCTGTCCAACCATCTCATCCTCTGTCATCCCCATCTCCTCCCACCTTCAATCTTTCCCAGCATCAGGGTCTTTTCCAATGAGTCAGCTCTTCACATCAGGCGGCCAAAGTATTGGAGCTCCAGCTTCAGCATCAGTTCTTCCAATGAATATTCAGAGCTGTACTTCCTTTAGGATTGACTGATTTGATCCCCTTGCTGTCCAAGCGACTCTCAAGAGTCTTCTCCAACACCACAGTTTGAAAGCATCAATTCTTTGGCACTCAGCCTTCTTTGTAGACCACCTCTCACATCCATACATGATTACTGCTCTGAATCACTTTGCTGTTATGATGGAGGGCTTTGAGAAACCCTCCCCCACAAACCTTTGGTAGTATTCATCAAGAATGTTAAAAATGTGTGTGGAATACTACTTAGCAATAAAAAGGAAGGATCTATTGATATGTGCAATAATGTGAATGAATTACAAAGTCATTATGCTAAGTAAGAAAGCCAGAGGGAAAAGAGTCCATACTGTCTCATCCGTGTACATAAAATGCTAATTAATGCTAACCAGTCTGCAGTGACAGAAAGCAGGACAGTGGTACCAGGAAGCGGGAGAGTGGAGAGGGCAAGAGAAGACAAAGGGACTCAGAGAGACTCACGGGGATGATGGACACATTCCTTATCTTGATTATGGCGATGGTTTCATGGGTGTGAACCCATGTCAAAAATCACAAAACTGTGCACTTTAGATACATGTAACTTATCGTGTGTTAGTTATACCTTAAAAGTGAAAGTGAAGTTGCTCAGTTGTGTCCAACTCTTTGCGACCCCATGGACTGTAGCCTACCAGGCTCCTCCATCCATGGGATTTTCCAGGTAAGAGTTCTGGACTGGGTTGCCATTTCCCTCTCCAAGGGATCTTCCCAACCCAGGGATTAAACCTGCTGCTAAGTCGCTTCAAGCGTGTCCAACTCTGTGCGACCCCATAGACAGCAGCCCACCAGGCTCCTCCGTCCCTGAGATTCTCCAGGCAAGAACACTGGAGTGGGTTGCCATTTCCTTCTCCAAAGCATGAAAGTGAAAAGTGAAAGTGAAGTCGCTCAGTCGTGTCCGACCCTCAGCAACCCCATGGACTGCAGCCCACCAGGCTCCTCTGTCCATGGGATTTTCCAGGCAAGAGTACTGGAGTGGGGTGCCATTGGTCTCCCAAATTGCAGGCAGACACTTTATTGTCTGAGCCACCCGGGAAGCCTTATACCTTAATGCATCTGTTAAAAAAACATAAAGGTGTGCGTACATTTTGACCCAATAATTCCATTCTAGTCAAAGTCCTAAGGCAATCATTGAAGTGCCCAATTTAAGATCTTCAGCACATGGTTTAGAAAAGTGATAAAGTTCAATAATAAGAGGGCAGAGGTAAAAAAAAACAATGAATGCCTCAATAAATTCCAGATGATGATAAATAGTATACAGTAGTTGGAGGAGTAGTAGTCTATGTAGTCGGAGAATGCCATGGCACCCCACTCCAGTACTCCTGCCTGGAAAATCCCATGGACCGAGGAGCCTGGTAGGCTGCGGTTCATGGGGTCGCTGAGGGTCGGACACGACTGAGTGACTTCACTTTCACTTTTCATTTTCATGCATTGGAGAAGGAAATGGCAACCCACTCCAGTGTTCTTGCCTGGAGAATCCCAGGGACCGGGGAGCCTGGTGGGCTGCCGTCTATGGGGTCGCACAGGGTCGGACACGACTGAAGTGACTTAGCATACTATGTAGTAGTATAATATACTGTATAATAGCATATAGTAGCATGCTACTCTGTATGCTTTTTTTTTTCTTTTTTAATTTTTTTTCTTTTTTTTTTAATTTTACTTTATTTTTAATCTTTACATAATTGTATTAGTTTTGCCAAATATCAAAATGAATCCGCCACAGGTAGCACCATCTTATTTACTGTGATAAAGAAAACATTCACCCCGCAGAGCTTGGTAGAAAACTGGTTATAGAACAGTGTGAACATTATGAGATCGAATGAATGAGACTCAGGAATCGAATGGTCTCCTGCGTTGCAGGTAGATTCTTTACCAACTAAGCAGTCAGGGAAGCCCGTTATGAGATCGCAATGTTACAAAAATTAAGGTATGTGTCCAGGAAGGAAATGGAAGGTTTGTGGACAGGTTTACAGGTGATTTTAGTTTTCTTCTTAGGGCTTTTATGTATTAGTCAAATTTTCTCCTTTTAAAATGTATCACTTTTAAAGTTGCAAAGCAAGAAAAAAATTTTGTGGGGGGGTGACCACACCCCAGCCACTTCGTTCTCTGAGGTGGTTGCAGGAGAAGGGCCTGGCCCTCTTGTGTCTCTTCTTCAATCGATCGTTAAGTAGGTACTGTTCCTTGACCACAATGAACACCAGAGGTCTTGGGGACACCCAGGCCCAGGCCTTCCAATCCCATCTGGGTCCCTGGTGCTTCTTCTATGATCCACAGTCAGCTCATATACACAAGGGCCCACTTGCTCCCTGTACTGCTGGTGGCAATAACTGAGCAAAGGATGCTTATGGCCAGCCCCTGGAGGGGCCTGGGTGCTGGGGAGAGAGGCCGATCTTGGCCTTCCTGGCTCTGTTTCCTCTGGTTAAGTGCAGCTCTTAGAAGCCGTCAGAAAGTAAAGCGTGAGCTAACCTAGGCTTGGCCAGGTCACGTGTCTATAGCCTTCCAGCAAAAACAGTAGCCGCAGGTGGGGAGACTGGGGGCATTTTATGTGTACAGGTCAGTCTGCCTTTCCCCGACCTCCTGCTTCACTCCTCCTCCCCCAGTAGCGGAAGCTGAGGAGGACTGAAAGAAGGGCCCTTAGCTTCATGCTCGTTGCAAGTGGGACAGCTTCCTGCTTGCTGCTCTCTGCACTGTGAGCTGGTCCTCCAGCTCTTAGTCGCTGCTCTGGACCAACCAGCTGAGATCAAGAAGGTTCATGCCAGGGGTTTAGCACACTTTGAAAGCACACCTGCTTGTTGTGCCAAGGACGGCAGGGTTGGGAGCTCCAAGGTGCCTTGTCTCTGGTGGCTGCCACCCAGAGATTTGTTCCTGAATGAACAGTGGGATGAGCCAAGACTGGAGGGTCTGTGGTTGAAAACTGAGTGGCTAGCGGGGAGAGAGGCTTGGGGGCCAAACGAAGGTGTATACCATTGGCGCCCTGAATATGTGGAGGGAGAATCACACGATGGACAGGTTGCCTACCCTTGAGGAGGCTCAGTTGCTCATCTGTAAAATGGGATGGGACTCAATCATCAATCCACATAGTCTCTAAATACTGTTTGAGCACATTCTGTGTACCAGGCACTATGCTAGGGGATGGAGACACAACAAATTCATTAGAAATGGCACTTGGTTTCTTTGGGTTCTTCTTTATTAGGTTGTGGGAAGGTCTGGGGAGGTTAAATATATGTTTGATACATAGTAGATGCTCAAGAAATGCTACTGTTACCACTGAGGCAAGGACTCCTGTAAGGGATCAATGCCTGGACCTGTGGCCACAAGGCAGAGGCTGGGAGACTAGCTCTGGTACAAGTGCCAGTGAGGGTCAGCCAGCGAACCTTCAGGACGGGTAGAGCTAAATGTGTGAGATCCAGGCTGTACTGGAGAAAGGTTTTGATTGGAGGCTAGAAACACTCTTTCGCGTATTTCTATATATAAGCTTATTGGTGTGAAAGGATGTTCATCCTGCATATCATTTGTTCACATAAAAGGCATTTATTTACTTCAAAGGTGTTTCTTCAGTGCTGGGCTTCAAGCCGTGGAAGAGATAGGGGATCATGACGTAAGACTGGGGTCTCGGAGGCTGGTGGAAGGGCAAGCGGGTACAAACAGATAAGGCGAGGGGTGGCCTTGGGGTCACAATGAGTGAGATGGGTCAGTAGAGTAGGGGTTCAGAATGGTATAGTGGGGCAAGAGTGGTTTGCTTAGAAGATGGCAGAAAGCTGGAAAATATTTTACAGCAGATGCAAGGGTATCAGGCCTTAGCTTGGTCTTATGGATCGTGCCGAAGAGATGTTCAGAGAAGCGAGGCTATGGTTGGATGTTGTTCATTCGTTTAACAGATCTTTACTGAGTGCCTCCTTAGGCACTTTTCTAACCTGTGGGACAGTGAACACGACAGACAACAGCCCCTGCCTTCACGTAGTTTGCATTCTAAAAGAGGAAGACAAAAAATAACCCATGTTTTATATAGTAGCTGTTCTCAAACTCTGGTCTCAGAAACTCGCTCTATTCTTAAAAATGACTGAGGAACTCAGAGCTTTTTTTCTACATAGGTTATCACTATTGAAGATTACAGCCCTAGAAATCAAAACTGAGCAATTGAAAATATTCATACATGAACATTTAAAAGCAACAATATGCTCATGATATTTTAGTATAAATAACGTATATCCAGTGAAAAATGAAAATTTAGATGAAGAGTAGCATGTTTGATATTTTGGCAGAGCTCTTTATTTTTCTGACTGAAGTGGGAAACAGCTGAATTCTCATCTGTTTCTGCACTCAGCCTGTGCCGATATATTGTTTTGTCTGAAGTGGATGGAGAAAATCTGACCTTACGTGGGTAGGTAGTTAGAAATTCCTACAGGAATATTTGAATAGCCTTTTAATTGTGTATATTCTTCTCTTATACTACATCAGAACTCAACAAGGAGTCTTTTCTTAAAGATTGATTACATTGAATCTGTAATTAGCCTCCAATGAAAATAAATAAATTTAAATTAAAAAAATAAAAAAATAAAGGTTGATTGCAATGTTGAATCTGAAACCATGTCAATATTCTATTTCCTTAAAATCCCTTGGTCTACCTTGTACTTTCAATGGGTCTTTTACCCATGCCTTACAAATTGGTCATTTGTAAAGAACTGATTCGCCATGTTATGCAGATTCTTTCAAAAGTTCACGCTTTTCATGATTCAATACCAAAATCACATTTATTCATGTCATCTCCAATTTCATCAGAAAACTCTTAAAGTTTTGGGAAGTAACAGATCCAAGTCTTCCAAAAATTTAAATTTTTGCTTGAAAGCCAGTATTTTATCTTTGGCAGCAAACACCATCAGTTATTTTCTAGAAAATATCTGCCAAATACCCAAGTTGGAATGATCATGATTTGCCAGTCATTCTTTTAAGTAAAACATAGTCCATGAAGAAAGCAGTCTATTCAGCCTACAACTCAAACCATCACACAAGTACAAAAATTAAACCTTCTTGGTAGGTGATAGAAGAGCTTGGTGCATATTCCTCAGAATATTAGAGGGACTTCCCTGGTGATCCAATGAGTAAGACTCTGCACTCACAATTCAGGGGACCTGGGTTCCCTCTCAGGGAACTAGATCCTACGTGCTGTAACTAAGAGTTTGCATCCCACAACTAAAGATCCCACGTGTCCAAACCAAGACCTGGCACAGCCAAATAAATATTTTTAATAAAGAATATTAGAAAGACATGTGCTCAAGGGTCAAAATTTAATAAAATGAATAGTCTACACTCATTTCTCAGGGACATTCTTATGTGAAACTAGGACCTTCTCTATTGTGAGTGTGGCAGCGAGAGACACAGTAACCAGTAGTAGTTTGATGTGCCTGATCTGATTCATGCCAAGGTGCCGGCAGTTTTACTCAACTCTGCCTTTGTACCATTGGTGCAAATGTCAACACACGCAAAAGGCCAAATAGCATTTTTGTGTTGTGAAAATAGTTTGACTGAGTCTTGGAGAGCTTCAGGGTTGGTGCACCATGCTCTGAGAACTCCTTAGATGGTGATATACACAATGGAGAGAGTTGTAGCAAGGAAGGAGGATGAGAGCGCAAAGGAAGAAGGTTCAGTTCAAACTAGTGGTCAAGGCAGGCTTCTAGGAAGAGGTGACACTTGAGCAAAGACTGAAAGGAGGGGAGGGAATGAGCTTTAGGTCAAGGAAAAAAGGACAGCAAGTGCAAAGGCCCTGAGGCAGGAGCACATCTGGCATATTTTGGGAACAGCAAGAAAGCCAGGGTGGCAGCAGGAACAGGCGATAACAGTGGTAGCAAATGAGGTCACAGAGAAGACAAGAGCCAGGCCCTGAGGGGCCCTCCAGGCCATCATAAAGGACTTGGGCTTTAATTTTAAATTGGCTGAAGGGGACTTCCCTGGTGGTCCAGTGGTTAGGACGCCACGCTTCCACTGCAAGGGGCATAGGTTCAACCCCTGGTCATGGAACCAAGATCCTACATGCCACTCAGTCAAAAAAATAAATAAATAAATAAAATAAAAATAAATAAATAAATAGGCTGGAGAACCAGTGAAGGGCTCTGAGTGGAAGAGTGACATGATTTGTTTCTGTAGCAGAAGGGGATACTGCTGAATGGTAAGGGATGGCCAGATGGTATATTTGTAAAGTTTGTACATTTATCCTTGAACACCACCTTACACAGAGTAGGCATTAAAGAAGTATATTGGGTAAAAGAATATCCCACATTCCTGTGTCTATCAAGGCGCAGACCTGTGTCTGTCAAGCAGCTTTTTGCCCCAGTAAGAAGCACCCCCAATAGCTCAATGGTTTAAAACAGCAAACATTTCTTTCTTGCTTATGCTCTATTTCTTGGTTGCAGTTCTGGTGGAATGAGAAGAGGGGAATAAACATCTGGGGGATGATAACGTGATCAATAAAGGTCACTCTGAGGGGGTGGTGTGGCCCCAGTCGGCTAGCTGAGTCAGTGTATTTGACTATCTCTTTGGCTTATGTGGCCCCCAAAGGCCATCTTACAAGAATGCTGCTGCCAGAATTGAGTCACTGGCTTGTACACGCAGAGAATAAGTGCAGAGTCTTCCTTCTGTGATTCATTCCAAAAGAAGGGCCAAGAATTCATGGCCTTTTCACCCCAGGAGCACAGAGCTTATCTGAGAGTTACTCAACGCTGCAAGTGTTACGTTTGGGGCCCCTGAATGGAGCCATGCTTGGGGCTCCGGGGGCGTCTTGGTTACAACAGGTCCTTCAACCACCGATACTGGAATCGCATGATGGGCACGGGGCCTCTTAACCAACAGGTCCTTCAACCACCGATACTGGAATCGCATGATGGGCACGGGGCCTCTTAACCAACAGGTCCTTCAACCACCGATACTGGAATCGCATGATGGGCACGGGGCCTCTTAACATCACAGACTCCTGGACCTACATGAAGACCTTTGGCGAGTGGGTCTGGGATTTCCAGCCTTTCTTACCCACTCTAAAAAGAAAGGGTATCTTAATGAAACAAAGTTGGAAAATCAGCCTTTTCACAAGCGCTTGCTTCCACTACTCCGCCCTGGCCTCTGTTCTCCTTGTGAATGCTAGAGATTGGACCTTGGGGTGGGTTCTGTGTACCAGGCCATGCCTCGGCCTGAGAATCACTGGAGACTTGGTGAGACGACTTCAAACTCTAGCGAACTTTCTTTCTCTAAAATGATACCATGACCCAACCAGGTCCCCACCTCACGGACCAGCCTCTCAACTTCTCTATCTGAATCCAGCTGACCTGCTTGTCTAATATTAAAAGGAAGCCTCTCCCAGACAACTGCATATGGCCCTTCCCTGACCCCGTCCCTTTAACCTTGAGGCACAGCTTCTGAGTCTCAGCACATCTTATTTTTGAGAAATCCTCCTTAAAAATCTCTTGACTACCAGAACATGACACCCACCAGTTTCACGCTTGTAGGGTGATTCTGTGGGACCAGAACCATAGCCTCTTAACCACATCAGCTGATTCACACCGGCCTGTAGTCTGGCTCCCTCCACGCCTCCCAATGTGGGTAGAAGTGTCTTCTTTTCAGGTCTCACCAAGTTCAGGCAGCTCAAGGATACCTCCAGTGGAGGCTGTTTGTGATCTGGAGTGATTTATAGCAGCACTAAAACCCCTCACAACAGACAAATTAATACCCAGACACCTTTCCAGCGCCTCCTCTGAGAGAGTGGTTTTGACGCAGGGCCAGGGCAGGACGCTTCCCTCCAACCCCATTGGGTGGCAGCCCCTGGGATCACACCCACCTTGGCCTGAAGTTCTGCACGCTCCAAAATTGGTCTCTGCTAAAATATATATATATATATATTTTTTTAAACTTTATTTAAAAATTTTTACAATCGTGTGTTGGCTTCTGCAAATAGGCCATAATTACACATACACCTCCTTCCTCAGGAGTCTCCCTCCCCTCCCCTCGGAATTTCTCTCCCCTCCCCCGATCCCACTCTTCCAGGACATCGAAGAGCTCCAGACTGGGCTCCCTGTGCTATGCAGCAACTAGTCACCAGCTTTCCATCTTATACCTGAAATAGTGTATCCGTTTTGATGCTGCTTTCTCCATTCATTCACTCTCCCTCCCCCACTGCATCCACAAGCCCAATCTCTATCTACATCTGCATCTCCATTCCTTCCCTAAAAATTGGTTCATCGATATCATTTTTCTAGATTCCATATATATGCATTAATAGGCTCTTTGGGTCGGTTCTAGCGAGGTGGTTGAGCCTAGAGCCTGTTATACAGAGTGAAAAGTCAGAAAGAGAAAAACAAATATGGTCTCTGCTTTTTGACTCAGTTTCTGACTCCGTCTTTACTTCTCAGCTTTGATTTGTGTGAAGTCATTGTTCCTAATTAAAGGAACACCAGGAGAAGGAAATGGCAACCCATTCCAGTGTTCTTGCCTGGAGAATCCCAGGGACGGGGGAGCCTGGTGGGCTGCCATCTATGGGGTCACACAGAGTCAGACGTGACTGAAGTGATGCAGCAGCAGCAGCAGCAGCAGGGAAGCCTGGCATGCTGTAGTCTATGGGGTCGCAAAACGGAGCAACTGAACTGAACTGAATTTGCAAAACTTCCTGTGAATAGTTGAGACTCATCCAGCATTAGAATATGCCACTATGTTTGAGGCTGATCTCTTAGTATCCTTTTACTATGGCAGTATTTTATTTGCTACTTGGTTCTATTTGCTATGCTTTTTGTATTACTCAGTTTCTCCCATTAAAGAAGTACTATTCCTGCAGATGGCAAAAGCTTATAAAAAATGACACTGCCTATGTAAATAAAGCTGTAGGTTATATATTTTGTTATCCTTGGCTCTGCCACTTAAAATTTTCTCTAATTGAAGTATACTTTTCAGTTGAGATTCTGCTAATACCCTCTAGTTTATCAAGAAATACATTCCAGTGTATCCAAAAAATAAATTCATATATTTCAAAAAAAAAAAAAAATAAAGGAACACCAAGGCAGCAGGCCTGGGTTCAGGGAGGCGGAAGAGTTTTGAGTGTTCTGTGCACTTCTTGGGTTTGAGCCAGGTTTGCATTTCCTTCTTGGAGGATCCCACCAGTGACTCCCAATCGCTTTTCCTCTGGTGGACGTGTAATGTTCTGTGACGCAAATTGCAGCTACCTCTTCTAGGGTCGTGATGAAAACTGTTGAGACCCTCTCTGTGTCTCCCAGTAAAAAGACTCCAGAATCCTGGCAGTGGAAATTGTAGATAGACTCAGCAAGGGAAATACTGAATAGAGGAATAAAAGTCTGAATGAGTTATCTAATGAGGACCCACTGTGTAGCACAGGGACCTCCATATTCTGTGTTGACCCAAATGGGAAGGAAATCCAGAAAAGAGGGGATATATGTATACATATAGCCGATTCATTTTGCTAGACAGTAGAAACTAACACAACATTGTAAAGCAACTATCAGTTCAGTTCAGTTCAGTCGCTCAGTCGTGTCCGACTCTTTGCGACCCCATGAATCACAGCACGCCAGGCCTCCCTGTCCATCACCAACTCCCAGAGTTCACCCAGACTCACGTCCATCGAGTCGGTGATGCCATCCAGCCATCTCATCCTCTGTCGTCCCCTTCTCCTCCTGCCCCCAATCCCTCCCAGCATCACAGTCTTTTCCAGTGAGTCAACTCTTCTCATGAGGTGGCCAAAGTAATATACTCCTATTAAAAAAAAAAAAGTCCGCATGAGAAAGGGCTAAGTTTCAGAGATTTTATAAGGTAAAGGCATACCTTTTAATCAGTGGGACTTCAATTTCCATATCTCTATGTGGGATGATTAAAAAATTTTAAGTGAATACTTCAAAAAAGGAGCTAGAAAATGAACCCATTGCTGTTATGAGTTTTTTTTCCCCCCTACCAAGAGGCTGGGGTGAAGAATAGGCCTGTTGTCTGCAGGGTTTTTGTTTTGTTTTGTTTTGCCATGCCATGAAGCATGTGGGCTCTTAATTTCCCAACTAGGGGTGGAAGCCCCCACCTACTCCCGCCACAGTAGAGTAGTGGAGTCTTAACTACTGGACTTCCAGGGAAGTCCCTGTTATCTGTAGTTTTAATCTGTTGCTGTGTAGTTGCTAAGTTGTGTCCAACTCTTGCAACCCCATAGACTATAGGCTGCCAGACTCCTCTTTCCGTGGGATTTCCCAAGCAAGAATACTGGAGTGGGTTGCCATTTCCTTCTCCAGGGGATCTTCCTGACCCCAGGATTGAGCCCTCCTCTCCTGCATTGGCAGGCAGATTCTTTACCACTGAGCCACATTTTCAGTAGCAACAGGTAAACAGAAAACTCACATTCTTCAAAATGTGTTCCCGCCTGGAGCTCTTATTGGTCACAAGCAGTGATTAGCAAGAAACCACCTAGCGATCTGGTAATCCCAGGTTGCTGGTAATGCCCTGGTAATGCCCAGTAATCCTGTAGCTGTATGTCTTGTGTTTGGGAGCTGGAACACCAAGAAGGTCAAGATTATTGGTTCATAAGCTTGGCTCCGGTCCACTCTGGACCTTGGCTCCCTGTTCCTGACCCTAGCCTCAGAAATTCCTCTTCCATGAGTCCATCCTGAGGAGAGTTTCCCCAAAAGTGGCGTGTATTGGGGGCAAGCCTTTGCACACAGAGCCATCTGCTATCATAATTTAGAAATGCGCAGTCCTGGGAAAAATTGTGTTTCAAGAGGGGAATGAGTAAGCAGATATGATAGTTTGATAGCTCCTTTAACGCAATACTCTGTGGGCATTACAAATGATGTTTGCCAAATCTGTATGATTACAAGGGAAAAGCTCGCGATGGAGCAAAAAGCCAAGACTCTGATTATAACATGTTTGTAACTAGGTCAAGAGGGGAAACTCTCAACTCAAAGAGAAACGACAGGCAAGAAACAATCAAATGGCATCTCAGGTTGCCTTTGGATGAGAGTCTTACGATGTTTTTGCTTACGCTGCTTTTTTTTTTTTTTTTTTTTTTTTACATTTTCTTTAATGATCAGTTACTGATTTTATATATTTATTTTAAACATTTATTTATGGCTGCACTGGGTCTTCCTTGCAATGCCCGGGCTCCTCACTGTGGTGACTTCTCTCGCTGCGGAGCACAGGCTCTAGCACACGTACTTTTGTGGTTGTGGTGTACGGATCTAGTTGTCCCATGGCATGTGGGATCTTCTGTGACCAGGGATCAAATGCATGTCCACTGTATTGGCAGGTGGATTCTTAACCACCGGACCACCAGGGGAGTCCCAGTTATTGCTTTTATATTCTGTTAAATAGACACATGAATATTTATCTATACATATCTTTATTTCAAAAACTAAAGAATCGCATAGACTTGGTGCTGAAACAGGACCTGGTGCCTCAGTGTGGGTGGCTGAGATCAGAGCTGTTGCTTTCACTAGGAGCTGATTGCTGTGCTAGCTGGTGGCGAGTACCTACAGGTCACAGACGAGCAACATTGTCCTTGGCCGGGAAAGAGGTATGTATGTGTCAGCATCCAGAACCGTGGCTCTCTCTCCCTGCAGAGATGGACAGATGCCATTTCTGAACACAGTAGACCTTGAATGTGGTGTAGGATTCTTGAGGTCTAACTTGCTGAGGTTGTTGGAGCTTCAGGGAATACCTGGGACAAAGATGTAAAGGATGGATGGACTCCCTCCAGCCAGCTGAGCCACCCCTATCCTACTCAGAAAGCCAGCAAGTCCCCCCTCAGGACACAGACACCTTGGAAGACCCAGTATCTACTCAGATAATAGATCCTGAAGCTTCCCAGTGACATTAGAACGATCCTCGCCTCTTAGGATACAAATAGAGAAGAGCACTGATGCCTATTCTGGTTGCTTGAAGCCTTGTGTCGGAAAAGATCATGAGCAAGCATGCGGATTAAAAAAAGCCCGAGGACCCTCATCAGCATACTATCATCATCCAGGCTGGTGCCACGTGTGTGCTCTGTGCCCAAGGGGACTCTGAGCTGGTCCTGGGGGTCTCAGGTGGTTCTGCCTGCCCTGCTCTCAGCCCTGAGTGACCAGGATGGAAGGAATCCCTGAAAAAAGCAGCTCTTCTCGCCAGACTCTCCTGGACTTGGACGCACCCCTGACCAAGCTTCCCTGCTTCTCACCTGCAGTCACCTTTGCCCTCCATTGGTTATTATGAAAACTGAACTGTCCTCCTTGAGCCAAATCATTGTCCAGCTCCCCTTCAGTGCCTGGGTTTCCTGGAAGGCCTTTCAATCAGCTTCCTTATTCACTCATATCAGGGCAGAAATAAATTAGAAAAAAAAAAAAAAAAACTGCTGAATTTTCAAAATATTCATACCCGGACTTTCAGACAAGTCCTTACTGACTGTTATTTAGCATCTTGTTCAAGACCTGTGTTGTCCAGGCCAGTAGCCACCAGCCACACATGGTTATTTAAATTTAATTTAAACTAATTAGAATTACTGGAAAATCCCATGGACCGAGGAGTCTGGTGGGCTGCAGTCCATGGGGTCGCTAAGAGTCGGACATGACTGAGCGACTTCACTTTCACTTTTCACTTTCATGCATTGGAGAAGGAAATGGCAACCCACTCCAGTGTTCTTGCCTGGAGGATCCCAGGGACGGTGGGGCCTGGTGGGCTGCCGTCTATGGGGTCGCACAGAGTCGGACACGACTGAAGTGACTTAGCAGCAGCAGAAGCAGAATTAGATAAAATGAGTAAAACTCATTTCCTTAGCTAACTAGCCATATTTCAATGACTCAGTAGTGGTAAGTTGATAGCACACCGAAGAATTTCCATCATTGCACAAATTTCTAAAAGTTCTATGAAGTTATATCACGATGTCTTCTATCTATCTATGTATCTATTTTAGTTTCCCAACTCCAAGTAGATTAGGAATAGCAAATTAAGGGCCAAGGGAATGATGTCAACACATGACTTGATATAGAAGGAGGAGATGAAATCACTAGAAAGTAAAACACTCATCTGTTGACTCAATCATTAAATACGTGTTCATTGAGCAACTGCTACGTGTCAGGATTAGTCTAGGTCCTTGAACTACGTTATTGAGCAAAAAGGACTAACGTCCCTGTCCTCAAGGGCTGTATAGAACCCGTGACACACACCACTTTGAGGACGTTGAGTGGAGAGACCACAAGCTTTGCTTTCTTCAGCATTCTCTGAAGGCACCCTCTGTCCACAATCCAGTTTAAAAACTGATGTTTATCTGGAGTCACCAGGAATGGTTAATATACTTTAAGAGGGTGACCTGTACGTACATTTTAGAAAGGTGCCTTTAGAAAGTAGCTAAAAGAGCTAGTTTCAATGATTTGAACCTGAATTGCCTATGCTTTTTCCCCCCTTTCTAAGCTGGGTTACTGTCATTTTATATGTAAAGGGTGAGAAAGAAAGAAAGAAAGAAACCCCTGTCATTTTAAAAGCTCCTTCTTGCAGATGAATTTGCACTGACCTTTCTTTTCGTATTCCTTTTCAGGCTGATATAATTTGCTTTTCAGTTCCGTCACTTGCTACATATGATGCTGGATAAGTCATTTGAACTTTCTTATGCCTCAATCAGAAGGTGAAAAAGAAGCAGAACTAACCCAGGCAAAACCGTGGGTGGCATACATTTTATCCACAAAGTGCCTGAGAACCAGCACAAAGCTTCTGAGAGCTTACTGAAGGCAGCAAAGGCCAGGCTGGACTTGACGAATCCATACGGGTTCTCTTTTCCCCCCATTTTCTTTCCCCATGCAAAACCCCAAATGAATTCTCTTCTCGCCCTTCCCAACTGGTAGAAAACACAGAAGCCAAGCAGTATTAAGTTTAAATATTTCCTTAGAGAAATAATTTAATTCTGGTGGTATAAAAAAGAAGGTGTCAAGGCAGGCGAGAAAGAAATTAAGTTCTTTGTAGCACACTCCAGGGTTTGGCATCCGTAACTCTTCCAGCTGATAGAAGGAGTTCTGTGAAGGGAAGGGGAGGCATGCGTCTAAGCTGCTTTTTTAAAAGAGTAGGTCAGAAACCTTTAATGTAAAAATGATGTCAGAGACAGAGTCCAAGGTCATTGGTGGATGGGAGACAGGACAAGGCAGAGAGGGAAAACCCGGCATTTGAAACAGGCAAACCTAAGTTAAATTCCATCTCTGGCACTTATTAGCTTGGACACCTTATCTAAGTAACGTGTTAGTGTACTCAATTGGAAAATACAAAGAGAGCTGGTGAGTGTACCCACCATGAAGGCTATTACAAGCATTTAGTGAAATAATTAAGGTAACCCTAGCTGTTGGAACAGTTCAGCGCCAAATTCCAGTGGTTTCGTATAATTAAAGTTTATTTCTGGTAATAGACTCAACAGGGAAAGTAGGAGGCGTTCCTCCACGCGGTGACTCGGGGATCCAGGCTTCCATCCTGTAACTCCCCCATCTTCTGGAACCTTCGAGTCCTCTGCTTTCAGGAGGTGAAGGAGAGTGGGAAAGCCCTATTTGTTTTTCAGTAACCTTAGAGGTGAGAGGCACCCACTTTGATCACATGACATGATGAGAACTGCAACCTCAGTTGGGCGTAAGGAGAGCTGAGAAACACAGTCCCAGCTTAGCAGGCTCTCTGAGCAGTAACTCTGCACTCAGCAAGGGGTGCCCAATGTTTCTGGCCAACGCCCATCAGTTTTGCCACAAGGCTCGACAAATGGGAGCCAAATGGTTTCGTATGACACATGGAGGCCGGTAAGCAGTGAGTGATCTTGGATAAGTACATTGTGTGCTGTAAAATGCTAAAGGATAAGAAAGAAAATGCAAAACTCAGATGATAAAACTAGATGCGTGAACTAGGTTATAAAGTTCAGTAGTATCTCAGACCATGTTTTATTTGATCCTATTGGAAACCAAGGAGTGTCATGTTTTCATAATCCATCAAACAAATATTTATTAGAGTGGCTCGAGGCAAAGCATTGGGCTAGGCTTTGGGTGTAGGCTGGGAAAGGGGTACAAAGATGAGTAAGGTCTGGACTTGCCTTCAAAGAGTTGATATTAGGGGAGGGATGAGGGATGTGCACATTTGAAGAAATACAAAGACAGGCAATGTGGGCAGCGCCCCAGGAAGTGTAAAGTGCCCCTTGAAAAAGGGCAGGATGGGTCTCCATGCAACCTGATTGAGAGAACATGCCATCATCTCTGCTGGCTCCAGAGACCTGCCCCCTACCACTTTGTTCTCAGATGTCCCATCTGCTCCATTTCTGCCTCATAGCTCAGAGTCCTGCTTTGCTCTGGGACCTTGGTGTGTCCCTCGTCCCAGGCAGGACCTGGGTGTCCAGACTCCATAACCTGCACTGGCTCCCTCCCCCTGGCAGCTCTCCAGAGCTCCATCCAGGGAGCAGTACCTCCTACGTATGGCCAGGTGCCCCAATGCTAACTGACTTCCTCGACTCTTTTCTATCTTAGAGTTGAGAGGTGGGCCACTTGTGGGTTAAACTGCATTTGAATTAGGTTTTAAAGGATGCATGGAAGTTTGTTAAGTAGAGATGAGGCTTTTGTGTCTGTCATGCTTGATTCAACCAAAAGGTCTTCTGTTATTACTTTCTCAATGGATTAATAACTACAATCTTTTTGGTGTCATGTATGTTTTTGGAAAGGCTGTTATACATCAGGCAAGGGCCAAAGACATTGAGATTAATAAGATACAGCAACTCTGTGACGTAGGCAGGGCAGCTTGTATTGATGGCCAAAGACACTGAGATTAATAAGATACAGCAACTCCTGTGGTGTTGGCAGGAGTGTTATCGCACCCATACTATGGATAAGAGAGACTGAGGCTGGGGTGGGAGAGGTCACGTGACTTTCCCACTGTTAAGCAGGAGAGACAGGATTCCTCTCCAATTCTCCTTAGCCCTAGTCCAGTGCTCTTTAACTGCACTGCAAAATACCATGGAGGGTCACATGAAGGAGCTGCATTTTATCAAATTCAAGTGCATTCTGTCAGATACAATATGTTGTGAAAAGATCTGCAGTTTAGGACACGCTTAAAGTTAGACGGTAAAACCTTCAGCAATCAAACAACTAAACTTCCCCATCACTATTTGCTACGTAACTGAAGGATGACGTTGATGAATTAATGGACGCATGATGCCCTGCTCGTTCTTGTAATAGAAATGTGTAGACAAGTCCATACCCTGTCCGGTGCGAAGCAGGTGCTGACTCTGACAGTCTAGGCTGTAGTCTTGGGGACAAAAGGTCCTCAGCCTTTGCTCTTTTGATCCTCATCTGCCCCAGGAGGCGAGATCTGAAACACCTGGTGAAAGTGTGCCTGGCTCAGGTTAACTGAAACTGACATTTTATTTCAGTTCTGCTATTACTCCTGCCTCTCCAGATTCTCAGGGTTGGGTGGCAAGAGGGAGGGACCTTCCTTGTGAGACCACGGAGAGGGTTTCACTCAAGAGGGAGGGATCTGAAACAGGGTGGTTTGGTGGAGCAGGAGAAACAGGTTGTCCTAAGTACAGGGGACAACTTTGAAAACGACAGAGCTGTGAAGCCAGTGGCAGGAATGAGGGTAGGAAGCGGGGCACGAGCATGTTTGGGGTATTTATTGAGCAATAACTCTGTGGTCTTAAACATGAGCCAAACATTTGGAGCAACTAATAGCGATGCTGAGCTGTCATGGGCTGGGGAAAGAAATCAGAGATGTGGCAACCCAGCTGAAAAATGATCAAGCTCACTGCTACTCCAGGACTCAGAACCTGTCCTGTGTGTGGAAACACAGCCCTTGTCTGGTTAAAAAAATGTTGCGTTTTCCTATTTGGGACCAAGCTGCAGCCCTTTCGCCCTTGGAGGCTGGGCCCGCGAGGTATGAAAGAAGTGCTCTCAGTTCTAGCCCCGAGCACTTTTTGAAAAGACTGCTTTTCTTAAAGGCACCATATTTTGAAAGGTAACACAAATCTATATTTGAGATTAGAAAAATAAATGAGCAGGAAAACAGTGCAACAGAAAGACGCTCACAAGCCCGCTGGGATGCTTCCCAGCTTCTCAACCCTGGGTCCCCTCACCAAAGGCGGGGCCTCCACCATCAGAGCAAGTGCTGGGTTTCGGCTGAGACAACCAACAAACGCGCGAACTGATGGGGAAGGAAACGCGTCTTCTGGCTCCACTGAAGAAATGGGAAGTTGAAAGGGGCGCCTGTCTCAGATCACGCTTTGGGGGCTGCGGTGCACACGGATGTCTGGAGGCCGGGTTTCCTGGTCTCTTCTCTTCCCGCAGAGGCTGCAGTGGCAGGGGTAGCCTCATCAGACCCAAGTGGCCAGGAAGGTGTTGGGATGACAGGTGTTTTGGGTGGAGCTGATATTTGGGGAGACCCTCCTGTTGCACCTCAATTCTCACTGTGTAGCAGCTTGACCAGTTGGATGCTACAGGAGGCCTCCCAACCGGTCGGGAGCCCAGTCTGGTCCCTGATCCAGGCCCCTCTCCAGGCTCAGCCAGAGTGATTAAATGGCAATCTGAGGAGGTCACTGTCTCCAGGAGAGCCCTTTAGCACCACCTGTTGCACTCAGCATAAAGACCCTCCTTTCCTCCTGATGTGTCCTCTGGATGAACATCAGGAGGAAGGAGAGGCTTCACTGGTGGAGTTGCTGTGTGCTGAGCTCCTCGTCTGTGCCGGGCAGGAGGGCACAGCCATGAGCTAAACAGGCAACCCCCCAACCCTTATGGTGCTTCCATTCCAAGGGGGTAAGAGAGGCAATAAAAAAACAGATACATGGCAGCTAACAGAACATCTGGGACTTACCAAGTGGCTCAGTGGTAAAGAATCTGCCTCCCAATGTGGGAAACTCAGGTTCGATCCTTGGATCAGGAAGATCCCCTGGAGGAGGAAATGCCAGCCCATTCCGGTATTCTTGCCTGGGAAATCCCATGGACAGAGGATCCTGGTGGGCTACAGTCTATGGGGTGGCAAAAGAATTGGACACAGTGACTAAATAATAACAACAGAACATCTAACATTATAGTATGTTAGATGGTGGTACCTGCTGGAGGGAAATGTAGTAACAAAGGCTGGAGGGAATACAGGATGGGAGTTAGGGAGGCTCAGAGAGCAGGCGACGTTTAAAGTAGATGCTAGAGCCGTGGCTCTCTCAGGGGAAGAGGGGTCCCTGCAGAGGGACGAGCAGGTGCACAGGCCCTGGGGGCTTCCCTGTTGGAAGTGTTCTAGGAGATCGGTGTGGCTGGAGTGGAGTGAGAGGGGCAGAGAGTCCCAGAGATGAGGTCAGAGAGAAGCCAAGCATCTGGGCCTTGTGGGCCGGGCCTCCGATGGGGGCTTTTACTGTAAGTGAGATGGAGCCTCGGGAGGCGAACACAGCCAGGGCAGGATCCGACATAAGTGAAACGGGATCATGCTGTGTGGACTTAGGTTGAATGAAAATCTCTTAACACACTGGTGAGAACATAGCACTTAATAAATGTTCGATGCTATTGCTGTTAGGCTTATTAAAACTTGGTGGGGAGAGAGGATCACCAGGTGGTGAGCGGTTTCCTATGACAGGGGTGCTACAGGCTGCCTCCTCTGGCTCCTCAACTCAAGGAAATCAGACTGTAAGTGTGATTGGGGCTTCCTGGGCCCTGGGCCTGAAACTAGATGAGCAAGTGTCTAGTTTTGTGATGACCTGCCTCCTAGGGGGAAAGGGCATGTTTTGAGCATCTCCTATATGTCAAGTGCTGAAGCAGATGCTGGGGATACAGTAATGAACAAGACGGATGGCTCCCTGACTCGTGAGTGTCACTGAAGTCAGATCTCCCTCCAGGGGGCGGATATAGGATGACATTCAACACAGTGTCACACACGTAACTGTGGCAGTCTTTCAGTGATAAGTTAAATAAAAGATCAGGGCACTGTGCCCTGGGATGCATTGCAGGGGGCCTGAACTGTTCATCAAGAAGTCAGAAAGAGAAATATAAATATCATATACTGACACATATATGGGAAAGATGGTACTGATGAATTTATTTCAGGGCAGCAGTGGAGAAACAGACATAGAAAACAGGCCTAAGGACACGGTGGGAGGTGAGAAGGGAGAGGCTGAGGTGTATGGAGAGAGCAACGTGGAAATTTACAACAACATATGTAAAATAGATAGTCAATGGGAATTTGCTATATGACTCAGGGAACTCAAACAGGGGTTCTGTGACAATCTAGAGGGGTGGGATGGGGAGGGTGATGGGAGGGAAGGTCAAGATGGAGGGGACATGGGTGCACCTATGGCTGATTCTTGATGTTTGACAGAAAACCGCAAAATTCTGTAAAGCAAATATCCTTTAATTAAAAAATAAAAAGGAAAAAAAATTATAAGGAAAACAAAAAAAAAACAATAAAGGGATGAGTATTTGTTTAAAAAAAAAACAAAAAAAAGAGTGACTTCTCTGAGCAAGGGACATTTACGCTGAGAGAGGAAAAGTGGGAAGAAGGTGGCCTGGTAGAAAGCAAGGTGGGTTGCGGCCCTGAAGGACGGGGATGCCCTTGCAAAGGCCCTGTGGCAGGAAGGAGGAAGTGAATGCCCAGGGTCTGGAGAGCAGAGAGCTCGGGCAGAAGGAGGGGATGAGCCGGAAGAGGCAGGTGGGGCTGGTCAGGGGGGACCTTCCGACAGGTGAGGATTGGGGTCTTCATTCTGAGTGCAACAGGTGGTGCTAAAGGGCTTTGTATGACACAGTGACCTCACCGGATTGCCATTTAATCACTCTGGCTGAGCCTGGAGGGAGGCCTGGATTGGGGACCAGACTGGGCTCCTGGCTGGTGGGGAGGCCCCTGTAGCATTTGACTGGTCAGCTTGCTATACAGTGAGAACTGAGGTGCAACAAGAAGGTCTCCTAAATATCAGGCCTAAAGGCTCTCTCATTTGGCTCTAGCCTGTGTTAGGATGCTGGTTTCCACCCTCCTCCATTTGAACTAATGCTGTTAGCACTTGATGTAACTATCGGGGGCCCTGGACTCAGCCTGACTTAGAATCCTAATTCTGTCTCTTCCTATCTTGGTGGCTTGGATAAATCTCTCTGCCCACAATTCCTCATCTCCTAAAATGGGCAAAACTACACTTGCAAGGATTAAATGAAATAACACTTAAGGGTCTGTCCCAATGTCTGTAGAAGCGGGCATTTCACCAGATACTAGTTTCAGACTATTTGAATGAATCATCTAATGAGAACTAGTCTCTTAGTTAATAGAGTAGTTTCTATTCCACAAAGGCCCCCAAGAGAGAGAGTGAAAAACGTGATGGTGTGAGATATTGGAGACCGTGACCTTTGCCTGAATGGCCTGCTGATGCTCTGAGAATTGAAAATATGGACAGTGTCAATGAGACTTGAGTGAAAGGTGGTGAACAAATGCAAGATATGAAGTAGTTTCTCTTTCTGTATAAACTAGTTTCTGAGATTAATAAACTCACTTTAAAGGGAACAAACCAGCAAAATCTTAGAGGGAAATGGTCCCAAAGCATGGGAAGATTGTATGTCAATTTGTGCTGTTGTTCAGTCGCTAAGTCACGTCCGACTCTTTGCACGAATCCCATGAAATGCAGCACACCAGGCTTCCCTGTTCCTCACCATCTCCCAGAGTTTGCCCAAGTTCATGTCCACTGAATCGGTGATGCCATCCAACCATCTCATCCTCTGTCACCCTCTTCTCCTTCTGCCTTCATTCTTTCCCAGCATCAGTATCTTTTCCAATGAGTCAGCTGTTCTCATCAGGTGGCCAAAGTATTGGAGCTTCAACTTGTACAGACTACATATATGAGTGTTTGCATAAATGCATTTATCATTCATTCATTCAACAAATAAGTGATTATCTCTTCTATTTCTGACAAGATGCTGGGCGTCATCTAATGGTGACAAAACTTGTCTACTTCTTCCCGTGGTCCCCCAGGTCTATTTTTTCCACAGGAGACCATAAACTTTCTGACGTGATTCCTCAGTTAAAAACCAAAGGGCAGAACTCTGTTTTTTCAGTTTCACTTGGTATTTTAATTGTGCCTTTAAAGTGTCAAGATTTAATTGTGCATATCATCACCTCTTAAATTAGATTATCTTGAAAACTTCTACTCAAACTCTTAAACATTCAAATTTCAAATCCATTCCAATTTTAAACCCTGTTAATGATGAGTCCCAAGTAATTCCTCTGGTGAAGTTACAGAGGATGAAATGTGTCTCACAGCTGATTAAAAGGAAACCAAACACACACACGGTAGATATGTCAAGATTTGTATCCCTAGGGCCACTGAGTCCCATAACCCACATAAATGTGTAGCTCTGATCTTGAACATGAGACATGAGGGGAGTTTATGGGTGTCCCTCCACGATCACATACCTCTTCTGCCAAAATCTCTCTTTTGACATCCCCCCCACCCCGCCCCGAAGAACATGTGATGGTCAGAATTGTGATAGTACAGTAAATTTGCCAAGCAAATTGTGAAGTATGAGTCACGCTGCTATTTGTTCTGCAATTTTGAAAATTGCAAAATTCTTTATCAAGATAGAAACTGAAAACTCTTGAGTGTCACCTTATGAGGAGCCCTGACACTCACGTCAGGCTGCTCTTCTCATTCACTCCCCACAACTCTAGTCACGCTATGCTTCAGCTAGGAGGTACCCCCTGTTTTGTACTCAGCAACCAGAAGACTGTCCACCCTAAGGCCCTTTCCAAAGGCCCTCACAGGCACCTCGCTCTTGGCCTGATCCCCGGCTCGCCTGCCAGGCAGGAGCATGTGGTCTTGGAGACGCCATTTCTCCACCAGCAGCCCCTCCTACTACTCAGACTCTGGAGTCCGGCTCCCCCTCAACCCAGCTCTGTCCTCACCAGATGCCTGTCCTGAGGCTGGGATCTCCCTGGCCTGAGATCCAGGTTTTAAAAACTGATTCTTTATAATGCACTAATACCTCAGTTCTTCCAAGGAGGTGTTATCTTAAAGTGACCCTTGGTAGATAACACCTCAATCCAATGATTTTAAGAGTTGTGTTTCATGAAATCCTTCCATAAATGTACCCAAGGATCACCCCACGGAGCCTAGAAACCCTGGAAATCCACCACATGGGCTCTGATAGTATTTGCCTTCTACTTTGGGGCCACCCAGTGGGGGTCAGTAATGGGTGGGCTCTGGAGTCAGACCACCCCGATTTGAACCCCAGCTCTACTACCAACCAGCTGTGTAACGTTGGGCAGGTCATTTAACCTCAGTTTTGTCATTTGGGGAAAACTGAAGAGTATCAGTACACTGTATCTGTCTTATGGAGTTGCCGTTGGAGTAAATGAGTTAAAAATCTGGCACATAATAAATACTATTGAAGAATCTGCTATTATGATTTTACACAGGGCACTTTGCAGGATTTCATGTGGAGGAAGGTTTCCATTGCTTTTAAAAAAAAAAAAAAGGAAAAACAAACAAACAAAGCCCCAAACTCTCGCTACCTTCACTCAAAATATGAATAACTTATTGGAATTCTGCCACCAAGGGTAGGTTTCTTGGCGCCTCTGAAATCCTACCTAAGTGTGGGGCCGAGCTGGCTTTGGGTCTGCACATAGACTGGATCAACCAGCTCACACCCAGCGTTCACATTCAGAGCTGCTGACTTAGAGAGAGGGCTTAAGTGTATGGTCTGGGGCGTTTCATTCATTCTAACACTCTATGAGGTTTTTTTTTTTTTTTAAGTTATATTAAATGAATAATATTAAGCTTTATTCATGATGCATGCTGAAGCTGTTTCTGCAGTGCAGCGGTTTACACGTTCGCCTCACAATGCATGCTGAGTAATAGTCAATTGACTTACAATGTGACAAGGGGCCAAGTGAAAAAATGTTTCCTGATCTTCCGGGAGGGGGGTCAGACATTATTATCAAAGATCTCTGAGACATGCACGCTTCGTTAGAGAGCTTTGAAACCTCACGCGTGGCTGTCACTCAGTGTTTGAGGGTTAGGGTCGTAAATTTCCAAGGATACCTGCAAATCTCTCCTGGTTCCAGAATAAACATATATGTTGTGTTCTTTCAAGTTCAGTGCTAATTGTGCCATGACTTTGTGTATTTGGAATCTGAGTGCAACTATCATTCAGAGAAACTGTGGGAGAAACGTGGGCTGAAGAATTAGGCTCCTCCACCCCCATCTGGTAGGCTATTGTCTATGGGGTCACAAAGAGTTGGACACGACTGAGCGATTTCACTTCACTTCACCCCGATCTGGGCTTTCCCAATGGCTCAGTGGCAAAGGATCCATCTGCAATGCAGGAGACGTAGGAGACTTGGTTCAATCACTGGTGGGGAAGATTCCCTGAAGGGAGGGCATGGCAACCCTCTCCAGTATTCTTACCTGGGAACTCCCATGGACAGAGGAACCTGGTGGGCTATATATAGTTCATGAGGTTGCAAAGAGTCAGACATGAGTGAAGTGACTGAGCACATGGGCATGCACCCTCATACAGGTTGCCATGACTGTCATAGGCTCCTACCTCAGAGCTTTTGCATCTGATCCCTGTGGACTTTTTTGGCCTCAAAATCTCCTCCTCCACACCCCCAGGAGGACTTTCGTGCATGCCGGCTCTCCCATCTCAGGACCTTGATCTCCTGGCTCAAGACAGAGTTATATACAACTAACAGTCTCTCCCTCTTGTAGACTCCACAGTGCACTGTGCTTACCCTACCTGGCACTTGTCACTAGGCATGGTCAGTTTCTCATACACCCTTGTGAGATCTTTGAAGACTGACTCTGTGTCCAGTTCACTCTTGACTCTGCAGGGTCTGGCACTGGGCATGCCACTGTGCTTAATAAAAGTTTGTGAGATGAATGAATAAACCAGTCCACTTTTCCATTGTGAGTGGCAACATGTTATTGATCGCTTGGCACACGTGTCATAGCTAATTTCTTTTTAGAAAATCTTGAGGTCTTCAAACTTGGAAACCACACCCTGTCTTCCGTCCCTTTTAAGCATTTGTGCAAGCTCAAGGTTTTTATCCCATGATAATGTAACTCTCACATGCAGGATTTAGACTTGGGCTGGGGTTAAAACCGTCAAGAATTGCACTTCCACTGAGTTGCTCCAAGAACATCTACCTGACCTTGACTGAAGAACAAGAATGGGAACCACACACATGCTGTTTAACACAATCGGGGCAATGCTTTCCCACCCTGGGGGCTGTTGGCACATGCCCCACACATACCCCCCATACACCCCACACACTCTTCTATGATGCTTTAAGTGGGGTCCAAAATATTCCATGCAAGCATGCTTAGTCACTTTAGTCATGTCAGACTCTGCACACCAGGCTCCTTTGTTCATGGGATTCTCTAGGCAAGGATACTGGAGTGGGTTGTCACGCCTTCCTCCAGGGTACCCTTCCAACCCAGCGATCAAACCCACACCTCCCACAGCTCCTGCATTGCAGGCGGATTCTTTACTGCTGAGCCACCAGGGAAGCCCAAAATAGTCCATAGGGTCATTTTATTATAGTTAGGGCTAGAATGATGATGGACCCAATCTCTCTGTTTCTGATTTTAATTTAGGAGTCAGGGCATGGTCTTTTCACAGGATTTCACTGGATCTGAGAAATATATGGTTTTTTGGTGACTCCTCTACCATTTACACTGACCAAGTGACTTCAGTGACAGAACTCCAGACTTACAAGTGCTATCAGAGAGAACAGGAAGCAAATTTTAGGGAAAGTGAAAGTAAAGTTGCTCAGACGTGTCCTACTCTTTGCGACCCCATGGACTGTAGCCTACCAGGTTCCTCCATCCATGGGATTTTTCCAGGCAAGAATACTGGAGTGGGTTGCCATTTCCTTCTCCAGGAGATCTTCCGGATCCAGGGATTGAACCTGGGGTCTCCTGCATTGTAAGCAGACACTTTACTATCTGAGCCACCAGGGAGAGCAGCAAATTTTAGGGAGCTGGTATCAAATGCCCCTGTGACTTTCTCTGGGGGGTCAGTCTTAAATCACATGATTGTTAACCCTAAAGACATTCATGTAGCTTTCAGAAAGAGACAATGTTCTCATTTGTCTCTGCTTAACTTAGAAGGGCATTGTGGTGGTATTTTATTTGCCAAATAAGACCGTAGCTAACATGTGAGTGCTCACTGCATGCCAGACCCAGAGGTGAGTGCCTTCAAACAGAGTGTTTCATTGATTACCGGCAATAATCTACGAAAGTTGAGAAAATGAAGACTCAGAGGGTCTAAATGGCTTGTCTGAAGTTACCCAAGGAGCTTCTCTGGTGGTCCAGTGGTTAAGGATCCACTTGCCAATGAGATCCCTGGCCAAGGAAGATCCCACACACCTCGGGGCACCTAAGCCCACACGCCACAACTGCTGAAGTCCGCACGCTCTAGGGCCCCTCCGTGTTCCACAGTAAGAGAAGCTACCGCAGTGAGGAGCCACTTGCCGCAGCTAGAGAAAGCCTGAGTATAGCAACAAAGACCCAGCATAGCCAAAAACAAACAAATAAATTTGAAAACTTGAACAGTTATCCAAGCAGAAGCTCGTGAGGCTGGGATTTGAACCAACATCCAGCCCCAAAGCCTGACTCTTTCTTCCTTTTATACACATAGGCTCTCCTAATGAACACAGGGCATTTACCTCATTATACTATGACAGCCTTCTCCAGACAGATCAGAGCTTTAGAAAATATTTTAAGAGTTCTCACTCAGATAGATCATCAAATACTGATGTGAATTATTCTGCTTGAGAATTTTCCCCATTTCTTACTCCTTTGTCGATTCAGCTTGGAAACCAATCTCAGGGAACGAAATCTCCCTATACCTATAGCACACATTCTCATCCATCACTTTAAGAGAGCAACAGAGCTGCATACACAGCTTCAACTTACCAGGACAGGTGCCTCTGCTTTCAGCAGAAGGGGCTCCTGCCAGACTGTCACCATCCTCTGCGTCCCTCCCCCCTTTCCTCCCAGCCCTGGAAAGTCTGGGGCCCAGTGATGCTAGTGAGGCTGAATTCAGGGACCCTCTTGAACCTTAAGCCTTAAATGGGCCATTTACAGGAAAAGAGCCCTTCTATAGAAGTCTCATGGTGAAGTTGCAAAAGCTGCGTGCCCTTCTGGCCCCCAAAACCCTCACCGTGGGCATGCACAGCCAGGGGCCTTCTCGACATCTTTTGCTCTCATCTTTACCTCTGAAGGACTGAAGGGAGAAATCTGAGGAGCTGGAAATTCCGATGAGCGCTTTGTCTCTCGGTTGTGGTGTTGAGGCTGGGTGAGTCTTATTCTCAGAAAACGGTGAGAGATTGTGGATCGAGGCTGCCAATCAACCTTCATCTAGGGAGAGGGACTGAGTCCCATGGTCAAAGTGGGAAGGAAAATGAGGCAATTAGGAAAAAGTGAAAGGAGGGAGGAGGATGCACTTTTATTTTTTTAAAAGTGCTCTGTATGGAAAGAGGCATATACAGCCAGGGTCTTACACAACAGCAGTGGACTTTGCAAGTTTGCTCTGAGAAAAGAGCAGGAGGGCAGAGCTGGGGAAAACCCACCTGGAACAGGAGTGAATTCTGAGCTGGCAAAAAGTCGTTGATCTTGCCAGATTCCAACTTTTGACAGCAGCTAAGAAAAAGACACCTGAGAAAATAGCTTCGATTTTATAATTGGGAAAAGGGAACACTCCTCGGGGCTAAAGGCACAGAAAGGGCACGAGGGGCTTTCCTGGGTCTTCTGGAGGTGACTCATTAAGTCTGGGTGTCTGGAGACATTTGGGGTCCCACAAGGACGAAAAAGACACATTTCCTGCCCCGCGAGCTTGGGCACCCACTTTGACACGCTTAAGGCAAAAACCTGTCAGAAAATCGCCTCTAGGCAACAGCGCCCTCTACTGGATTCTTGACTGGAAAACAGTAGCCCAAAGTCCCTCTAATCCCATAGCATCTTCAGACGTTTTTCTGTACGTTAATACCTATCCTGATGTTGGCCTGGACACACACCCAAGAAAGATGAGACACAGTCCCAAGATTGATGAACGAATGGAGGATGGGGCAGCATGAAATTTTCAGACTTCAGAAGACAGAGTCGTTTCCCGGTGTGGGGTTGAGGACTAGAGAAGAGGAGTCATTTGCTGAAGACACACATAGCTGGCAAAAGGCAGCCCTGGGATTGAACCCCTGTCTTGGACACCCATTTTAGTGCTTCCTCGCCTGTGACAAAGTGGACTGTACATATTCAGGGTGGTTGCCTCTCGAGAGAGGTTCTGGTCATAGAAACCCAGGATCAGTCTAGGAGGGAGGTGGTCCCTTATGCTGTTTCTCTCTCAAAGTCTCCAGGTCCTTGATGACCCACAGACCTGGTGTGTGAAGCAGTTCTAAGCCCTGCCCAGCCACAGGTTCTGGACTCTTCTCTGTCAGAGTCACTCCTAGACCAGTGCTGCCCAGTAGAACTTCCTATAATGATATATTGGGTTGGCCAAAAAGTTCGTTTGAATTTCCCCATAAGATCTTATGGAAAATCCATAAGAACTTTTTGGCCAACTCAATAAATGGTTTATATCCAGATGGTCCAATATGTAGCCACCAGCCACATGTGACTACTTAGCACTTGAAATGTGGCGAATATGAATGAAAAAACTGAAGTTTAATTGTAATTAATTAGAAATTAAATATCCACATGTATCTTACTTAATGGACAGTACAGTTTTAGAAGGGTCTGTTGACATGTGTCCATCACCTGGAAAACAAGATATAGTTTCCTTGTTTGGTGTCAACTGGTAATTATCAAGGCTGTCTGAAGGGCATGGGACCCAAGGGGCAAAGCAGCTTGTACAAACAGCACTGAAAGCAAAACTCCTGGGGTTGTAATCTGTAATCTTGCTTCTACCCCAGAGAAGCTGCTCGGGTTTGGGAGAGATCTAACTCCCGCGATTTTATATCCTCACCAGTGAAATGGGGCTGGTTGGTGGTTTTTGTCCCTTTGCCACTAAGGAGGCTTTTCATTATTTTTTACCCCCCCATGGATTTCCTGTTTAGAAAAAATAAGAGTCAATACTACAAGCAGCATTCATTAAGTAGTCATTGTTACACTTAAAAATTATATACTATTGATTAAAACTTTTATCAGCATGAGCTAACCAGAGTGATCACATTGAATGGATACAATTCCATCCAAAAGAGACAGAGACATAATGAACCTGCCTAGTCTCACAGGGGACACTTGTATGTGTTATGAACAGCTTTGAAAAATAGTTACAGAATCTCTAGCACCCCGTTATTGCCTGTCAGCACATTTAGGGGGCTTAGGGACCCAAATCAGAACCTAGAAGGGATGCTCTCTGCGTCCCACTGGGTCCCAGAGTTCTGAAGCTAAGGAGGCTTGGACACGAGGACCTGGGGCCGGCGTGAGCTGGGGCAGCACCACTTGTGCAGATCCGGCCTTGTTTGGGGAGGGTGGTAAAACGCATATGGGAAAGCCACGCAAGAGGATCCCACCTGCTTCCGCCCTCTGCTTGTGTGCTCAGTCGCTCAGTTGTGTCTGACTCTGAGACCCCATGGATTGTAGCCTGCCAGGCTCTTCTGTCCCTAGGACTTTCCAGGTAAGAATACTGGAGTGGGTTGCCATTTCCTACTCCAGGGGATCTTCCCGACCCAGGGATCGAACCCAAGTCTGGTGCATCTCCTGCATTGGCAGGTGGATTCTTTACCACTGCGCCACCTGGGAAGCTCCCTTCTGCTTTAGGGCACTGCTTGGGGGCTTCTGGGAGATGCTGAAGTCATTGGTTTAGAGCTGCCCCCAGCGACCCCATCAGGCTGCCTCCCTCCCCTCTGGGCACCGCCTCCACCAGCAGGAGACAGAGCATAAGGTGAAGGGCCATTTGCTTCCCAGCATGCGACCCTCCAAGGCTCGTGGAAGTGCCACAGAGAGGGTGGTGGGAGGAAACCCAGAGCAATGAGGCAGAACTTGAGACAAATTTACACAAGCAATTCCAAGGAAGCTCCTCCTCCCATCCGAGGGTCTCTGAGAGTCAAATGGTTTCTTTGAAGGACAAGCTTGCAGGTTGGGCTCACATCTGGGCAGCACGTCTGCATGCTGGTCTCTGTTCCTCCATGTTCCCTCTGCATCCCTACAGAACATCCTAGCTGTTTTCTGTGAGGGAAAAGATAGTAGTCTGCTCTGTAAGGAAGGAGGCGAAGAGCCCATGAGGCCAAGGGAACAGGTGAGATTATAAGGTTATTTAGCTGGTGGATGACAGCTCTGGGATCCACACCAGGACAGCTGGGTGACCTGAACCTGGATGATATGACAGAGCCCTCTAAGGAAGAACACAACCTGTGATGATCTAAGCATCCTTGCTTCTGTCACCTGATACCATGTTGGCAAGGAGCTCCCTCTTCAGCTCTCTTTGATACCCATATCATCAGCACTTCACTGGTGGTAGCCGATTTGTACATATAAGTTTCCATTCTTGAAAATTCTTTTTTTATCCTATGTAATTTTATTCTCCAAGAATGCCAGCCAGGAGATGGAGCCAATCTCTTTGTTCCCATTTTATAGATGTAGTAAACTGAGACCCAGGGAATGACAGGACTTGGGCATTGATTTCAGTGGTTAAGTAAAAAGAGAGCTTTTCTGACTGATATACTGGCCCTTTTGACCAAACGGGCCAAGATATCCATCTTACAATGTCAGTATCCTTCTGACACATTTTGGTGTTGGAGTTTAAGAGGTTTTTATCCAGTCTAGTTTTGATAAGGAATCAGTGCTCTGATCTCAGCAATTTCTGTGGTGCTGACAGAGATCCCCAAATCTTGAGATGCTTCCAAATTCTTGAGAGAACCAGAGTTTCCCAGTGTTGGTATGTGTCAGTGGGCAGCATCTGCATTAATCCTGTCTTTCAGGGACCTGGAAGAGGCCCCCCTTCTCTGGAGACCAGGTGCAAGTTTTGATACCCTGCCTTAATCAAAGCAGCTAGGAAGCATGAAGGTGCTTTGAAAAATCATGGCACCCTGGTCTGGGTGGGGACTGTAGTAACAATCACCCATCTTGTCTGTTCAGGCTGGGGCATGACAGAGGGCAGTCCACGGGGCTGTTTGTATGGACGTTCCTATTTATTTTTAGATAAACATTAACCGAGCACCTACTATTTGCCAAACCTTGTCTTAGACACTTGCATGCTTATCATCCCTTTGAATAAGGCTCATGTTTAATTTGGGTTTTGTTTGGGAGCCTACTTGAGCATCTGGAAAAGGATTAAAATAATCATAGCCCTCTCTTTTTCCCCTTCTTAACTTTTCAGATTTTATTTCCCAGGAGATTGTGTTCAGTCGTTTGATTTTACGATTGAAGATGATGAAGGACTCTTTTCTTCTTTTTTTAAACATTAAATGCTTGCCAAGGAGGTGTGTTCTATGGAGGGTGTACATCAGACTGGAATGAGAGTCTGCGGTGAGGGCAGCTTAACCAGGGGAGGGGGCGGCCACATTAATAAACTGAGATCATAGAGGAACAGGGGGGTGGGGAGCTCAGGGCTTTTGTTGGAAAGATATTAATGGGAATCATTCTTACATTCTTAGCTGAAGAAACTATTTGATCTCCTGAGCATAGCTCTGATGTCTCTTATGATATGTATTAAATGTAAAACCCCTTTCCACTCAGAAAGTCATTTGTCAAATCAAGCATTTGGAAGTTTCTACAAAGTTCCAGAGCCTCAGAAAGAAAGATGGACATGGCTGGTCCATCAGCAGCTGTAGTGAGACTGGGACGTTATGATTGGGCTGGAGAAGGTCCTGGAGGAGGGGGGACCTTTCCAGCCAGTTCAGAGCCTCAGCACACAGTCTTTTGGGGTCTGGACTTCGTGGGGTTGGTGGGCAAACAGGAATGGTGGGGAAAAAATGGTTAACCTGACAGTGATAAAGGGCCCGTTAGGTGCCAGGAACAGAGCAGGGGGGTTAAAATCCACTTTCTCATCTAATGAGGACAGTGGTCTCATTGGTCTCATTGAATTTGGGTTTTGTTTGAGGAGGGTACTTGAGCATCTGGAATAGGATTAAACAATCATATCCCTCTATTTTTCCCTTCTTAACGTTTCAGATTTTACTTCGCAGGAGATGGAGTTCACTTGACCATGGGTGATGACTCCTCTTTAAGGGCGTGGCGGAGTCGGGAAGGAGGAGGAAGAGGGCAGGAGGGTAGAGAAGGATGGCCTTACGCTGCCCTTGCTGTTTTAGTCACTAAGTCCTGTCTGACTCTTTTGCAACCCCATGGACTGTAGCCCACCAGATTTCTCTGTCTGTGGTATTTCCCAGGCAAGAATACTGGAGTGGGCTGCCATTTCCTTCTCCGGGGATCTTCCCAACTTAAGGATCGCACCCATGCCTCTTGCATTGGCAGGCAGATTCTTTACCACTGAGCTACCTGGGAAGCCCCATTTTGCCCTTAGGGGCATGCTATCTCCTGGACAGACAGAGAAAATGGGCCTTCATTCACTGTCTTTTTGGGGTGCTCATGAAAGATATGTCTTTTCCATTGGGCTAAGATTCCAAACTGTCTCCTCCATTGGGCTAAGATTCCAAACAGCTAGGTCACTAGGGTATCAGATCTGAAGCAGGAGCCACACATGACCTCCTGAAGCCCCTGTTAAAACGCCCCTAAAATTCCCTTTGAGAGAAGAAATATTTGCCTGGCATTGGCATGTAATTATTTCTCAGGTTCATGGAAAACTTGGGGGTTGATTTAAATGAAAGGTATGGGGACCTAAAGTTTTACTGAGATCTCACCTCTCTCCCTGGGCATCCAGGGATCAGCAAAGACCAAGCTTCTCACCCGGAGCCTGTAAACTCTTCATTCTTCTCTGCAAGTGTGGTACAGGTGTGCTTTGCCTCTGTATTCTGTCACTCATGAAGGCAGCAGGCTAGACTGATGATTTATAGGATGTTGGCGTGGCAGGGCTGTTGCCTCAGAGGAGAGAGGCGAGGGGTCGGGGGTGTAGGAGAAGACCATGGCTCACCCACCTGATCCCCACAACCTACTGGACAGCCAGTGACTCAAGGGGAATTGTAGGAAAACCAGACAAGAATCAAAACCAAGCAACGCAATCTCTTGGAGCCTAAAAGGAGTAAATTCTTTTGGGGGAAAAAATAAGGTGAGCAGTGGTCTGGTAAACATGATCCTGCATATGGATCAAGGTTAATACACTTTCTCAAGAGTTTCTTAGGCATCGAGTGAAGTGCTTTATATGAAATGTCCGATTTTCTCCTCAAAACAACCCTAAGAAGATACAATGAGCACTCATATTTTACAGCTGAGCAAACTAGATCCAGAAGATTTTCTTTCTTTTTTTTTTAAGTTTATTCTTATTTAGATTTAATAACATATTATCAACTTTTTGTTTATTGTTACTTAATGCATTCATTTCTTCTGTTTCCAATTTCATCTTTCATACTTTCTTTTCTATGAAGATTTTTGAAAACATTTTTGTTGGCGTACAGTTGCTTGACAGTGTTATGTTAGTTTCTGCTTTATGTTGCAGACAAAGGAGCAAGATAAAAACCCACAACTCCGAGAATGGAGTTGCTCGTTGGAGGAGATGTGGAGAGAAACAAGGGGTGGGGAAGGATGAGATTGGGTAATACTTCCACCCATGGAAGTTAAGCTAATGCATCGACTCTGGCCCACAGCTTTCAGGATCTTATATTTCAATGGGAAAATCAAGACACACAAGATATTACAACTGATTACTTCTGATATATATGAAATGAAGAGAAAATAGGCAGATTTTCTAGTCTGTGGAATGAAGGAAGAAATATGACCAGCAACATCTTCACTAGGACCATATAATATCAACAGTCTAGAAGCTTAAGAGAAACATGAATATGCCTGATATTGAAACCAGAGAAAAACGTCTCTTGTGAAATACATGGATGGAGTCACCATCATCAGGCAGCACAGTATTAGACCATATTACACCCAAATCTATACATCCAGATGAAGACTGGGCTATTAGACCTCTGCTCTATGTTAATGGTATCATAACTGGAGCTCCTAAAGGGAAGTAGCACTCACCTCCACTGGAGGGGATATATTTGTGTGCAGAAGGAAATTCTTCCTTCCTGGAGATGGTGGCTGACTTTTCCACTGACACAGTCACAACTGGAGAGGTGACTGTCCTCCCTGGAGGCCAGTTGTCACCTTAGGAAAATGATTTTAATTCTTTGGAGGTCGAATCAGGTCTGGTGGATAAAGTAAACATTCAAACTGAACGTCTGAGGGAGAAAAGCAAGGCTGATTCTCTGTACAGCTCAGAAGTCAATCCAGCTCCTAGACAGGAATTCCAAGGACGTTTTGGCAGCAGCCTTGGAATAAATGTGCATGGCTTCCCGAGATGACAGCTTTGGGGTTAGTGTTCACTTATTGGAGTAAGTTCTGATATATCAGAAGTAATCAGTTGTGATATCTTGTGTGTCTTGATTTTCCCATTGAAATATAAGATCCTGAAAGCTGCGAGCCAAAGTCGATTCATTAGCTTAACTTCCGTGGGTGGAAGTATTACCCAATCTCATCCCTCCCCACCCCTTGTTTCTCTCCACATCTTCTCCTCCAAAGAGTAAGTCCATTCTTGGAAGAGAATGGATTTCTCCAAAATTCTTGGAATCACACCACTTCTCTACCTGCTTCCCTCCACATCCAGTCGGTCAGACAATCCTATTGGCTTTAAATTTAAAATATACTCAGGGAAAAAAGGCCACCTCCGTGGCTCTGATCCATGTCTCCCTTCCCGACCCCCTCCCTTACCTCTGCCTTCTGTGGTCTGTTCACGGCCAAGCAGCCATTCAGAAATAAGGTCACTCTTCTACCAGAATCCTCCGGTGATTGTGGTGGTTGGCAGACTCAGGGCCCCCAAACATCCATGGCCTTATGCCTGGAGCCTGTGTGCTACCTCACTGGGTGAAAGGGACCCTGCAGATGTGATCAAGAGGATGGGTCTTCATGGAGAAGGCACCTTGAGCCACCCGAGTGGGTTCAACTCTAATCCCATAAGTACCCCTGCTGGGCTGAGGTCAGAGAAGTGGAGGTGTGGGCCTGGAAGGATGCTCAGAGGAATGTCAGGTGAGAAGGACCTGACCCCCAGCAGCTGGCTTTGAAGGTGAAGGAGGGTTCATGAGTCAGGAAATGATGCAGCCTTTGCAAAGTGGGGGGCGAGGGCTTCTCCCCTGAGCCCCCAGGAAAGAGCCCAGCCTTGCTGACACTTCGATTTCTGCCCAGTGAGACCCATGTCTGGCTGTTGTCCTCCAGGACTGCAAGATTAAACATTTGAAATGGTTGAATCCAGGAAGTTTGTGTTGCGGTAGCAGCGATCAGAAACTGAATAGACTTAAACGGAAGTGATGCGGTCCTGCCGTCTTTCTGGGTTAATTTCCTTCTGAAGGGAACTGACCCTCCATAGGCCTCATTACAAACAGCGCCCCCTTCTGGCTGGTTATTTTCTGTCTCTCTCACCTGGCTTTGTTCTTCATAGTGGTCACTACCATCTGACACGCGCACAGACACATACACGCTGATATTTCTATGTGTTTGTTGGTTTTTTGTGTCTTTTGATTTGTTATTGTCTGTTATCATCCCTAGAAAGTAAGCTCAAAGAAGGCAGGGATTTTCACCTGTTTTTTCCCATTCTGATATAGTGCCTAGAATATGGCTCATAGTAGTAGCTGTTCAATAAAAACTTTTTGAATGAATGAAGGTATGAACAAGGTATTTATTGTTCTATACTATATAAAAAAAAAAACTTTTGCTATGATGCACTGATAATTGTCACCTTTGGTTGGACATAAAATTAGCCCTCAACCATACATTCTTCAAATAGGTGGCTTATTTTGGACAACTTAAATTTTTTTCTTTAATGAGATTCAGTGTTTGTATCTAACGCTCAGAGGTAGAGTAATGTCACCCTTGTCCCTACAAACCGCCAGGATGGCAACTTCAGGTCTTAGGGTTCCAGCCCAGCGGCCCCTCACTGACTTGAGGAGCTTGAGCAAAAGCACGTTCTTCATTTCCTCCTATGGAAAAGGGAGAGGAGATGACAACTGCTCCCTCTCCTTCTGCCTTGAAGATTTTCAGGGCCCAACGATTCTACCCCTGCTTGGATCCTTCACGGCGGTTAACAGAAGGGAGCTTGCAGCACCATCTCTCCCCGTGCCTTTGAGAGACACTCTTTTGTGCTCTGCCCCTAGAAGCACAACAGACTCCTGGAGCGCAGGCAGGGTGTGGGTGTGTGTCAGCCAGCCAGTCTGTGTCATCAGAGGAAAGGTGGGGAGAAGGGATGGTAGGGAGGAGATGAAGGGGGCAGGGAAGAGAAACAGGTCATGCCACAAAAGATTCTTACACTCTTGAAGAGAGAACACTTTAAATCTGATTGAAGAATGTTAATGGGAAGCATGAGGAAGGCATGGCAACCCACTTCAGCATTCTTGGCTGGAGAATCTCATGGACAGAGGAACCTGGGGGACTATGGTCCATGGGGTCGCAAAGAGTTGGATGTGACTGAAGAGACTTAGCATGCAGGCCACGAGAGGCATATTGAAGGAGGCAGGTAGCCGAGTTAGGAAGCTAGCCAGGAGCATGGAGGTTGAACTGGCTTCTTCAGAAAATGGTTTGATAATATCTAGTAAAGCTGAAGATAGGTGTAAGCTATGACCCAGCAATTTCACTCTGCTCTGAACTGAACTGTGCTCCCCTTCCCAATTCAAGTATTGAATCCCTAATCCTCAATAGGATATATTTGAAAATGGAGCTTTGAGACATAGTTAGAGCTAGATGAGACGATGATGGTGGAGTCTTCATAATGGGGTTAGTGCCCTCATAAGAGAGCTTGCTGTCTCTGCCATGTGAAGACACAGTGAGAAAGTAGCTGTCTACAAGTCAGGAAGAGAGTTCTCACCAGATAATGACCATGCTGGCACCTTATTTTAGACTTTTAGCCTCTAGAACTTTGAGAAATATTTTTTTTTTCTGTTTAAGCTACCCAGTCTATGGTATTTTTTTTTTTTAATTGCAGCCCAAGCTAAGGCTTACCCCTAATACTTATACTCTAGAGAAACTTTTGCACATGTACACCAAGAAATAGGTATATTTACAGCACTATTGTTTAGCAAAAGGTAAAAACAAACTATACATTTATCAGCAGTAGACGAAAGAAAGAAAGAACTATATATATATATATATATATATACACACACACACACACACACACACACACATAAAATGGAAGGGCTTCCTTGGTGGCTTAACTGGTAAAGAATCCACCTGTAATGTGGGAAACCTGGGTTCCATCCCTGGGTTGGGACGATCCTCTGGAGAAGAGGAATGGCTACCCACTCCAGTATTCTGGCCTGGACACTTCCATGAATAGTATACCCCATGGGGTCTTTAAAGAGTTAGATACAACGGAGTGATTCCCCTTTCATACAATGGAATATGATACAGCAGGGAAGATGAATATATCTCATTAGTCATATTAATAAAGATGGATCTCTTAAGTTGTAGAAGAATATGTGTAGTATGAGCCCATTTAAATGAAGTTCAGCCTTATATACAACTCAATAAAATGTCATTACACATATCAATATCTATATCTATCTATCTATATAGATATACATATATAGTGAAAGCGTTGTCATGTCCAACTCTTTGCAACCCCGTGGACTGTAGCTCACCAGGCTCCTCCGTCCATGGGATTCTCCGGGCAAGAATACTGGAGTGGGTTGCCATTTCCTTCTGCAGGGGATCTTCCCAACCCAGGGATCAAACCCAGGTCTCCTGCATTGCAGGCAGACGCTTTAACCTCTGAGCCACCAGGGAAGCCTATACAGATATACATATACATGTACACTATGTATATATATTTATATAAATACATAGTAACACTATCAAGGAACAAGCAAGGTGAAGAAAAGAGAGCAGAGTGGGTACCCCAGAGGAAAGGGTGGAGGGGATGAGAATGGGGTGGACACACAGGTGAGTTCGAAAGCAGCCAGAATGTACTGTGTTTATGGCTTGCGTGGTGGGGATTATTCTCCATACTTTCTATATAGTGCTATGTATATGATTATATATACATATGAAATATTTCATCATTAGAAAAACAATTTAAGCAATGAAACAAAACATAATAAAAGCCTAGGTTTTGGAGGCAGGCCAACCCGGGCTCTGCTCCAGGCTCCGCTGCTTTATTAACTTGGGATCTGAGCATGGCTCTTCCCTCCGCGACTAATGACACATCCTTGCAGGCACTGGAGGGGAAACCAGGAATGAAATGAACAGAGCCCACATACAGTTGGTGTTCAGCCATGGAAGGGATGCTGAGAAAGGTGGGAAGAAGCCCTGTTAGAACTAAAAGGCTTTTCTTTGGACTTCCCTGGTGGTCCAGTGATTAAGAATCTGCCTGCCAATGCAGGGTACATGAATTCAGTGTCTGCTCTAGGGAGATCCCACATGCTGCGGAATCACTGAGTCCCTGCATCACAACTTCTGAAGCTCACATGCTCTGGGGCCTGTGCTCCACAACAAGTCGAGAAGCCACTGAAATGAGAAGCCCTAGCTCTGAAACTCAGACGGTAAAGAACCTGCCTGCAACGTGGGAGACCTGGGTTCGATCCCTGAGTTGGGAAGATCCTCTGGAGGAGGGCATGGCAACCCACTCCAGTATTCTGGCCTGGGAAAATCCCCATGGACAGAGGAGCCTGGTGGGCTACAGTCCACGGGGTCGAAGAGAGTCGGACACGACTGAGTGACTAAGCACAGCCCAGCACCGAAACTAGAGAGTGATCCCTGCTTGCCGCAACTTGAGAAAGCCTGAATCCAGTCACGAAGACTCAGCACAACCAAAAAACACATAAATAAAATTGAGAATTTTTAAAAAGGCTTTTATTCGTCTCAAGATGATGAGAGCTATTGGAAAATGCTCGACAGGAATAATTAACCTGCGTGGGAAGCTTCGTAGTTCGCAAACCCTTTCTTCCCTGGATCTGACAGCTGTGTGAGGCAAGTGAGAGCAGACACATTATACAGAGAGAGAAGGAGCAGCAGCTGTGACCTGCACCATCGCAGCGACAGATGTTGCACACAGTGGCCTCAGGACCAAGCTGACCGTGAGTTAGCACAGCTGTCGAGGGTTTGGACGGCTCACTGAACAAGCTTGACTCGGTGGACATCCAAAGGAGCCCTGCACCCCATGGTTGGGGCTTACGTAGTTTTTCCTGTGTAAATGTTTATAGCAATTGGCCATGTATCAGGCAATAAAGGTTACTATGTTTCAAAAACTCAGGAACACACAGGCCATGTTTTCTGACTACAGTGCTGTTAAATTAGAAACCAAGGACAGAAAAATAACCCACATGTACTTGGAAATGTAAACATGGGAATCCAGATGAAATGACATAGACGCTGGCAGAGAGGTTCTAGACACGGTTAAGTCTCTAGCACTCTTTGCTAAGCTTGGGCTGACCTGGAAACCAGGTCTTCATTTTGGAAAGATTTATTTTGTTGTTGTTGTTGTGATGAAGGTCTTGGGTTCTTACCTTTCATGGTGCTTTTCCTTCATCCAGTCTTCAAGTGACAGCTTCATATCTTCAGACCAAAATGCATGTGTGCATTCTAAGCCACTTCAGTGGTGTCCAACTCTCTGCGACCCTGTGGGCTCTAGCCCGCCAGGCTCCTCTGTCCATGGGATTCTCCAGGCAAGAATACTGGAGTGGGTTGCCATGCCTTCCTTCAGGGGATCTTCCCAGGGATTGAATCTGCGTCTTCTGTGCCTCTTGCTTATGTGGGTTTTTAACACCAGTGCCACCTGGGAAGCCCCAAGTATGTACCGCTTTTACCTGCCTCTGTCCCATGACTTCTTTTCCCCATGTCAGAATCTCCTGGCTGATTGTCAGGGGTGGAAGAAAATGCATATTGGTTGAAGGCTGGCTGTCTACTGGGGCTGGGATTTGGGGCACATAGACGAATAAAACAAAGTTCTGATCCACAAAGAGTTCACAATTGAAGAAATGTTAGTATATCTATTGTATTCATATATAAGAGTATAATCTATTTTCTACATTATATTTAATAGATTCATACATAATCATGGGAAACTCAGTCCAACCAGGATACAATTTCAAGTGCATCTCAATTCAGGAGGAAGGGAGGAGAAAAGACCAATGGAACACCACAAAGAGATTCAAAAGAGCCTGATTCCCTTGGTAAACAAATGCTCAGGGTGTGGGTGATGGAGACGCTCCATCTCCATACAGGGGCTAAAACCTGAGACACTGAACTCTAAGAAGTTTGAATTAGATTCTGTAGGAGAAGGGGAGTTCACAGAGGTTTTTTAAGGCAGTAAAGTGACAAGACTGATTTTTTTTTTTTAAGTAATCACTGGCAGAAGAGGAGAAGATGAGTGGGATGGAGGAGAGAACAGAGCAAGCAGCCAGTAAAGGGGGCCTCTGTGAAGGTTGGGGTGGGGTGCTGAAAGCATGATGAATGGGTTCTAAGATGCTGGAGACCGATACTCAGTGTGTTATCCTCCCAGGAATTTTATACTTTGACAGGGGACACTATCTTAACCCAAAGGAATGAAACCATAAAGATGACAATTCCTTAGATGACAAGCCAGTTAGAGAGAGGTTTTGGGGATGAGGGGCCTTAGGGGTCCTTTAAGTAGATACTATGTAGGGGAAGGGTCACAGCATTGTCTTCTATGAGATTCTTATTTGTCAACACGAATCTTTGTCCATGTTACATTGTAAGTGTGATAAAAATAGTTGTAGCAGAAATGGTATGGAAACATAATTCAACCAAATTTGAAACGGAAAGCTCTTTCTTCGCGTACATCATCCAACCTTAGCCAACTGATTCTGAGAGCATCCACTTCCTCCAGGTGGTCAGTGCAATGACATGTTGAGTGCAAACCTGGGTTCAGCCCAGACCGGAGGCAGGAGGCTCTTCTGCCAAATCAGTCCTGTCACAGAAACCGCTGTAGGGCTGCCATGCCTGGAGCACAGGACCAGAGCGGGAAGAGGCTTTGGGGAGGAGGGCCTTGCGCTCATGGAATTCCCTATGTTGCTTTCAGATTTGGAATCAGGACTCCCACTAACACGGTTTCTCCAGCCCTGAACAATCATGAACCATCCCTGCCACCACTTGAGTGGGTGGAGACGGTGTTCGGTACCCACAGTGACGGAGACGCTAAGAAGAGTGGTCCTTTCTATTTAAAGATGATGCTAGCCTATCTCTGCCCCCAGTGCTGGTTGGGTCCTTCTGTGGCCATGGGGACTGCTTTCCAAGAGCCATCCACACTCTCACCTGGCTTTTTTGTTGTCTACACACAGGTATTATAAAGACAGCTGGGCATGACCTACCTGGCTATCCACACTTGGTTTTGTAAACATGGTATCTTGTATACATTTACAGATTTTCCACGCTCCTCCCCAGACTGGCTTGGGGCATCTCCTCTCCATTCCCACGTGCTTCTCTCAAGGCACCTATGTGAATAAGACAGGTGTACCCAGCATCAACACAGCTCCCAAAAGGTGGAAGCCCAGATTTCCCTGGACCCTATTTTCATCAGAGGCCAGCTGATCATCATGGATGCCCAATCAGGGTCTACTCATTTCTAGGACCAGAGTGAACTGGTAGCCCAGTTGGAGATCTGCAAGCAGTTTGCTTCTTTCTGCAGCTTTCTTGGCTCTGGCCTTAACCTACCTTTGCAAAAACGGTCTGCAGTCCATCAGGTTAAGCAGATGTAACAGAAGATGGCTACTCTGGGCAGGAAAGGGAGGGCTGGGGTCCAGCTACTTTCTAATCTCTATAATTGTCATATCCCAACAGAGACCAGGATGCCCCTATGCAGTCCAGCCAGGGCATGTGGTGGTGACCGGCCTCTGGCTCTCCAGAAAGCTAAAACTTGATGTGAAAGATACAGAAGCTACCCAGAATCCTCCGTGTGCTTGGCTCAAGTGGCAGGGGACAGGGGAGGTAGGTTTCAAAGATGAGTGAGGTGACTGGCAGCATGCACCCTGGAAGCAAAAGATGCCTTTTTTTTCTCCTTCTTCTAAGTGTTGAGAGACTACTTGGCTAATAACTTGAGAACTTCCAGGAAGGAGAGTGCTGGACTACAGAGTCTTTTGGACTCTGGTATTTGTCCTTTGTTATAAAAGGGCTCACAGAAAGCATTCTGCTTCTAAACGTGCTACAGCTCCTCCAGTCCTATACCCCATTCCAAGGAGGACGAGAAAGACAAGTCCTGTGACAGTCACTCCTCATTCCCTGATCTCATCAGGCTTGGAGGATAGCATTCTCTCTTCTGCTTCTCCCAGCCTTCCCTAAATCAGACTTAGAATCCTGTAGCCAGAGGGACCCTGAGGAGACCCCTGAGTCCAAGATTTTCAACCTTAAAGACCCTTGCCCCCTAATGAGAGCATGATAATTCTATGCTGACCAAACCCTGGTCCCTGGTATGGACATGTCTGGGTCTTTTTTCAATTTGCATCTTTACTGGCTAAGGTTTTGTTGAACTTTGTGTCTTGTGGTGTGTAGTATGACAACAATTTAAAAAAAATCAATTTCTGAATGTAAAATTAAATTACGGCAATGGGTATGTTTGTATGAAGGTTCCTAGGCATGGAGTGAGGGGTTGATCCTGAGGTTGGTGGAGAATGCAACTCAGAACACAGCCAGGCTCAGGTCTCAGTGATTCACAAACATCTTGACACTAATCGTCTCATCAACCCAGTTGAGATGGATACCCACAGTCCCATTTTTCAGATTAGTAAACTGAGGCTTGGGAAGTTGAGAGGCTTTCTCTAGGTGCCATAAGTCAGAAGGGCAGGGGCAGGATCAGAACTCATGACTCTTTGACTTCAAAACCCATGTGTTTCCCAAGATTCCAGGTGGCCTGGGGATCTGTCACAGCCCCGGGTGGAACCTTGGGGTCTGTCTCACCACTACGAGGTTGGCGCAATGCTCCTCAGTCCCTTTCCAGATGGTTCAGATTTTCTCAGCAGGCTATGTCCTCCAGGTGAGACAGGCAGCATAACAACATGCCAGGTAATGGGGCAGGGGACATGGTGGTGAACAAGACCCAAGTGGTCTCCTTTTCTCAAGATGCTCACTAGCTACCTGTGTGACATTAGCATTTTAGTGTGTCTGAACCATGGTTGTTCATCTAGCTGTTAAATTAAGTAACTTTCCCAAAGTCACACATGCATGAATGAAAAAGTGGGACTTGAATTCAGTGTGTGTGCACTCAAAGACTAGGTTAACCTGCTCCATCTGGGAGCAGGGCTGAGTGAGGAAACAGCCTGACCATACACAGTCCCTTCAATGATTTTGGAGGGCCAAGGTTTTATTCTGAGAAACTGCACCAAAAGGTCAAAACTAGGACATACGTTCAGGATATTTACCAAGAGAAACCTCACGTAAACTCCACTGCACTTCAAACGGCTTTCACTTATTTATTTCCATCAACAAACTAGACGGCAATCATGGGTAGACAAGAGGGCCTGGGGGCACGTGCTGTCTTGTCTGGGATGGACCAGTTTCCTCTCACGGGCTCGGCTACCCTCATCCCAGCTCAGCTGGTCTGCTGCTGGCCGTGTTCCTCTCCTGGAGCTCTCGGTCCTGATCAGCACAAGGGGCTGGAGCCACTGACTGGTCAGTATGCAGTGCTGATTACTAGTTCACTGTGCTCCGGAGAGATCCAGGAAGCTGATGCTTCCAGGGACCTGGGGGTCTGGGCTTGGCACAATGAAAGGAAATATTGATGTGATGGTTAAATTTACTGGGCAAAAGCAAGGCATGCTTATAGAGGAGTTGGGTGTCATCTTTGTTACAAAGGACTGACCTGAAGATCAGAGGGGCTCATGCTTGCTTGAGGTCACAGATGAAGAAAATAGCACCAAGACTTGAATCTGAGTATCCCTAATACCTTGTCTCCAAACGAGACTTGGATTCTGAAATCTTGGGGCTGAAAACATGCATGCTTTGAAATGCATGGCTTTTCTTATGAAGAATGCAACTTTGGTTTAACACAGAAGATACAATGATTTCTCTTTTGGGTCTGGGGGCTGTGTGTATCATCCTCCAGAATGCAGGTCTGTGGGAGTAGGGGCTTTGTTCCTACATGCAGGATGGGTTTTTTGGCACAAGTCAAGTGCTCAGTCCCTGCAGGTCCACAGAAATAAGCCAGGCAATTCGTGGTCTCCAGTGAATACATAGTCTACTTAACCCAGGGTTTCCAAAAGAACATTGTAATAGCCTGGAGCTCAGGAAAAACTATTGTTTCACAGAATACTTAGACGAAACAGAGATTCAGATGTAGAGAATGGACACAGTGTCCACAGAGCTGGACACAGTGGAGGAGAGGGTAGGACAAACTGAGAGAGTGGCAAATAGACATTGTCATATGTAAAAGAGATAACCAGTGGGAGGTGGTGTGTGACACAGGGAGCCCATAGGTAACACAGGCAGCTGCTGTGTGCACACAGGGAGCCCATAGGTAACACAGGCAGCTGCTGTGTGCACAGGGGGCCTGTGTGTAACGTAGAGGGGTGGGGTGGGGGTAGGGAGGCTCAAGAGGGAGGGGATATGTATGTATATATATAATGATGACTGATTCAACTTGATGTAGAGCAGAGACCACCACAGCATTGTAAAACAATCATCCTCCAATTAAAAATACATATAGTTTCTTTATAAGCGTTGTTGTGAACAGAAAACTTGGAAACAGAAGCTGTTAGGAGGTGGTGGAAAAGTCAGGACAGAAGTGACACAAAATGCAGACAGGAAGGCGAAACAGCCAAGAATTCAGCTTTCAAAAGATCTGCGTGTATGTTCATTTATTCATATTATGCGTCGCCTTCTCTGGAAAACGTTTTAGAGGACTGAACTGCCCAGAGATGCAGCAGAGGTGTGTGCCATGTGGTCGGGAGGTAACCACAGACCCAGGCTGTCTGCCTTTTATTAGGGCTGTGACCTCAGGCCAGCTACTTACCAGCCCGAGTCTCCATTTCCCAACTAGAACATATGGGTCATCAAAGATTGAACACAGTGTGTGCAAAGTGGCCAAGAGGGTGACTTCCTGGCTCACAGTAGACCTCAAGTGATTGGACTCTATTATTATTGTTATTTTACCGAAAAGGAGAGAGAAGCCTCCTTGTTGTCATGATCATCACTACCACCACCATCATCACCTCCATCTTTATGATCATGACCATCCTTAGCATCATTGTCGCTAATACCTGTGGAGTGCTCACTATGGATTAGGCACCAAGGTCTTCATGTGCACTGACATTTAATTCTAACAACTCCACAAGCAGAGATGTGAGGAAGGAGATGCAGAGAGAGGTCAAGTGATCTGTGGTCCCAAGACCGCACAGCTGGGATGTGTCATCAGTTAAGTTAGGCGATGGCTCTTGCTAGTGTCAGGCTGTACATATAACCTGAGATGCCCTGGGGTGTAACCAGACCAGTAGCCTTCCTGCTGCCTAGTGACATACAGAACGCATGTGAAGGAATTCTAACTTCAAAGCTATATCCAAACATTGCATGGATGGCTTGGATAAAATATAGCATCAGCAAGCACCCTGGCCTTCGGGATACAAGTAGCCCCTTCCTCTCCCTGGTTGCTAGACAATGGGGGCACAGAGGAACCCCTCTGGTTTCCAATTCACTCCTTGTAGCCCATCATTCAACTTCCTCAGGCAGGCCAGTCATCTTGTCCCAACAACCACAGATGAGAGGCAGCAAACTTAGCACCCTTTGGCCCTTCTACTATTGGAAATAAACACACAGCGGAAATCTCTGGTTAAAATGCATGCAATGTTCCTTTAAAATACACAGGCGCTTTCTAAGACAGCCATTTCGCTTGGCAGTTGCACGTTCAAGGCTCCAAATTAAACAAGAGTGTTAGTGAATTGAGCCAATTCATCTGCTCGGTCCCAGTGTAAATGTATACACCAGTGTGGCCATGGGTGTCTGTGTGCAGCCAGGGAGTGTTTACATGGTGAGAGTTGAGCCTGGATAGTTAGGATTTGATCCCTCCTTCCTGCTTCTCCTCTGGTGTTCAGCAAAGTCCACCCTTCCCTGTTCAGAGGTAGAAACGCTCTGCATGGGGTGAAGTTAACAGCCTAGAGTTCTGGCCCCTAGCTGAGAAACCAATGTACCTCTTATGATGTCCTTTTCCTTTAAGGTTTTGGGCCATTGTAACAGGTGTGGACACCAGAACCTCAGGAACCGAAGGAAGAAGAGACTTGAAATCTCCTTCAAACCAAGTGCAGGATTGGCCCGGTGCTTCAGAAAGATAATGGAGAGACTTGAAAGTGAAACTTCCAGTATTTGAGCAAAATATTGTCGAGAATCTTTAAACCTTCCTCACCTTCTAACCTTATTCCATCTCCATTTTACAGACGATGAAGCTGAGGCACAAAAAGGTTAAATCACTTTTCTAGAGTTGCACATGATGTAGTGGTAGATCTTGGATTCACACTTTGGAAACCTGGCCCCAGTTAAAATCACTGTCTGCTGTTTTACCATCTGGAGATGGCACGGTCAGGATTTCAGCTTCAAGGTGTCTTCCCTAAGGGCCAACTTTTTTTGGAACAACTGTGAACTTGGTCAGATTAATTCGTGTTCCTGGGTCTCAGTTTCCTCCTCTGTTAGATGGGGTGACATTACTCATGTGACTCATCCTGCTGGATTGTAATAAGAAACAAAGGACATTGAAAAAGTGTGAGTGAGGGTTATGGAGAATATAAAGAGCAGTTAAGAATTATACCAGCTTCCCAGGTGGCTCAGATGGTAAAGAATCTGCCTGCAACGCGGGAGACCTGAGCTCAATCCCTGGGTCGGGAAGATCCCCTGGAGGAGGACATGGCAACCCACTCCAGTATTCTTGCCTGGAGAATCCCATCAGAGGAGCCTGGCAGGCTACGGTCCATACGGTCACAAAGAGTCAGACACGACTGAGTGACTAAGCACAGCACGTGGTTTGAGGGCTTTTTGATCAATGGTGTGTTACCCTACTTAATCTGAATGCCAATGCTTCGATCCAAGTCTAATCAATCCCAACTCAAATATGAGGTTATTGACACTCAAAGAAAAGTGACTTTCTTAAGGTCTAGGACATAAGCCAAGATCTTCTGAATTCAAGCCAAAGACTTTTATATGATTCTTTTATGCTGAGAGTTCATAGGCTTAGGGGATGAACAATGTTCTTAGTTTATTTTATTAAGTCTCTCTGATTAGGGAACATAGTGACTTGAATATGGAAAGGATTTAGTTAGGTTGTTCTTGACTGAATGAACCATGACTAGATGGAGAAGAGGATTTGATTTACCAGAAACTTGGGGAAATACAAGTTCTGACTGAGTTTCTGATGAATCTAGAATCAGTCTGTAACAAAGGGGTTGAAAGTTTCCAGCTCACTCTCTTTCTCTCAGGAAGAGCTGTGATACACATCACTGAATCTTCATTGGTTGCCTGAGGATCTTACAATGTCTCCTAGTCATGCAATTATGGAAAGTTTAGATCTACAATGCATCTTGGAAATCATCTGATCCAGCTTTCTGCTCAGTGGATAAATTCCCCACCACTATGAACCTCAGCTGGCGGCTGAAAACCTGGGCCAACCATTTCCTTCTCTCTCACTTTCCAGAGTTGAAGTCAGACAATTTGAATTCAAGTATCAAACTACAAGCCTGTTCTGGCTCAGTGGTAAAGAACCTGCCTGTCAATGCAGGAGACACAAGAGATGCAGGTTCAATCCCTAGGTCTGGAAGATCCCCTGGAGGAGCAAATGGCAACCCACTCTGTCTTGCTTGGAAAATTCCATGGACAGGGGAGCCTGGCAGGCCACAGTCCATGGGGTCGCAAAGAATTGGACATGACTGAGCAACTGAGCATATCAGACTATAAGAAATGCAACCTGAACAAGTTCCCAAAGTACTCTATGCCAGTTTCCTGATTGGTAAAAGCATACTTTAATAGTTTGCTTTTTTTCACTTAACAACACACCTAGGAGATTGTCCATTTCAATATATAGAGCTGCATAACACACACATACACATTCACACAAGTCCGCTCAATCAGTTCCCTATCCTATACTTTACTTCCTTTTTTGTCATTGCAAACATTCTTATGGTAAACATCTTTGCTGCTGCTGCTGCTATGTCACTTCAGTTGTGTCCGACTCTGTGCGACCCCATAGACGGCAGCCCACCAGGCTCCCCCGTCCCTGGGATTCTCCAGGCAAGAACACTGGAGTGGGTAGCCATTTCCTTCTCCAATGCATGAAAGTGAAAAGTGAAAGGGAAGTCGCTCAGTCGTGTCTGACTCTTAGCAACCCCATGGAGCAGCCTACCAGGCTCCTCCGTCCATGGGATTTGCCGGCAAGAGTACTGGAGTGGGGTACCATCGCCTTCTCCGAAACATCTTTAAATAGGGGTGGGAAAAAAAGCAGGGCCTGCTTCATAGGTTGTTGTGACAAACAAATAAATTCCTATAAAACATTTAAAACAGTGCATGGCACATAACAAGTACTCCATAAATGCCAGGTATGATTATTTTAATTTTTGTTAACTCAATGATTGGAACAGGAAGAGGCCTAAGTTTGGGATAAAGGAAGAGGAAAACAAAGCAAGCAAACATGCAGCCTGTTAAGGGAATGTATCACTTACGAATAAGTTTGAGAGTGAGCAACCTTGCAAACCAAGTAGAAATTTACTCATGCTTTACATTCAGTAAGTTTGGAGGCAAGTGGTTCAGAGCATTCCTGGACTCTGTGGCCACAGGGATTCAGGCATCTTTAATCTGTATCCTCTGTCATGCATGGCTTCTCTAGAATGTCCTCATCCCAGTTTGCTGCTGGGGCTCTAGCTATGATAGCCACATTCCAGCCAGTGGGAAGGAAAAAGACTGGGGATAGAAGTGGGGACAAAGGGCATAATTTGCTTTTAAAGCCATCCCCTGCAAGTTACACACACTGCCTTAACCTCCTTGGCCAGGACTGAATTATGAAATCACATAACAGCAAAGAAGCCTGGGAACTATAGTCTTTAGTTGGATGCCCCACAAAAAATCATGCATCAAAGGACTACAGACAGGCAGAATATGTATTAGGGGACAGTCAGTAATCATTGCTACAAGGAGTTTTTGGATTTTGGGGAAAGGCTGTTCAGCCATCTTTGCCTTGGTAACAGGATGCCTTTGGGTTCAAGCTAAGAGTTTTGGATTCATACCTTGAGGATTTTCATTAAAAGTACCTCCATCCCCCAAACCATTGCCTCTCTGAGTCACAGTCCAGCAAACCACTGCACAGGGTAGAGCTGTCCCCCTGCCCACAGTGGGTGTCTATGCTTTGGCCGTTGGCCCATGGGTTGACGTTGCAGGAGCCTGACTTGTGCCCACGAAATCCTGAGTATTATAAGTCACAGGAATCAGGTCCTGTGATTTCTATTGTCAAAGATGAACTTGATACAATACTAAAGCCCAGGTCGGACCTGGAACCTTTGAGCTGCTTTTCTTCTAGAGAGAAACCCATCCCCTTATTGGATCTCCTTAAGGTTTTTTCCTCTAACCATGTAATACAGACCTTCTGGTCACTTGAAACATCTAGCAAATCACATTCTTGCTGTCTGTGGCCTGTCTGTATTCATTAGAGTTCCTTCTCTTACTCTGGACCTGATCTTTCCTTCTCATTCCAATAAGTGATCCCTATCTAAAGTGGTTCCACGTGCTGCAGGAATTTTGTCAGGATGCACACTAATTAATTTCTGGAAATCAGAGTAACCCTGGAAGCAGTGCCTCCCTGTACATGGAGGAAAATCTCTCTTTTTCACTCTCTGTCTCCCCACCTCGCTCCTTCCTTCTATTTGGAAATACCACAGAACACGGGGCAGGAGTGTTGGCTACCCTGTGACCCATTTCCTCAGCAGAGACCTCAGAGGGGACAGGATGTCGTTTGGAAAGAAAGATGGCCTCAGTCAGACCCAGGGTGGCCTTGTGAGAGCCTCCTCTACTCACAGCCTTCAGTGACTGGCTATTTGTTTTTTGGGGGGAGCCAAGCACATTGGTATGAGACTAACTCCTCTCATTAGAAAAGACCCTGATGCTGGGAAAGATTGAGGGCAAGAGAAGGGGGTGACAGAGGATGAGATGGTTGGATGGCATCACTGACTCAATGGACATGAGTTTGAGTAAACAGGGAGATAGTGAAGGACAAGGAAGCCTGCAATACTATAGTTCATGGAGTTGCAAAGAGTTGGACACAACTTAATGACTGAACAACAACAACTCCTCTCTGTGACCAAATTGTGGAGCAAGTGGAGTTGGCTTCGGTGCCCACCAGCTCCACTTCATAGACCTCCTTCTCCCTCCTGGGCTTCCTGTGTTCAGAGTTCTGGCTGCTTCTTATGCAGCCTGTCTTTGTCCCTCTCAAGTGTCTAACAAGTTTCCCATTCTCCTAAACATTTCTTAACCGCTTCCTTACTAATTTCTCCCCAAACCACTTAGCACTTTTAGGGGAATGGGCCAGTCACAGATGGAGGGGTCCTTTACTAAATACATCAACAAACTGAACCAAACTTGGAGTGCCAATGTGATTTTTGAGGTGGTCAGACAAATGTTAGGAATTTTTAAAAATCATTAACATTTGCATCAAGAGTTTTGTGATTAACAACACCCCAAGATCATATAGATAATAGGTTGTGGAGGTGGGGTTCCAACCCAGATTCTCCACTGATCACCATCCCAGGCCTCAAGTGGGATGTCAGAAAGGTCAACAGAATGACATTTGGAGACAGGTGGGTCTTTCAGGGTAGGTCTTGCCCCTCCCTCCGTGACTGGCTCTCTCCCCCAGAATGGGCTTGGACTTGGGGACTGGGGCTCCAGGACAAGCTAAATAAATGGGAATTTTGGTTGCCAATTCATTTGAATCAGCTAGAAGGAGAGCTGACCAGGAATCACAGAACTCTGGAGGTGAACCAGGGGCAAGTTTTTTGTAGGAGACATTGGAATGAAGCTGGGGCGACCTTTCCACCTCTTTCTCCTCCTCGACTCAACCTGAAAGTACGTCAAATAATGTGGTTTAGGCTCCGTTTAACTTCTTTCAACCTGAAAGTCAAAATTTCTCTCCAAAGGAGGGAGACCTGCATGAACTGAAACCGAAAGAAGTGAGCTCAGAGCCCTGTGAACGGAAACTGTCAAATTTCACACAGCTCCAGTTCATTTTTCTCCTCTCCCACCCACCCCCACACCCCCGATCACATTCATTCAGGGAACAAGTCCGAGGTAGATATTTTTCCAATTGCCAGGCTCGAAAAACCATTGACACACCAAGCTTATATTCTATAGTTATAATAGCTAAACATGGCAATGCATTCCGCTTGCTTTATCTACCACAGAGTTTGACATGCTGGACGTGTCAAAAAGATGATTCTTTTCAGGGTAGAAAGCCCGTTGCATAGATAACTGAGCAAATTCCCAGTCTACCTGGGCTGTTGGAAGGAATAATGCTTTCAGAAATTGCAAGAAAGTGTGTGCCTTCCTTTCTGTCCTCTTTGAATCATCAGTCTCTTCCCTCTCCTGAAAAGACTGAAACATCAGATTTACCCAAAGATGCTACTCAGAGGGCCTGACCCGCATGCAATGAAAGGCAGTTGCTGAGACCAGTCGGGCTCATCTAACACTGAAATAACCAGTGGGTGACCGTGGAATGTGATTCGGAGGTTTCCATCCAGGGCTTGCCTCCAAAATGTCTCTCCCGTAGCCCCAAATGCCCACCATTGGTGTCCCCAAGGGGGTCATCTACTCCAGGAAGCACACTGGACGTTGAAGGACCGCTGCCAGCATGAGCAATGCCCTGTCTCTTTTAGGCTACCTGGAGAGAAAAGAGTAATTTATTAGACCAAAAGAAAAATAGTCCCAAGTAGAAATTCCTTCATCATTCAGGTGGGTTTCTGAACCCCTTTTTGTATTTTACTTGAGTCTTCTGTCAACTCAGGAAGAGGCCTGAGGGGAGGAAGGGAACCCAATGGAATGGAAATGAATATTTGTGTCTTTTGCAAAAGTGTTTCATGCCTGCCATCTCAATTCATTTTCCCAGGACATGTTTAGCAATGGCTGTCCTGAAACAGAGACAACGTCTCGGAAGAGATTGAACTGGATTCACACTCCCATCTTTCTGACTCCTTCCATAATTTCCATGCCTTCTTTCTTAAGGAAGAGATTTTCAAGATCTCCTAGGATAATCTGCCCATTTTATTGAGGAGCAAGCTGGGGCCAGAGAGGTCTCACCTGAAATCACACAGCTGGCTGATGTCAAAGGAGGGGACGACCGTGTTCCTAAGCACAATTCTCTCAACTTTACCCACAACTGCAACAAGAGGAATCCAAAGGCCTCTGCAAAGGCCACTGAAAAATATCAGAGTATGACTATGGGGTAGAGAGGGGAATGATTTATATTTTAAACATTATTGGGGGAAAATTACATATGAGCCTTCGTGCCAGAAGTTTTCATTGTTATAGGCAGAACATTTCATTCTGTTGCAAAAGATGAGCCTAGCATAGTGAACACTGAAATTGGCTGTAAACAGATTCTCTACAGGTACGGATTAAAAATACCAGGGTCCAGATGATTCTAATGTGTACCCAGAGATGAAAACCACCACTAAAACTCAGTAAGTGTGGTCCAGTGGCTAATGGACCAGTATTCTTGCCTGGGAAATCCCATGGACAGAGGGAGGAGCCTGGCGGGCTACAGTCCATGGGGTCGCAGACAGTTGGACATGACTTAATGACCAAACAACAACAGGGGTGAGGACCCCGTGTTCCCAATGCAGGGGACCAGGATTCCATCCCTGGTTGGGGCACTAGACCCCACAGGCTGCCACTAAGAGTTCATGTGCCATAGCTAAAGATCTCGTATGCCACAGCTAAGACCCAGTGTAACCAAGTAAATAAATAAATAAAAATAGTTTTAAAAACTCAATGAATCCTTGTATTAACTTCTTTGCCTTTAAACTCAGCTTACATTAAATGAAAATATTTTGAAATTGTCATAACCCAGGCTATAAATTAAGATCCTACCTTTGGTCGGTGCCATCTGCAGAATTGCAACAGACTGGCTAGACTGCAGAAGGGTAGCTGTGTCTCCTTGGCTGTATTATACTCAAGCAGGCATCATTCACAACACACAACAGAGAGAGAAGGGCTTCTGCTAGACATACCCTCCTGACCCTCAGATTACATGATTTAACGTGTGTATGTGTGTATTATGTCAGACATGCACATATATTTAAACATACAATATAGATTTCTGCCTATACCTAACTGAAATGATTATAGTTTTTTTTTTTTTTTCCAGAGTCCATGATTTTGAAGAAATGTGACATTATTTCTAGGGAGGTGAGGAGGGGAGGTTTCTTGCCTCTTTCACTGTCCCAGTGAAAATCTCGCTCAGAACAATACATCTTCTGTGAAACACTCGGCACAGAAAGTCGTGGAAATAAATCTTTCCTCTCACCACTCGAGCTGAAGTCAAACCTAGTAGAGTACAGAGGCTTTGGGAGGATTGACACTCCACGGAAGAGGGAAAAAGGTCCTGAAAACTGAATGGGTGGGGTGAGGGGCCGATGTAGAATTCCCTTCTAGCAACTGTGCTGTGGGACTGAAAGCCTGTGAGTTAAGGCAGAAAAGAATATAAAGACTCCTCTTAATAAATCTCCAGCTCTCCTACCTTTCATGCCCATTTAGTGGAGAATCCTAAAGGGGACCCTGGGCTCTATCTGTCTTAACCTCTATTTTACAAAAGGGAGAAACACAGGCGAACTCCACCAACTCCTGGAGCAACTCCTGGTCGAGTCCGGGGTGATGAGCCCAGCAGACTGGGGGGCTGGGTCTTAAATGGGGGGGTTCTCTGAGGCACCCCCAGGCTTCCCTGGTGGCTTAGCGGTTAAGAATCCGCCTCCCAATACAGCAGACTCAGGCTCAGTCCTTCAGTAGAGAAGATCCCCTGGAGGAGGAAATGGCAACCCACTCTAGTACTCTTGCCTAGGAAATCCCATGGACAGAGGAGCCTGGCAGGCTACAGTCCATGGGGTCACAAAAAACTCAGACACAACTTAACAACTAAACAACAACAAAAAACAACAGAGATGCTCCCACATTCTCCACATGCTCACATTCATTCAGAGGAAGTCCCTTGTTCTCAAAGGTTAGGACTAGGAATTCTGTGGAATTGATAGATGTCCTTTGTGAATTAAGAAGTTGATAGATGTCCTTTATGAATTTAGATAAGATTGCATATCACATTTTTTTATTGAATGAATTTTATTCTACTTTTTAAGATTTTCTTTTTTTTTGATGTGGGCCATTTTTAAAGTCTTCATTGAATTTGTTACAATATTGCTTCTGTTTTATGTTTTGGGTTTTTGGCCTCAAGGTATGTGGGATCTTAGCTTCCTGACCAGGGTTTAAACCCACACCTTCTGCATGGGAAGGCAAAATCTTAACCACTGGACCACCAGGGAAGCCCCTACTGAATGAACTTTAAAATCAGCTTCTCCATGGGGCCTGCCCTTAACATCCAGTCCCCTTTTCCAGGCTTTCTGTTCCCTTTGGCATAACACATGTTGCCTACTTTGCAGACATATATTTGTTCACTTATGATGTTGGCTCTGCTGACCCCCCAGAAGTAAGGTCCTTACAGTGGCCAGAATCTTTGTTTGATTCACAGATGTCCCCAAGCCTCTAGCACCAATGGCCTGCCAGCATTTCTGGACTCAAGAATGAATCAGAACCCTCATATGTGACGGGCACTATGGTAAGTGCTTTCACAGTGATTCCATCAAATCCTGAAAATACCCTTCAAGGCGGGTTCTATTAATATCCCCACTTTATACAGGAAGAAACCGAGGCTTAACCAATTGAACTGATTGCCAGCAGCTCGCCGAGCAGCCTGATGGGTTAGTCCCCCCAAAGGTCACTGGCAGAGACTCACCAGGCAGGCGGCTGCCCTCTGGCTGCCCATCCCTGCCCCTCTGTGGTGAAGGCCTGGGCTTCCAGAAATTTCTCTGAAGGAGCAGCCCTGTTCTCTGTGGTTCTTGAGGCACTGCTGGCCTTGCTGTGGGTTCCTGCCACCTGACGTTCCAAACAGAGGCATTTGCTAATTTCCTGGGGAAAGCTCCAGGCAGGCTTGTCCTTGGGTAAAAGCTGTTCCCAGTAGGTGAAAAAAAAAAAAAAGGAAGTTTCCAGACCACCACACACTTGGAGGTTTCACTTTCAGGGCTGTGTGGAGCTGACCAATAAACTTCTGAGTTGGCGTTCTTTCCCCTGCAGCCCCTCCCGCTGCCTCTCTGCTTTTCCAGATTCATGTGAATGTTTTGGTTAACTTTGGCCCCTCCTGTGTGACTGTTGTTCCACCACAGGTTAATGCGGGGCTTCTGGAGCCAAGAGGACGAATCTGAGTCACAGGATGGAGCTTCAAGCCCGAATGAGGCGCTGAAGCTTTTGGCTGGTCCCATCTCAGATATACACCCGCACATCTGGACGGGAGATCATGTGACAGCTTGAAAAGCCAGCAACATATCCTGGATACCGTAAAAACTAGGTTCTGTTAAATTAAAAAGGCTTTAAATACTTGCTCAGTTGGTTTGGGGAGGGAAGGGGTCTTTATTTCCCTTTCTCTCTTTTTTCATTGTTCTGGAATGCGTTGTAAGATTTGTGATTGCTGAAAATTTCATTTAATATTGTGAACCCATCAGATTGTGAACTCATTGTAAGGTTTTTGGGTAAGTTCAGCCAACCCTTCTCCACTTTCATTACTTTGGGCATGGCTTGTCAATTTGGGGATTGGTGATTGGGACTTGGTATCTTGGTAAAAAAATACAAACACACACTTGAATAAAAAAAGAAACTCTCCCCTTTCTCACTTGCCAGCCCCTCACTCAGATTCCCCCAAGAAAAGTATCAAAACCATTGACCAAACCTATCTCGTTTTAGAATCTTTAAGAAAGCTCCTGTAGCGTATTATGCTGTAAGACGTTACTGGTAAAAAGAAGTGTCATAGTTCTCTTTGGATACAATCCAGAACAGACTGGAAATAAAGACTTTCCCGAGATGAATGGATGTAAAACACCAAAGTATGGTCAAGACTCGATTCATGCAACTCAGGAAAAAAACAAATCTCTATTTTTTTTTTTTCCTTAAGCAAATAAAACATTCTTGTGTTGCCCACTGGACATATCTTTCTCCCTAATTTACCAAGATTGCAGAAACCAGAATTAAACAAGTCACCCATTCCAAAACCAAAAATCCATTTTCTGAAATTATCAGAGAGCATGACTTTGGTAGTGAGCTGGTGATTAAAAGACAAGATAGGAAAATCGTGCTTCATTTCTTTTTGGAGAATGGACAGAAGGCTCTCTCTTGGCATTTGTATCATCTTCTGGTGATGGCTTATCTTCTAATCGAAGTAAAAGTAGATGAAACAATATTGGTAAAATACCACCAGCTTTGGGTTTTCTAAAATATATGAAATCATCTTATTTTCACCTATTTATTAGCTTTGTACTTCTTTTCCCATCATTGGGCTGTCAGAGTCCTGTGAGGGAGGACCTTGTCCGCCTCATCCTCTGTTGAGTCTTCTGCATCACCAACATTGCCAGCCGGTTTTGATCTGGGTGTCTTTGTTTGCCCCTCCAGACACTATGCCTCTCGTCTGTACCCTTCCTCACCCGCTCTGTGCCCCGGGGCTGTCTCCTACCAACCGCGTCCACAGGCTCTGTGATGGTTAAGTTTATGGACAAGCTTGACTGGGTCAACAGGTCCCCAGATAGCTGGTAAAGTATTATTTCCAGAGGAGTGGTTCTGAGGGTGTTTCTAGAAGAGATTAGCATTTTATTTTGATAGACCAAGTAATGTGGGTTGGCATCATTCAACCCATTGGGGGCCCAAATGTAACAAAAAGGTCAAGGGAGACTGAATTCCCTTTCTCTCTTCTTGAGCTGGTATGTCCATCTCTTCCTGTCTTCAGATATCAGAGACCCTGGTTCTCGGGCCATTGGATTCCAGGATTTACACCAGTGGCCCCTGATTCTCTTACCCCACTTGCTTTCCCAGTTCTACAGCCAGCAGACTGCAGACAGTGGGACTTATCAACCTCCAAAACCATATGAGCCAATGCCCATTGTCAAGCTCACACACGTCTGTATATACCATATTGGTTCTGTTTCTCTGGACAACCCTGGCTGACATTGGATCCAGCCAGTGAAGGCAGCAGAGAGCATTAGCCTGGAGCTGGCTGAGTCCCTGGGCTGTAGCCATAGCCCCTGTCGGCCTAGGGATAGTAACACCTCTCTCCTTCTAGTCCCAGGGCCCCGTACTGTCCCTTGTAATAGTCTCTTCATTAAACTCAGAAAATGACTCCACTTGAGTTTATCTGTTTTCACCATTATCTGTGTCCTGCTGGGATCATGACTGAGGATACTAAGATTTATTGAATGAGCAAATGAGTGAGGCTTCACTGTAGTGAGCCACGCTTCTGAATAATTGCAACAAGCTGATTCGAGAGCCATTCCCTCCCATGTTCAGTTTTTGTTTTTGTTTTTAATTCTATTTGTTTGTTTGGCTGAGCCAGGTCTCAGTTGCAGCTTGAGGGATTTTTCACTGTGGTGTGTGGCTTCTCTCTGGTTGTGGTGCACAGGCTCCAGAGCACACAGACTCAGTAGTCGTGGCACTCAGGCTTAGTTGCCCCAAAGCATATAGAATCTGCTTCCTGACCAGGGATTGAACCTGCATTCCCTGCGTTGGAAGGCAAATTCTTAACCACTGGACTGCCAGGGAAGTACCCCATGCTCACTTCTTCAGAGACGTAGTCATTACCATTAATTCAAGGCTCCAAGGATATGCCAGAGTTCTTTTCCTCCAGTAAAGTTGCCTAATCTGCTCTAATCACCCCCTTACTGGCGTCTCTTATAATCAATGATATGAACAAGCAAATCAGTTTACAGCACTTAGGAAGATCCATTATTGAGTCACCCACCTATTCATCCATTCATTTATTTATTCACCATTCAAGAGAATTTTAATAATCATTAACCATGTGCCATGCGTATAGGGATGGCAATTTTATTTCATGTTGCACACACTGAAGAGAATTCTGAAGCAGTCTGAGCACAGTATGAGCTTGGGAAACTGTACCAAGATCCATTAGTAATGTCTGCCATGGATAGAGGAATAGAAGCACCCAGGGTCAATATTTACAAGATCAGTACTTGCCATCCCTGTGTTAGATTCCACTGAGTAAGCAATAAATAAATAAAGCTATATAAACCTCAGTAACAAGATTATTTTCGTCTCCAGCTTTGCTACTTCATGCTAAAACTGCATGCTTGGGATTTCCCTGGTTATCCAGTGGTTAAGACTCTGCACTTCCATTGCAAGGGGCACAGATTCAATAACTGGTCAGGGAACTAAGATCCTGCATGTCTCATGGTGCAACCAAAAAAAAAAAAAAAAAGTAACTATATGCTTGCTCAAGAGTTTCTCATAGACAATAACTGCCTCCCCTCAAATGCACCCAAGTAGTTATTTGATTGTACAAAGGCATCATTGAGCCGACAGGGTCTGTTTTCATTATTTACTGTCTTGATTGTGTTTGACGGGTTACAGCACACGATTAAATGAAAAGTTTTTCAATCTACTTGCCTGAAATGGAAATCATAGACTGCAGTGACCAGCCAGTCCCCAAACTTAGTTAAGATGAAAATTTTCTAGCTGATCTCATCACTTTTGGGTAATGTGTCACAGCCATCGCTTGGGAGTGAAAGGCAACCTTCATGAAAACTTTTTTGTCCAGCCCTCTCTTCCTGGATTTTCTTAATGAGGGAACACACATGAGGAAAGTTACTCCCCTTAGCTTTTCCTTCTTGATTATAGTCAATTTTGTTTTATATCCAGCCCAACTCATAAGACACTGGATTTGACAAGCAGACTTCTTGAACTGAACTTCCTGTGTCCTGGGTATGCATTCCCCTGGGTGCGGGGGAAGGTTTCCTGATTGCCCTGTTTGGCACTTGATCCTCTTTCTTGATCATGTTTCTTTAATACAATCTACTCAGCAGCGCTGGGAAAAACCACCCTCTCTGGGCCTTCCTCTGACAGGAGGGGATTCCATAATAAGAATTAATAATTATGAAGCACTTACTTTGTGCCAGACTGTGTATTAAATATATTTAAATGTATACAGAGTCAGAACTAAATTATTACATTAAACATGTAATAGATGCTTTACATCAAGGATCAGGGGTTTCCCTGGTGGTACAGTGGATAAGAATCCTCCTGCCAATGCCGGGAATGTGGGTTCTATCCATGGTCTGGGAAGATCCCATGTGCCACAGAGTAACTAAAGCCTGTGCACCACAGTTACTGAGGTTGCACTCCAGAGCCAGAGGGCCACAACTACTGAGTCCGCACGCCCCAACTAGCGAAGCCAGTGGGCTTAGAGCCTGTGCCCTGCAACGAAAGAAGCCACCATAATGAAAAGCCCATGCACTGCAACTAGAGAGCAGCCCCCACTCTCCACAACTAGAGCAAGCCAGCGTGCAGCAGCGAAGATCCAGTGCAACCAATAAATAAGTCATTTTTTTAAAAGAATCAGTAACACTTTCTATAGAGGACCCTACAGCAAGTATTTTCAGCTTGTAGGCCATATGATATCTGCTGTGTTTGCTTAACTCTGCCACTGCAGTATGAAAACAGCCACAGGCAATATGTAAACAAATGAGTATAACTGTGTTTCAATAAAACTTTATTTACAAAAACAGAGGATGGGTTGGTGGGAATGTAAATTGATACTATGGAGAATAGTATGGAGATTCCTTAAAAAACTAAAGCTAGAACTACCATATGGCACAATAATCTCAGTACTGGGCGTGTGCCCTGAGAAAAACATAATTGAAAGAGACACATGGACCCCAGTGTTCATTGCAGCACTTTCCACAATAGCTAGGACATAATAGCAACCTAGAGGTCCATTGCCAGATGAAAGAATACAGAAATCGTAGTACATGTATGCAATGGAATATTACTTAGCTATAAAACATGCATTTGAGTCAGACCTGATGAAGTGGATGAATCTAGAGGCTACTGTACAGAGTGAAGTAAGTCAGAAAGAGAAAGACAAATATTGTATATTAATGCATGTGTATGGAATCTACAAAGATGGTACTGATGAATCTATTTGCAGGGCAGCAAGGGAGATGCAGACATAGAGAACAGACTTGCAGACACAGTGTGGGAGGGAGAGGGTGGGGCGAATTGAGAGAGTGGCATGGAAACCTGTGCATTACCCTATGTAAAACAGCCAGCGGGAATTAGCTGTGTGACACAGGGAGCTCAACCCAGTGCTCTGTGACAGCCTGCAGGGGTGGAGGGGGAGTTCAGGAAGGAGGGAACACATGTATACCTGTGGCTGATTCATGTTGCTGTGTGGCAGAAACCAGTATAATATTGTAAAGCAATTATCCTTCAATAAAAAATTTTAAATAAGAGTGGGCTCAGTTTGGCGCACAGACTATACTTTGCACTCTGACTTGATAAATCAGAATTTTCCCTTTTAATTTGTATTATAATCTCATAAGATAGGTACTAGTTAACTAAACTAAGTCACTTTTCTGCAGTTCCTAAGAAAGGAAGAGACAGGATGCAGAGCCAGCCTAGTGGCTCCATGATTAAACCACCCTTCTGTGTTTCTAAAAATACTGGACATTGACCCATTCCTGCTCAGGTACCTCCTAGGGCCCCCAGCATCCCAACCTGAGTCCTTATCAACTCTCTCCCATCCCCCTTAACCTCTCTGAAAAAGGCCACACTTCTCAGGCATTCATTTCCTCTTAACTCACTGTCTGTCCTCAGTCCAGTATTTGGCATCAACCCCAGCAAATTCTAAATCCTCTTACTTTCTGAATACTAAGTCCTCTGCCAGACTGGGGTTTCGCTCCGTCTACATACAATTGGAATGAAATCACCAGATGAAACCAAAGAGCTCACATGTGAATCATGCCTGTTCAGTCAATATGTGGACTATCTCATGGTTTTGAGTTTAAACTGTTAGTTCCACTGTCAGCTTGCCATGTGACCCCAGGCGTACCAAAATCTCTTGATTTCTTATCTATTGAGGGGTGAATTTAAGAAAACAACCCATAAGTTTGTGGTAAGCAGTTGCCAATAAAAGCATGATGTAGTCATGGAGATATGGTGTGCAGGGATAGCAAACCGGCCGGATCCCTTTCGCCTTTCTTCTTTCCGTCTTTCGAGGGATGGCAGTAGAGGTGTTTACTTGCTGCCGGCTAGAGGTGTGTGTTTGTGTCCGGTGGCAAGTCTGTCCTGAGCGGGTGAGCACTGACTGGTAGGAATGTCAGTTTCAAGCTTTGGTTCCTGTCATCTATGTTGGGTTACCCTCCAGCTGAGGGTGGACCCATGGATCCACCCACTCATCAAGTCAATATTTATTGCATGTCAGGTCTGTGCCAGGCATGACGCAGCCTGGGGATGTGGTGGTGGACAACACAGACTAGGTTCCTGGAGTCTAGCTAGACCTGCAGACACTCAACAACTCACCCAGGGCTGTAATAACAGTGATGATAAGTGCTGTAAGCTGCGGATGCCATGAGCACACAGGATAAAGGATTCCAAACGGAGGTGAAGAGAGTCCAGGGAAACCCTGCCTAGAGCTTCCCTTCATTCTCCTCCATCTGCCAACACTAGCTGTGTAAAGGACCAGAGTGTTCTGAGGAAATGAGTCCAGGATGCTAGGGATCTTGGGGATATGAACTGAGGCCAGAAAACTAGGCAGAGGCAAGATGGAGCAGTGCCTTATAGATCTTGGGAGAAAGTGTTAACTTTATCCCAAAGATAACAGGAAAGTATTAAAAGGTGTTGAATAGGGAGTGACATGATTGTGGATAGGCAAAGGACGTATGAGCTCAAAAGGATACTGATTGATCCTGAAGCTTTTGAAGGAAAAATTTGCCTTCAACCAACTTTCTCATCCTTATCTTCCTGTGTTTCTTTACATTCTCCTTCTCTTCTCTCTAACAGATGGGTCTTCTCTATGTCTTTTAACCCCCCACTCCATTACCACACCCTGCTCTTCACAGGAAGGTTCTCTTTGCTTCTAGGTGCTCATCTAGGTGTAAAGTGAAAGTGAAAGTAGCTCTGCTGCTGCTGCTGCTGCTAAGTCACTTCAGTCGTCTCCGACTCTGTGAGACCCCATAGACGGCAGCCCACCAGGCTCCCCCGTCCCTGGGATTCTCCAGGCAAGAACACTGGAGTGGGTTGCCATTTCCTTCTCCAATGCATGAAAGTGAAAAGTGAAAGTGAAGTCGCTCAGTCGTGTCCGACTCTTCTCGAACCCATGGACTGCAGCCTTCCAGGCTCCTCTGTCCATAGGATTCTCTGGGCAAGAGTACTGGAGTGGGGTGCCATTGCCTTCTCCGGAAAGTAGCTCAGTCGTGTCCAACTCTTTGAGACCCCATGGACTATACAGTTCATGGAATTCTCCAGGCCAGAATAATGGAGTGGGTAGCCTTTCCTTTTCCCAGGGGATCTTCCCAACCCAGAGATCAAATCCAGGTCTCCCACATTGCAGGCAGATTCTTTACCAGCTGAGCCACAGGGAAACCCAAGAATACTGGAGTGGGTAGCCTATCCCTGCTCCAGTGGATCTTCCAGACCCAGGAACAAAACTGGGGTCTCCTGCCTTGCAGGCAGATTTTTTACCAACTGAGCCGTCAGGGAAGCCCAGGTGTTAAAATTGGCTCATTTAATGGGAAACGATCATTCATCTAAAATGGAGGTTGGCAACCTTTTTGTTCTTATACTCCCTAAATAAATTTTGAAAAGTTATTTACCCTTCCTGTCAGATGTTTTTGAGTTGATACTTACATTTAATCAGCTTTCTTTTAAATTTGTATTTAAATTTTTAAATTTTATAATTGGAGTATGCAATTGAGTATATAATATGATTCACAATGTTGTGTTAGTCTCAGTTTACAGCAAAGTGATTAAGCTATACATATACATATATCTAGAGCTTTTCCAGTGGCTCAGGTGGTAAGGAATCCACCTGCAAAGCAGGAGACCAAGATCCCCTGGAGAAGGAAATGGTTACCCACTCCAGTATTCTTGCTTGGGAAATCCCACGGACAGAGGAGCCTGACAGGCTATAGTCCATGGGGTCAAAAAGAGTTGGACATGACTGAGCGACTAACACACACGTACATCTATTCTTTTTCAGATCATTTTCACATACAGGTTATTACAGAGTATTGACTAGAATTTCCTGTGCTATACAGTAGGTCTTTTGTTGATTATCTATTTTATATATTGTTGCTATTGTTCAGTTGCTAAGTTGTGTCCAACTCTGCCACCCTAAGGACTGTAGCCCTCCAGGCTCCTCTGTCCATGGGATTTCCCAGGCAAGAATGCTGGAGTGGGTTGCCATTTCCTCCTCCAGGGGCTCTTCCTGACCCAGGGACTGAACATGCGTCTCCTACATTGGCAGGCGGATTCTTTCCCACTGAGCCACTGGGGAAGCTTTCATTTCATATATAATAGTGTGCATACATTAATCTCAACCTCCTAATTTATCTCTCCTCCTGACCTTTACCCTTTGGTAATCTCAAGTCTGTTCTTTGAGTCTGTGAGTCCATTTCTATTTTGTAAATAAGTCCATTTGTATTTTTTTTTGTTTTTTAGATTCCACATATGAGTGGTATCGTGTGATATTTGTCTTTGTCTAACTTCACTTAGTATGATAATCTCTAGGCCCACCCATGTTGCTGTAAATGGCATTCTTTCATTCTTCTTTTCTGGCTGAGTATTATTCCATTGTATATATGTACCACATCTTCTTTATCCATTCAGGTATCTATGGACATTCAGATTTCTTCCATATGTTGGTTATTGCAAGTATTGCTGCAATGAATACAAGGGTGTATGTATCTCTTTGAATTATGGTTTTCTCCAGATATTTACCCAGAAGTGGAATTGCTGGATCATATGTTACTCTCTACTTAGATTTTATTAGGTTATGCTGCTTTGACAAACATACCCAAATCATAGTGGCTTGTTATAACAAGGTCTTATTTCTGGCTTACCTGAAACATTGGCTGCGGGTTGTTTATGGCTCTGTTCCATGTCTTCTCTTTTCCAGGACCTGGGCTGAAGCAAGCAGCACCTGCTGTTTGGAACATGACATTCTTGTGGCAGAGGGAAAAAAGAGCTCTGGCAGAACCGCTTGATGACTTTTAAAGCTGCTGTGCAGCTATGGTATACAATGCTTCTGCTCGAATTCCATGAGCCAAAGCAAGTCATACGGCCAAGCCTGACCCAAGTATCAGTATATTCCTTTTATAAGAATGGGACAGCAAAAGTTGGAGATAAAAATGCAATCTATCTCAACTTCTAAATTCTTTTAATCATAAGCTTAATAGTTGCAAATGTTATCATTTCTGGCATAGTGCATATGTACTTTAAATATATTTTGTCATGGCCTTAGAACTCCTTCAGTTTGTGAAAATTTCCACTCACATAAAAACCCCTTGGCAAAGGTGGTTCTCATGTTAAAATAAATCAGTCAGATCGGTCTCGTTTTTTGTCAGAAAAAAAAAATCTAACTTAAAATTTCAATTCAAAAACACTTTTTGATATGTTCCTATGGCAACTATTGATTTCTAATTTGTAGATGGGTAGATATTTCCACAGTTAAAGTCACAGAGTCATGTCATTAATTGGTTTCCGGGAAGAAAAAAGGTTCTGCCCTTTTAATAATTCTTAGTCAAGTTCTCCAGAGAAGGCAATGGCAACCCACTCCAGTACTCTTGCCTGGAAAATCCCATGGATGGAGGAGCCTGGTAGGCTGCAGTCCATGGGGTCGCAAAGGGTTGGACACAACTGAGCGACTTCACTTTCACTTTTCACTTTCATGCACTGGAGAAGGAAATGGCAACCCACTGCAGTGTTCTTGCCTGGAGAATCCCAGGGGTGGGGGAGCCTGGTGGGCTGCCATCTATGGGGTCGCACAGAGTTGGACATGACTGAAGTGACTTAGCAGCAGCAGCAGCAGCAATCAAGTTCTCAAGTCTTTGCTGTCAAGGAGTTCCTTTTGGAACAATGCATTATCGAATTGTCCCTTGTCTGGTGTCCCAAAGGATTTTACTCACCAAGTCATACCCCAAAGAAAGATCTGGATGGGCAAGAAATACGCTATGTTTTGTCAAGCAGGAAAACGGTGACCATGAAAGGAAAAGTGAAAGCAGATGCCACAGACTGGAGGTGCTGATTTAAAGAGCATTTGTGGATGTTCAGGATCTGAAACATTATTTTCTTATTGTTCTTGCAAGTGTACACTATTCTCCCCACCCCCTGAAAGTCATAATACCTCATAGGAGTATACACATCCAGTTTGAAGATTGTTTCCATAAGACACAAGATGCTCTAGGTGAAGGTGAGGTGAATGGAAAGACCTCAGTGAAAAAGAGAACCAGGGACTTCTCTGCTGGTCCAGTGCTTAAGAATCCACCTTCCAACGCAAGGGGACGTGGGTTCGATCCGTGGTTGGGGAACTATGATCCCACATACCGCAGGGCAGCTGAGCCCTGGCGCAGAAACTCCTGAGCCTGCATGCCGCAGCGAAGAGCCCATGTGCCACAACTAAGACCCTATGAAGCCAAAAATAAACACATAAGTAAATATTTAAAAAAGAGAAAAAAGCAGAAAGAAAAAACTGGAGCGAAAGTCTCAAAGCATATAGAAAATGTGTGAAAGTTGGGGAGTAAAACTCCCCAGCTCCGTGGCTAAAGCTGGCTAGGGAGATATTACAAACTTTCCCCTTCCAGGAGAGAAGGCTAAACCAGTGCTGGGGCTGGAGGAGAGCGAGAGCTTGGGCTGCATCTGAGTGAGGGGCAAGCCTACGCGGAAAGGGTCCTGGACCCCAGCCCATGAAGGATGACTCGACTGGTGCCAGTTTGAGGAAACATCACGTACGTGGTCTCTCGAGTTGATTTCAGAGGAAGTTTCAGGAATCATTGATTTCATCTGCTCGTCACCAGTATGATTAATACATGTTTCAGGACACACACAAACACACAGTCACACTTTCTTATTAATGAAGCCCGTATGCCTTATACAAGAAACAGATCACAAAACTCTGAAATACGTTCCAGGACACTTCCTGTCCCTGCCCCCACCCTCCATCACCCACCCCCCACCCACCCCTTCTCCTCCCTCCTTTCCTCACCTCCTGTTGCTCTTTCTTCTCCTTTTCTTGTTTTCTGCCCCTTTCCTGTTGTTCCTTTTCATCCTCATCCTCATCCCCAAAGGCTTAATCCTGTCTCAGTGTTTTAGTCAGGAACTGACACTGATTTAAGGGAAAAAATGAACAATCTCTGCACCTCTTCTCTCAGCAAGGCTCAGGAATTTTTTAGTTTTGCATGAGCCTCTTTGTTAAGAAAATGAATCAAGGCGGTGATAAGGTATTGTTGAAAGTCTCTAGCCAGGTGTGGTTAGCATAGCACCAAAGGGCTTACTTAGGACCTTATCTGTGTTTATTATTTAAAAAAATACATGTTTGTATAGAATTGTAAGATACCAGAAGGGGAAAGAAACTTAGAGACCATCTAATTCAAATTGTTCATTTTACAAAAGAGGAAACTGAGGCCAGAGAGGAGACAAGATTTATCCAAAGTCACATAGGACTGGCAGCTTTCCAATTTAGAATCTGTTATCTAGGGGGAAAACTGGGACCCAACAGTCAAAAGTCCAGAAGACATCCATTTATTAACATGCAGAGGTGAGCAAGTCCACAAACATGTATGCAGTAGTTATAGCAAATATAGTAGGCATAGGGTGCTCTCCGGAGAAGGCGATGGCACCCCACTCCAGTACTCTTGCCTGGAAAATCCCATGGACAGAAGAGCCTGGTAGGCTGCAGTCTATGGGGTCGCTCAGAATCGGACACGACTGAGCGACTTCACTTTCACTTTTCACTTTCATGCATTGGAGAAGGAAATGGCAACCCACTCCAGTGTTCTTGCCTGGAGAATCCCAGGGACAGGGGAGCCTGGTGGGCTGCCGTCTCAGGGGTCGCACAGAGTCAGACACGACTGAAGTGACTTAGGGTGCTCTCTGCTCCTAACCTCTTTTTGGAGGGTTTCTGATTGAATATATTCAGCTCTTATGCATTGAAGAGTGGAATGTTGTTGTTGTTCAGTCACTAAGTTGCATCTGGCTCTTTGCAACCCTATGAACTGTAGTCCACCAGGCTCCTCTGTCCATGGGATTTCCCAGGCAAGAATATTGGAGTGGGTTGCCAATTTCCTTGACCCATGGATCAAACTGGTGTCTTTTGCATCTCTTACATTGGCAGGGAGATTTTTTTTTTTTTACCACTGACCCACCAGGGAATAAGAGTGGCATACCTATGGTGATTCAGGGACTCATTTGCCAGTTTGTAATCATGTATCTATGGTTTAGGCCCAGCTGGAAAGGGATTGAGGCAGCACACACACATAGGCGTATGTCTGGAGTGTGCATCTCTGATTGAAGTCTTTTTTAAAAAATACACGTATTTATTTATTTGGCTCTGTTGGGTCTTGTCTCATTATGCATGATCTAGTTCCCTGACGAGGGATCAAACTCTGGCCCCCTGCATTGGGAGTGTGGATATTTAGCTACTGGACCACCTGGGAAGGGAAGTCTCTCTGACTGAAGACTTCAGTTCAGTTCAGTTGCTCAGTTGTGTCTGACTCTTTGTGACCCCATGGACTGCAGCACACCAGTTTTCTCAAACTCATGTCCATTGAGTCGGTGATGCCATCCAGCAATCTCATCCTCTGTCATCTCCTTCTTCTCCTGCCTTCAATCTTTCCCAGGTTCAAGGTCTTTTCCAATGAGTCAGTTCTTCGCATCAGGTGGCCAAATTATTGGAGCTTCAGCATCAGTCCTTCCAATGAATATCAGGACTGATTTCCTTTAAATTTGACTGGTGTGATCACTGTGCAGTCCATGGGATTCTCAAGAGTCTTCTCCAATACCACAGTTCAAAAGCATCAATTGTTTGGAGCTCAGTTTTCTTTACAGTCCAGCTCTCACATTCATACATGACTACTGGAAAAACCATAGCTTTGACTAGAAGGACCTTTGTTGGCAAAGTAATGTCTCTACTTTTTACTATGCTGTTTAGGTTGGTCATAACTTTCCTTCCAAGGAGCAAGTGTCTTTTAATTTCATGGCTGCAATCACCATCTGCGGTGATTTTGGAGCTCCCCCAAATAAAGTCTCTTGCTGTTTCCATTGTTTCCCCATCTATTTGCCATGAAGTGATGGGACCATATGCCATGATCTTTGCTTTTTGAATGTTGAGTTTTAAGCCAACTTTTTCACATCCCTCTTTCACTTTCATCAAGAGGCTCTTTAGTTCTTTGCTTTCTGCCATAAGGGTGGTGTCATATGCATATCTGAGGTTATTGATATTTCTTCCAGCAATCTTGATTCCAGCTTGTGCTTCATTCAGCCTGGCATTTTGCATGATGTACTCTCCATATAAGTTAAATAAGCAGGCTGAGACAATATACAGCCTTGACGTACTCCTTTCCCAATTTGGAACCAGTCTGTTGTTCCATGTCTGGTTCTAACTGTTGCTTCTTGACCTGCATACAGATTTCTCAGGAGGCAGGTAAGGTGGTCTGGTATTCCCATCTCTTGAAAAATTTTCCACAGTTTTGTTGTGATCCACACAGTCAAAGGCTTTGGCATAGCAGAAGTTTTGGCAATAAAGCAGAAGTAGATATTTTTCTGGAACCCTCTTGCTTTTTTGATGATCCAACGGATATTGTAAATTTGATCTCTGGTTCCTCTGCCTTTCTAAATCCAGCTTGAACATCTGGAAGTTCATGGTTCACATACTATTGAAGCCTGGCTTGGAGAATTTTGAGCATTACTTTGCTAGCAAGTGAGATGAGTACAATTGTGCAGTAGTTTGAACATTCTTTGGCATTGCCCTTCTTTGGGTTTGGAATGAAAACTGGCCATTCCAGTCTTGTGGCCACTGCTGAGTTTTGCAAGTTTGATGGCATATTGAGTGCAGCACTTTAACAACAGCATCTTTTTGGATTTGAAATACTCAATTGGAATTCCATCACCTCCACTAGTTTTGTTTGTAGTGAAACTTTCTAAGGCACTTGACTTTGAATTCCAGGATGTCTGGCTCTGGGTGAGGGACTCACACCATTGTGGTTATCTGGATCATGAAGATCTTTTTTGCATAGTTATTTTGTGTATTCTTGCTACTTCTTAATATCTTAAGCTTCTGTTAGGTCCATACCATTTCTGTCCTTTATTGTGCTCATCTTTGCTTAAAATGTTCCCTTAGTATCTCTGACTGAAAACTTAAGTATACTATGCCTAATAGTAGGATCACCCACCATGTTCTGGGAGAAGGCAGTGGCACCCCACTCCAGTACTCTTGCCTGGAAAATCCCATGGACGGAGGAGCCTGGTAGGCCGCAATCCATGGGGTCGCTAAGAGTCGGACAAGACTCAGCGACTTCACTTTCACTTCTCACTTTCATGCACTGGAGAAGGAAATGGCAACCCACTCCAGTGTTCTTGCCTGGAGAATCCCAGGGACAAGGGAGCCCGGTGGGCTGCCGTCTATGGGGTCGCACAGAGTCAGACACGACTGAAGTGACTTAGCAGCAGCAGCAGCAGCCACCATGTTCTATTCTCCCAAAGAGCATTTGAGTGGGAATTAGGATATCTTGAGTGGACCCTGCTCTGAGCTGATTTTCAGAGTGCTGGGCTGATAGAACTGGCCCCTGCCAGAAAGTCTGTCTCAAAGATCTTGACCTCTGTGCTGATCCCAAGGATCTACTGCATTGTATTACATTATGTTATGGTTCTAATCCTGCCATGTCACTGGTTTTTTTCTGAATGGCCTTGAGAAAGTCCTTTTCCCTCTCTGAGACTCTGTTTCAGCTTTTTTACAGTGCAAATAACACCTCAGAGAGTTGTGAGAAGCAAATGAAGCAGTGAGTGTAAAGTGCATGCATGATAAGTGATTAAGTGCTGCTGTAACAGAAGGGACTCTAATTTTCATCACCACCTTCCATGGCCATGGGGAATTCAGGGTTTTTTAACAAGTGGAAGATGTCCCCCTGCACACTCTCTGCTTGCACTTCAATTCCTGCCACGTGACTCCCCTTCAGAGAGGCTCCCCTAAACAGCACCTCGCCATCAGCTATGCTACCCAATCCCTCGAACCAGTTCACTCTCAATCCTCTTAAGCAGGTCTGTTTTCAACGCTAGACCTTACCACTCCCTGCCATGTTATGAAATATTTATTTTCTTTCTCTTTTTTTCCCCCTTGGGGTATAGTCACTTTACAATGTCATGTTAGTTTCTGCTGTACAATGAAGTGAATCAGCTGTATGTGTACATATATGTACAGCTATATATATCCCCTCCCTCTTGGAACTCCTTTCCACCCAGCCCCATCCACCCTTCTAAGTCTTCACAGAGCACCAAGCTGAGCTCCCTGTGCTATACAGCAGATTTCCACTAGCTACCTGTTTTACACATGGCATATTTATTTCCTTTTTCCACTGACTGTAAGACCCATGAGGGCAGGGACTTTGGCCATTTCTCCTACCACTTTATCCCAGGGTCTAGAACCGGTAGTACTGGCATGTAACGCATCTTCAATAAACATTTGCTGATGTACGAATGAGTGCAGGACCCGTTGAGGGAATCTGAAGCAGGCATCTTTAGCCAGAGATGAAGTAGCTCCAAGGAAGAGTAGGAGGTGACTCTGGGCGGTGGTGACAGCTTGGGAGATGCACAAATTCAGATTTCATGGCCTCAGTGGATGTTTTGAATGCCCAGAGATGTTGGAGCACTTGTCTCAGAATTTTATCTCTACATGTCTGGTGATATAGAAGACCGAAAGGATGAGGCATCAGCAACTTAAGAGAGTGAGGGGTGTGCCTGCCGCTATCTGTCTAGAGACATGGGTGGAGCTGGGACAGTGCGTAGGTGGGGCGTTGGCTCGTTCTCCAAACGCTGTGGGCCAGCAGAAGAGGTGAGGTGAGGAGGGAGTCAGGAAAAGAGGCAGACAGGTCTGCGGTGCTTAGAGGAGACCTTCCCCATCTTCCAGTGCAACCAGCTGTTGGCCCCACCTTGGACACTTGTTGATGTGACTGTCATGGAAGCTTCTGATTTCATGAACTGAGTAGAAGAGTCTACTCTTAGAGAGCCCCTCCCTTCCTTTGCAGGGAAATGCACCTGGTTTCTCCACTGAAAACAGTGGTGGACCAGAGATCTTGAGTGGACTCTGCTCTGAGCTGATTTCCAGAGTGCTGGGCTGATAAAACTGGCCCTTTCCAGAAAGTCTGTCTCAAGGATCTTGACCTCTGTGCTGATCCCAAGGATCTATTGCATTGTATTACATTATGTTATATTTCATATATTTTACGGTATTTATCTGGGTCTCTGGCATTGCAGGCAGATTCTTTACCATCTGAACCAGTAGGGACCTCTTCTATATGTACACACATCTATATATATATATATATGTACAAGTATATACACACATGCTGCTCCTGCTGCTGCTAGGTCGCTTCAGTCGTGTCTGACTCTGTGCGACCCCATAGACGGCAGCCCACCAGGCTCCCCCGTCCCTGGGATTCTCCAGGCAAGAACATGGGAGTGGGTTGCCATTTCCTTCTCCAATGCATGAAAGTGAAAAGTGAAAGTGAAGTCGCTCAGTCGTGTCCGACTCTTAGCAACCCCATGGACTGTAGCCTACCAGGCTCCTCCATCCACAGGATTTCCCAGGCAAGAGTACTGGAGTGGGATGCCATTGCCTTCTCCGACATACATATACATGTATGATCAAACCAGCCAATCTAAAGGGAGATCAACCCTGAATATTCACTGGAAGGACTGATGCTAAAGCTGAAGCTCCAGTATTTTGGTCATCTGACCTGAACAGACGACTCATTGGAAAAGTCCCTGATGCTGGAAAAGATTGAGGGCAGAAGGAGAAGAGGGTGTCAGAGGATGAGCTGACTGGATGGCATCACCGATGCAATGAACAGTGAACTTGGGCAAGCTCCAGGAGACGGGGAGGGACGGGGAGGTCTGGTGTGCTGCAGTCATGGGGTTGCAAACAGTCAGACATGACTGGACGGCTGAACAACAGCAACAACACACACGCATCTTCTGTGTGTGAAAAAGACAGCAGAGAGAAAGCAGCAGGAGACAGGAGGTCAAGGACGTACAGTTCATCACAAAGAGTGGTGCTGACCACAGGCAAGGGGTTTCTCTGCATCCTCTTCTCCTGAATTTACAGCACACTGAATGCCCCGGCAGTGCTCTGCAGTCCCACGCGAAGCCCTGATCTCAAGATGGTCCGAGCAGCATTTGCAACAATGACAGAAAAACACTAAATGCAGCTAATCCCTACCATCCTGGTGGCCATGCTGGTGGGATGACAGCCAGCCAGAAGCCGGCTCTGGTGGCCACATGGCTTGTGTCTGCACATTCCCCCCAAATATTTGCAGTCCGCAGACGAGGGGCTACCTGTCAACAATTCCGAGTCATTTTCTTTTCCATTCTGGTTTCATGCCTGGGGCCTCCAGGGGGCCCCAGGCACATCCATTAGGGGTCTGCCCCGGGTTGGGAAAGCACAGGAGGGGATGCTGTGGGGTCAGCTGGGCTTTGCCTAGGCTGCTCTCCCCCTCCCTGAGGGAGACTTCCGCGTGTGTCAAGCGTGGTGGATAGGGGAGGGGAGCAGCAAACATGCTCCCTAGTGCTCCCTAGCGACCCTGGGGAGTGTGCAGGAGAGCCAGCCAGCCATTCTGCGCCCCCCCGCCCATCTCCCTCCTGCAGTCAAGCAGGAGGGAAAAGTCTCCTTTGGTATGGCTGTGGGGTCCCTGACCTCTATCTGGCCCTCCTGCCTTAAAGCTGGGGGACCCATCTTGGGATCTTTTCAGCTTTCTGTGAAGATCCGGGCAAGCTGTTTTTCCTCCTCAGGAGGCTCTGCCCCGCCAGCCAAGTCATGTTCATTGAGGTCATGGGAGATGGATTATTTTACACAGGCATTTGCAAATGATGGCTCAAACTCGAATCTACAAGTAGGTGTTGATGGCTGAAACTCCCAGGCATCTGTTCCCATCCCCTTGGCAACCCTCACCCCCGGCATCTGCTTCACACCTTTCCTGCCTCGCAGAAGATTTCTGCTCTCCTTCGAGCTTCTGTCTTCCCTGGCGGTCAGTAAAAGCTATGACGTGGGAAACCCAGAGTTGGGGGTCTCTTGGAACCTCAGGATAGTGTGGGGCTGTCTGCCCCGAGCAGTTGACTAGAGACCCGGGGCTGGGAGGCACTCAAAGGAGCCTGTGATACAGAAACTCACCCATCAATTGCCAGCGTTTGGAGGAGGACCACACATGGCTGTTTTCTTTTGCAATCCTCTCCCGCTCCTTGCCCTCCACCTCATGTTAGGCTCAAAGTTGTGCTACATCCAGGGGAGTTGTTCTTGGCACTATCCTGGATTTTCTTCTCTTTTTGATGTAGGTCATAGAACAATTGTTCTCAAAGACAATGAAAAGGAAAAGGGAAGATTTTTGACTGGGTCCCTTCTTCCACCTGCTCTTCTATCTCCTGCCTCTGAAGAGGTTGAGTTAGTACCATGGCTGTCTCTCCCTCTCCTCATTCTGCCCCTTGTTCTCTAAACTCCTTCAGACATTCTAGGATTAGATAAGGAGAATTTTAGAAGAGCCCACAATCAAGTTTGGGTAGTTGGAGTATGTTTTATTCTGATTTCCTCCTCCCTAGTCAGTTCTGAAAAATTGTTCACTTGGAACAAGATTCTTTAAAGATGCTGAGACTGTGAATTGCAAAGATGCAGGATTTTGAAACACCATGACTTTTCTTCTCCACACCCAAATTGTAATTGGTGGTCAGTTATTTCATGGAATTGGTGATGCCCGGTTCTAAAACTCTTCAAGTTGAGTGCAGTGTCCTCAACAACATATCTAGAAATCAGAGCCTGATATTTTATTCCAAAATCTTCAGTGCCTCACAGCTATCTTCAGGATGAAGTCCGAAGATTTAGCCAGACTGCTAAGTACAGTCGTTCAGGTTGTACACTGTACAATGCTAAGGTGACTCGTACTCGGCACAATCACAGGTTTCCGTAATAAGCAAAGCATTCAAAGTTCTTCCGAGTACATGCTCAAGTGGCTCTTCTAATCTTATGTTCCCTTAGTCTACAGGTGTACCTTTGACTTTAGCCAGACTGATTTCACTGCCTTCAAACAGCATGAAATTCCAACATCAGGGGCTTCATACAGAGTCTTCCTTTAATTTAAAGGAATACATCTTCCCTCATCTCCACCTAGCTGAGTCTTCCTGGTCTTTCAAAACCTACTTTATCTTATTTTATTTTTTATTTTTCTATAAATTTAAAGGTTGCTTTCTATTTACAGTTACTGCAAAATATTGGTTATATTCCCAGTGTTGTACAATACGTCCTTGTGGTCTATCTCACACCCAGCAGCTTGTACCTGCCACCCCCCATCTCTTATCTTGCCCTATCCCCCTTCCTTTCCCTGCTGGTAGCCACTAGTTTGTTCTCCATGAGTCTGTTTCTTTTTTGCTATATTCACTAGTTCATTGTATTTTTAAATTCCACATATAAGTGATGTCATCAAGTCTGTGTGACTTATTTCACTTAGCATAATGCCTTCCAATCCATCCATGTTGCTGCAAATGGCAAAATTTCAAAGCCTACTTTAAGTTTCACCTTCTCTGTGACATTTTTCCTGCCTGTACCACCTGGAAGACATCACCGCTTCTCTGGGACTTCTGTAGTATTTGTGATCAACAGACTCCTCAAGACAGACTGGAATTTTAGTTTTATGCCCACAAATTCTAGGTCTCCAAGTAGATTTTGAGCGTTTGAGGACAGACCCCAAGTTTAACATGGCCTAAATTTCCTACAGCACCAGACACAGTGCCTGACACACAGAGGGGGGCTCATTTGATTAGTGACCTCCTGGCTGGTTGGTTTCAGTTGCTTTGTGAACGATCCATTCACCCTCTCTCCCACCCCCTTGTTATTTTATTCCAGTTCCTGGAATTTCATAATAACAGAGATGGTTCCAAAAAGCTGATACAGACCATTTCCTCCAAATAAACCCATGTTTCATATGACAAATGCTATAAAAGAAACCCTCTGTTTGGGCTCCATCAAACATGCCAAATAATCATGATAATAAAACAAAATCCATTTATTTAGTGCATCTTAACAATAGATACATGGACTAAATACATACATTATCTCCTTTAGTCCTCAGCAAACTGTGTTTTCTCAACTTTGCATGTGAATATTTGTGGTTGTATAGGTGCTCAGTCATGTCCAACTCTTTGCGACCTCATGAACTGTAGGCCACCAGGCTCCTCTGTCCATGGAATTCTCCAGGCCAGAGTACTGGAGTGGGTGAGTAACTGAAGTCTAAAATAGATAAAGCAATTTGTCTTAGGTGCCAGAGCTAGTGCGTGATGGCCTCAGTATATGAACTCAGTCTTTCTGAATCAAGGGTCTTAACCGCTGTGTGGCTATACAAGGTCTCCCGGGTCTGGTCTGAAGCACTTTTGAAGAATATCCTGGCCGTAAGGATGAGATGGCTGGATGGCATCACTAATACAATGGACATGAACTTGGGCAAATTTTGGGAGATGGTGAGGGACAGAGTGGCCTGGCGTGCTGCAGTCCATGAAGTCGCAAAGAATCAGACAAGACTGGGCAATTGAGCAGCAGCAACAACTGGCCATCAGGCAAACTGTGGGCTTAGGACTGACCTGGATGTGGCCAGAGCCCTCAGTCCTCAGCGGTGTCCGCCAGAAACTAGTTAATAGGCCTTATCTTTAAATCAAAGCGATTGGCCCTGGTCCCTTCCTGTTCTAAGAATTTATAAAGCTACAAAAAAGTAAAGACACGGCCCTTGCTCTCAGGAATTTACAGTCTCCTGTGTTTGGGGAGAAGGGATTGGGGGAGGGGGTGGCAAATAGAAATCTCAGTAGAGAAAAACCCAGCTAAGGTAAACTATGTCCCAGCCAGGTGATTGGTTGAGGTCCATGGGTTCAAGTACATCAGCGCTGCTGCTTTGCAAGCAGAGAGAGCTTGGATCCGCCATCAGCAGGCTGCTTTTTTCCCAAGGACAATGAACTTGACCTAAGGCCGGGGGATGGGGTGATGGTGCTGCCGGAGAAGAGGTGCGTATCACTAACCCCAGGATGTTTATCAGCCAGGCCAGTTTGACCCTTCGACAAGATGTTTCTTGAGCAAATTTTTTGGAATTTTGGTGGGCTCTGACCTGCAGTTTTCACTTCCAAAATAACTTGACTTTTCTAAAGTGGTAATTTCATTTTCATGATAATACTAAACTGAAGCCACATGATCCCTAATTGGAAGCAGGTCTTGGGCCGCAGAGTTGCCAAGAAGCAGTAAGAAACATGCTTATTCTACTACTTTGCTTGAGGCACTCAGCATTTTTGAATGCCTGGGCAGAAATATAGTTTTTTAAATAGAGCCAATCCCTGAGAGAGGAGGGGGCGAGGGGAGGGGAAAGAGTGGGGGTGGTTAGAAATGGGAGAAGGGATTTTTTTTTTTCTTAATCCAAAAAGAGGAAAATAAGACTCTTTATTTTTGTATTTAAATTGTCCCATCTGTCTCTACCATCTTTTGATATGAGTGAAATCGGGGTGTGTCCTGTGGGTCTTGGGGTGGTGGTGGGAGGGTGGCTGCTGTTCTTTCAACATTCAGATTTGCTGTTCTGACTTCCATCAGTCCAGCAGGGAGTACAGGGCCAGCCTCACGAGGGACACTGGGAGCGTTGCCTTTTTCTATTTTCTTTCCCACATCACTTCATTTGTTCTATTAATTGTATCCTGATGAGAGACGCAGAAACTCCTCCTCCAGTGGCAGTTGCGAGATCGTTTGAATAAGTCCCCCTGGAGGAGGAGAAGAAAGCAATCCCAGCCTTTCTTTGCAGAGTGGCAAAAAATCTCCCAGGCAAGGAGACCCCAGAAAAGACGGACCCAAGGGAAATCTTTTAATGATTTCTTTCTTTTTTTTAAAATGAAACAAAACAGATCCCCTTTCTGAAAACAAAAATTAGATCACGGATTAAATGCATCTCGGAACTTTCTGATCTGACGGAAGCCAAAGCTGTTTTCTAAATACAGTTGGGAGCCCATAATCACATGGTGGTTGGTGAGACTCTTTGCTTTCTGCTGCCCTCAGTTTCCTGCGAGGCACTGTTTTAGACAAGTTTGCTGGAGGGGACACCAGCTTCCGTGGCTCTGTCCCACCCTGTCAGTTAATAGCTGCCTGCGTGCTGCTGGAGCCTCTGCTGGCTGGCTGGCTGGCAGCCATGTGGGTCTTTTTCTTTCTGGAGGCAGCAACCCTCAGCATCCTTCTACCTCCATCCCTCTGCTCGCCCTGCCAGCTCTGGTATGGAGCCTTTTCCCCAGGGCTACCCATGGTTGGGCTGTACCAGAAGAACCCCTGGCTTGATTCTGATGCTTCCAATTCCTGCTTTGCACACTGCTGTAAAGAAAGAAAAGATAGAACAGGAACGATGAAGAAGAGATCAAGGGAGGGACAAAATGATGGGGGAAAAGTGAGTGTTGTAGATTTTAACTGTTGCCTGTAAAACAACCCTCTGCCCCCTGCGTTGGGCAAGGGTAGGCCAGAGCTTGGGTTGAAAGAGAGAGTCTGTAGGGGGAGAATATTTAGACATGCAGCCACAATGCCTCCAGATAGCTGTGACTCAATGACTTCCCAAAACATGGATTTCAGATAAATATCGTATTACGTCCTTTTTTGTTCTTTTCGCTGGATTTTGCTACAGCAGTTGTTGACCATTTTAATTGAAACCCTGCCATTACACACCCACTTCAGTTTCCAAGGAAGGCACGCAGGTGGTGAAGGTCCACAGGGGACACTGGCTGGTGTCTGCTCGTGTCCCCAGGGACCCCTAGGCCCTGAAGCCAGAGCATCTGGCCCATTTCAGCAGTTTATTTGCAAGTTCAGCCAGTCATCTGGATGTTTTGTCTGTACAGTGCCAAACATCTGGATTGACTTTTTTTTTTTTTTTAAACCAGACTTACTAGATGTTTTGGCATTGTGTAGACAAGAATTCAATTTTTTAATAATTATTCCTCTACTACATCTGAGATTCTTAGGAACTGGTGCTCTTGTACAATGGAGGAGAGAGATACAAAAGAAGGCTTTTTTTTTTTTTGCTGATTTTTTTACTTTTTTGGAGGTGTCTACACCATTCAAAGTCGGTGGTTTGACTGCTTTTTCACTAGTAGATGAAATTGACCAAAATAATATGGTGTGTTGATTTAACAAAATACAACCTTAAATGCCCCCAATTCATTTGAAAAGAATTACAGTTTTAAGGTTTTTCTGCAAGAGTTTAAAAACATAGAGAATTGAGTGCTCTAGAATACGACTTATGAGGTTAGGTTACCTCTGGATTGTCATACTTATCCTTTTGAGTAAGAGATCCTCTGTGTCAGGGTGGAGAGCTTCTTCCTATAGTTACATATGGTCTGTTCTTAGGACTTTCATTTTCCCCTGGGGAAATGTTAGCTTCACTGTTAGGGGTTATTACTATCAAGCAGGCCAATGCCACAAAAAGTGCAGGATTTTGCCCCATGTTCAAGTTTCCTGTCCATCTTGATGGGTAATGTACTCTCATATTTTATTGTGTGGCCATACTGAAAACAATTTTTGTGTCTTATATAAAACTCAACATGAGGAAATCCATTATATTTTCAAGGTCTCAGCTTGAGGGCTCTGTGTAATATTTCAATTGTATTTCAGCACTGGGGAAAGGCTTTGTCTCATTAGAATCTATGTTTCCCTTTTTGCCAAGGCTGCAAGGGAGCTTCAAGCTAAATTTAGTTTTCAAATGTGTTTACTCTTACATTGCAGGCATTTAACAAAACAATATTCCCCAACTAAAACTTTTAGAGCCTCTCTCTTTTTTAAAGTTTTTTTTTAATGGGGATCGTTTTAAAGTCTTTATTGAATTTGTTACAATACTGCTTCTGTTTCATGGTTTTGGTTTTTTGGCAACAAGCTATGTGGGATCTTAACTCCCAGACCAGGGATTGAACCCACACCCTCTGCGTTGGAAGGCGTGGTCTTAATCACTGGACCACCGGGAAAGTCCCTAGAACCTCTCTTTTTGATTTTCTATTCTGAGTCACTTTATTGCATTATAACTTTGCAAGCTCAGTGCCTAAAGTTCTAAAGTATGTAATTATATATGCAAAACCAAATTAAATATGTAAGGGATATCTACCACTAAGAAAAAAGAAGCATACAGGATATTATCCAAATTGAAAATTTATTGAAATATGCATAAAAATATAAATTAAACATTATATAACTAAACACTAAAAAAGTCCTATCAGTAAAATAAAATGTATGTTACGAGATATTAGTGGGCAGTATTCCCAGTTTATATTCTTTTGCATTTATTTTTTTTAAAAATCCATAGAGTCAGTTAAGCTTCACATAGAAGCTACACTCTTCACAAAACTGGATTGCAGGAGGAGACTGTAGAAATAAAGCTCTACCTGGATGACAAACAATTATTCTCTAGGGCCACGTGACAAATGGAAATTTCCAAAACATAGCAGGTTCTCACAGGATGACATTTTCCCAAGTTGAGTTGCATGAATAGAGTTCTGATGATACAGCTTTCAGTATCTCTTTTGATATGTCTTAAGACATAGACAGGCTTCCCAGGTGGCTCAATGATAAAGAACCCGCCTACCAATGCTGGAGATGTGAGAGACGCAGGTGCAATCCCTGGGTTGGGAAGATCCCCTGGAGAGGGCATGTCAACCCACTCCAGTATTATTGCTCAGAGAATCCCATGGACAAAGGAGCCTGGAGGGCTACAGTCCATAGGGTCTCAAAGAGTCAGACACAAGTGAAGTGTCTTAGCATGCATGCAAGACATAGACAAAGGATGAGTTTAGAGATATCTTTTTTGTTTGTTTGTTTCTTTATTCATGTCCATTTCTTAAAATTCCTCAAGGGATGTCCCCTAAAAGTTAAAGTCTTGGACCAACCTAGCTATGGGACATCAGCCCTAAATTAGCTCTCTCTGCTCCTTTCGCAAGTTCTTATTCAATACTGTATGATAGTGTGAAATGAACATTGTTATGAGTGTGAAATTAGGTTAAAACAAGTCAAGAAAGGTCAACCGCAAACTCAACAATAATGACCTCTTTATTCCCCCTTCACTGCCCAGCCAGTTGGTCCCTGGGGTCCCCAAGGTTGAGAAGGTAGCTAGGGAAGATTCCAACAATCTGCCTTTCCCTTGTCTCTGGGGTTTGTCTTCCAGTGGGCTTCCCTTCCCTATAATGTGAGCATGATTGTTTCTGTCACTCAGGTCTCTCCCATCTTTGAAGGCTCTTCTCTCCCAATTATTATGATACAAGTGATATTACAGAGTCTCCATGTAATTTTTCTGCATTAAAATTGCTCCTTTGCTGTGGAAACGATGGGCTATAAGTTAACAGTGAGCTTTAGGCTAATTCTCTGTGGTTTGACCTTCACTCCCTCGTCCAGAGTCCTGCAGGATCTTCAGTCAGCTGAGCTTTTCCATATGCCCATATCACATTTTCCATGCACATATCACAAAGGCACTGGGGTGTACAAGGTGATCAGGAAGCAAGAGAGAGGAGAACCAGAGTGTTGGCTAACTCAGGCAAGGGAGATAAATTCAGCTGGTTGTCTAAATGAAGTAAGATGGAAACTCATTAATTTCTATTCTTTCCAGCAATATCTTCAGTCTAGGGTGCCTTGGGCTGGTGGACTCCATTCAGTGTGTTGAATTAAACCCTTGCTATTAAACTTCATTGAATTACTTAAAATGATAGCAAGGCTATGACGGTTCACAGAGCCCCCATGCTAAGAACGTTCTCTTTATGAGCTTCCAAGCCCAAGGATAAGTAGAGTTAACTTCTTGCCCTACAGCAGTTAAAAGAAGGCAAAAGGGAATGACTGCATTTTTTTTCCCCTCAGAGAATTACCTCCAACAATAATGAGAATTTCCAAATTATGAAGTGATTAAGTCTTTTAGGAAAGAACTTCAAATCCTCCCAGAGATAACTGGGTCACATAATCTAAGAATTTAAGGAGATACATAAGAATATGTTACCCAAACTTTTCATCAGACTCAGAGCCATGCACTGACTTGTGCTGACACCCCACAGACCCCTTGGTTTTGTCTCATAGACCACAGGCCTTTGGCTGTCATTCTCCCTCCTAAATGACTCTAACTCCTGGAAATTCAATTTGTCTGGAATAATTAAAGTGGCTGCTGGAGCCCTCTAAGCCTTTAAAATCCATTCCATTCAAAGGGTGAGGAACAACTGGGGAAAAATAAACTCAGAGAGAAATATGGGCTGCCCCTGCTACCCCCAGTGCCCTGAAAAGCACAGCTACCTGAGTTCAGTAGTCAGAGCTTCATGAGCTCTAGCTATAAAATAAAGTTAAAAATAAAATTAATTTTAGGGAACACTTTAGTAAGGAATTTCTCAAGCCTATGATTTGAGAAAGAGGTATCCAATTATCCTCATTAGGCATAACTAGTATCTGAGCTTTCAGATCTGGCTCTTAGAAGAGCAGTCGTCTGCCAAAGCCAGCAGAATGGACCAGAACCATGGAGCTCTGTCCTTACACTGGTCAGGACAGAGGCTGTGACACCTGCTCTCTTTCGTCCAGTTCTGAAGCCCATTCCTTGTCCAAGTACATTATAAACACCATGAATATATAAAATGCCCCACTATTTTGAATCATTTTAAGTCTTTTACTTTTTCAGTTTCCCAAGAAAATACACAAGTTCTGTCTTCTAATCAAAAGCCAGTTTATGATTTCAATCAAATTTCTGTAAACCTGGGGCGTTCCTGTGGCCTCAGTGGTGAAGAGTCTTCCTGCCAATGGAGGGGACATGGGTTCTCTCCCTGGTCCAGGAGGATCCCGCATACTGCAGAGCAGCTAAGCTGGTGCACCACAACCGCTGAGCCTGTGCTTAGAGCCCGTGAGCCACAACTACTGAACTCACATGCCCCAACTACTGAAGCCTGCACGCCTTAGAAGCCCCTGCTCCTCAACAAGAAAAGCCACTGCGATGAGAACCCATGCACCACACCTAGAGAGTAGCCCCCATTCTTGCCTCAACTACAGAAACAGTTGTACAGCAACCAAGACCCAACACAGCCAAAAAATTTAAAAAATTGCTGTACACCTGAAATTAACACAACTTTGTTAATCAACTATCTCTCTCTCTTTAGTTGCTAAGTCGTGTCTGACTTTTTTGTGACCCCATGGACTATAGCCCGCCAGGCTCCTCTGTCCATGGGATTCTCCAGGCAATAATACTGGAGTGGGTTGCCATTTCCTTCTCCAGGGGATCTTCCTGACCCAGAAATCAAAGCCAGTTCTCCTGCATTGCAGGCAAATTCTTTACTGACTGAACTATGAGGGAAGCCCAACTATACTATACTATATATTATAGTAATCAACTATATGCCAACATAAAATAAAAATAAAGAGATTTTAAACAATTATATTATTTAATGAGCAAGTAATTAAGTTTAATTTTCCTAAGATGTTTTTACTGGGAATGTCACTTCCTTTTTTTAAGGGGAAATTATGTACCAAGCTCTTTCAGAACAAGTTATAGATAAGATCATTTTATATATTTGAAAATTGGGTAGTGGTTTTGCTACTTCTGGTAAAACTCAGTGTTACGTACTTCTTGGATCTTTTCAGAAGGAGGGTATTCTTGGTCTCTGCATTTACTTGATTAAAATAAGCTAAGAATTATTTGGCAATTCAGTTTATGGAAATAAACTGCTATTTAAGATATGGAAAAGATGAAAGAAAAAAAGAAGTAAGGGGAAAAGCAAGGTCTTGAAACTTAAAAGTCAAATTGCAGAAGGCTGGTTAGATTTCATGTTTTCACCACCCAGTGGAATAATACATAGCCATTTTTAATTATTTGCATATATATCTATTGATGTGAAATGATTTTCACACCAGTTAAGTGAAAAAATATTGCAAGACAGGAGACCTGTTCTTTTTAGGTTTTTATGATTGATTGTAAGGCATAGACACCCAATGGAGGAGTACTATTAAGGAAAATCATTTTGCTATAAGGCACATCCTTCCTGTTGGATTTAACCTTCCCCACTTCACCTTTATCCTCCCTTCCCGGCTGATGGCAGGCAAAAGATTTATAGAAGCCTAGTAACCCAATTTCTCCATGGGAAGACCTACCCTCAGAAGGCATCCTGTCCATCATGACATTCACAGAGGCTGTGCTTCTCAGACTGATACGGGATTTGGCTCATTGATATAATACTGTGCTGGGTAAAAGGAACCAGGAGGAAATACAAACAGTGGGGAGGAAAGAGTTCAGCATCATGAGAGCAGATGGTCATGTTCCAGCATCCTTACCCCTTCTGGGTGGGATCCTTTCTTGGCCAACTCACCTAATCCAGCTGAACCTGCAAAGTGGGTATTCACACCCCTCTCCTTGCTTGCTGGACTCCCAAGGGCCATATAAAGTGTCAGTTGTGATAGTAATTCCTTCCTTTCTCTCCCCTGGGAGTGTTGTCTTAGGCAACCCCAGGACTGGGAGTGGGTGGCTAGGTGTTTCCTGATCTGTATTTGGATCCTCTCAAGAAATTTCAGTGAGAGGAAGAAAAAGTGAAAATAGAGACTAAATGGAAAAAGAAGGATCTCAAGGAAACAGGAAACTTGATGTGCTGTGGGATTTCATTTCTCATGTGCAAAGCACATTTTCTCCAACCTATCATTTCTGAAATAAATGATCCCCAATCATTTAATGTGAATGCATCCCAGACCTGGGCTGGGCCGTGTAATTTGGAATCAGAAATGACTGACGGGTTGACAGCAAAAGTTCTGCCAATAAATTACATACATCCTGTTAGTACAGTCTCATACCTAAAAATATCTTCAGAGACTAAAGAGAAACTGGCAATGGCTATGGATTGACTGGGGAAAAAACCACTATAAAACTAAGCAACATTATGTTCATATCCCCCAAGCTGTAGTTAAAATTAATTTGCTTTTAGACCAAAGTCAACCATGCCCCAGCAATAGATCATTCATTGAATCCATTCAGAGAAGTGTTCACTCAAACTAGATTTTGGGTGCTATGTAGACTCAGATAGGATCGATGTTTTCTTATCAGAACTGCAGGTCACCCTCCTGTTGATGTGGGTTGCTTGTAACTTCGTGAAGTGTTTCCATTTCAGGAAGAAGAGCTGGATCACAGCAATAAAGTTAACGGGACTCTTAAGTTTGTTTTTTTTATGGGAGTATAGCTGCTTTGGGCTTCCCCAGTGGCTCAACAGTAAGGAAAATGAAAGTCACTCAGTCATGTCTGACTCTTTGCCACCTCATAGACTATAGCCCATGGAATTCTCCAGGCCAGAATACTGGAGTGGGTAGCATTTCCTTTCTCCAGGAGATCTTTCCAACCCAGGGATCAAACCCAGGACCCCCACATTGCAGGTGGATTCTTTACCAGCTGAGCTACCATGGAAGCCAGCAGTAAAGAACCTGTCTGCAATGCAGAAGCTGCAGGAAACACGGGTTCAATACATGGGTTGGGAAGCTCCCCTGGAGGAGGGCATGGCAACCCACTCCATTGTTCTTGCCTGGGAAGTTTCATGAACAGAAGAGTCTGGTGGGCTACAGTCCATGGAGTTGCAAAGAGTTGGACATGACTGGAGGAACACCCATAGCACGCACACACACATATAACATGCACACATATAGCTGCTTTACAGTGTTGTGTTAGTTTCTACTGTACAGCAAAGTGAATCAGCTATATGTATGCACATACTCCCTCTCTTTTGGATTTCCTTCCTATTTAGGTCACAGAGCATTGAGCAGCATTCCTTGACCTATACAGTAGGTTCTCACTAGTTATCTATTTAATACATAGCGTCAATAGTGTATATACATCAATCCCAATCTCCCAATTTATCCCATCTCCCCTTTACCCGTTGGTATGCATACTTTGGCTCTCTGCATCTGTCTCTATTTCTGCTTTGTAAATAAAATCTTCTATACCGATTTTTCAGATTCCACATACATGCATTAATATTTGTTTTTCTCTTTCTGACTTAATTTAGGATTTAATTTCTAGGGAATCAGATTTGCTTACTTGCTTCACTTTTTCCTTCCAAAAAGCAGGGCCAGTCACTTGCTGTCTAGTAGCTGAAAGTCACTTCTATACAACTGGATAAAGTACTGTTTGCCTAGTGGAAACAATTCGGGGCTTTATCCCCTTCCATGATGGAAGACCAGCATCTGGTTGCAGAGGAACTCAAGGTGAGCATAATCCAGGCAGGATTGGGAAGGCCATTCCTCAGCTCCTACTCCCCATCGTTGTTGCCAGCTCAGGTCAGGAAAAGCTAAATAATTTGTTTAACCTGATCCCCTTTCCCTACCTTGAGGGAAAACTCCTATAAGCTCACTGTAAACACAATTATGCCATGTGGGGCTTTCATTAATCTCGCACAAACCACAGCCTGACATCCACTGGGCAGGATTTACTTTATTTTTTAATTTTTTTGCTTAGCTCATTTTCAGCACCAGTTTATCCTTACACTTCCTACCCAGAGGTGGTTATTTGCAGAGTGTGAGTTTGGGGGAAGAAAGATGTTACCAGAACCAAACTTTGTCATGACAAACATTTTCCAGGACCCAGAGATGGTCATGGATGCTTTGGGTAGGGTTTGAGGGGACTCAAAGTTCACTAAGAAGTGTTGAAAACTCATTTTATAAATGAAGGGATGGAGTCCCAGAGGTCACCCAGCCAGGGAGTGGTTTTCATTTATTTAGCGAATATTTGTTAATATTAGACTCCGACTTCATGGAGATACTGAGCGAAGACGCCAAGGTGAGTAAGATAGATGTGGTGTCTAACTTCAGAATCCATCTTTTTATTACATAACCCTTAACTGGGGACAGCCATAGCTTTGGGCTGGTAGAAAACTGCATTTATCAAATTCTTTTTTTCTTATTTATCTATTTTTTTGAAGTATAGTTGATTTACAATGTTATTAATTCCTAATATACTGCAAAGTGACTTGGTCATAAGTATATACATATTCTTTTAAAAATATTTTTTCCATTGTGGTTTATCATAGGATACTTTTTTAAATTGGAGGATGATTGCTTTACAATGTTGTGTACAGTTTCTGCTGTACAACAATGTGAATCGGCTATAATCCCTCAAGAGCCTCCCTCGGATCCCCATCCCACCCCTCTAGGTCATCACAGAGCACCCTGCCGAGCTCCCTGTGTTATACAATGGTTTCCCACTGTGAAAGTGGCCCAGTTGTGTCCGACTCTTTGCGACCCATGGACTATACAGTCCAAGGAATTCTCCAGGATTGAGGCCAGAATACTGGAGTGGGTAGCCTTTCCCTTCTCCAGGGGATCTTCCCAACCCGGGGATCGAATCCAGGACTCCACATTGCAGGCAATTCTTAACCAGCTGATCTGCAAAGGAAGCCCATTCCCACTGGCTATGTATTTTATACATGGTAGTGCATATATATCATATATTCTATATATGTGTGTCAATATATACAAAAACTGTTTATCAAATTCTTTTGACCAAAATCCACAATACAAAGGCATTTAACATTGAAGTGCCTGAAGAATATTTATATAGATAAATGTAGAATATATTTGTGTATAACTAAAAAAATTATTAATGCATATAAACCCTCCAAATTCTAGAAATATATTTATGTTTATTAAGTATGATGAACTCGAGTGTTTTCTGTTTTGCTTTTTAGAAATGTTGACTGTGATCCTCTGCTTGAGAAGGTTAAACGTTGGTTTGTAGCCTAGCATTCCCTGAAGCTTAGGGGTGTGGTGACATTGGTGGAATTGTGATTTAATGATGGCTTTCTAGGATTCGAAGGATTATGGTATGGAGGATGAGGAACCAGCTGCTTCTGCTTGCTTGAGGCGCTGGGGACCAAGCTGGAGGAAGTGGGCTTAAATGGTAATGGCTGTGATTTAGAGTAGACAGGCTAGTGTAAGAGCTGCCAGTGGGATGATGAGAAAGCTCCTTTCTGGAAAGATGCCATTTGATGGAAATGGAAGCAGTGGGAGGGTGACAGGTCACACAGACCCCACAGCATGGGAAGTTTAGGAGCTTGGAGTGGAGGGAAATCATGTACGGATGTGAGAGTTGGACTGTAAAGGAGGCTAAGTGCCAAAGAATTGATGCTTTTGAGCTGTGGTGCTAGAGAAGACTCTTGAGAGTCCCTTGGACAGCAAGGAGATCAAACTAGTCAATCCTAAAGGAAATCAACCCTGAATATTCATGGGAAGGACTGATGCTGAAGCTCCAATACCTTGGCCACCTGATGAGAAGAGCTGACTCATTGGAAGAGACCCGGATGCTGGGAAAGATTGAGGGCAGGAAGAGGAGGCAGTGACAGAGGATGAGATGGTTCGATGGCATCATCAACTCAATGGACATGAGTCTGAGCAGACTCTGGAGGGTAGTGAAGGACAGGGAAGCCTGGCGTGCTGTAGTTCATGCAGTTGCAAAGAACTGGACATGACTGAGTGACTGAACAGCAACAACAGTCGGGGGAAGAGAAAGGGTCCGATCTTCTGAAAAAATGGCCAAGTGGTGTCAACTGTAGTGGAGACAGAACACAGACCCCAGGGAAGCATGGCAAAAGTTCAAGCATTCACTGATGTAGCCTCTGGGTGACACCTCCCCCTAGAATCTATAACCCAACCCCTTCAGCAGCCCATCTTTCTCAATGAATTAAAAGAGACACAAGAGAATCTAGCATTATTTACAAGTTGGTTACTTTGAGCTCTAAGGAGGAACTGGAGATGCTTAATTGAAGATGAAAAGGCTAAGACTCAACAAATGTCTCCAAATATTAAAAGAGCAGGGGCATGGGAAAATGAGTAAACTTCTTATGTTTCTTTGGATGACAGAATAGAGCCTATGGGTGGCAGAAATAGGAGGACACAATTTAACTCAAAGGAAGAAAGAACTCTAAGAAATAAATGCTGCCCAATCCTGCAAGTGAAACTCAAATGCCCAAGGTTAACAAGTGGTGCTGGGAAATCTGGTCAACCACTTGTAAAAGAATGAAACTAGAACACTTTCTAACACCATACACAAAAATAAACTCAAAATGGATTAAAGATCTAAACGTAAGACCAGAAACTATAAAACTCCTAGAGGAGAACATAGGCAAAACACTCTCTGACATATATCACAGCAGTATCCTCTATGACCCACCTCCCAGAATATTAGAAATAAAAGCAAAAATAAACAAATGGGACCTAATTAACCTTAAAAGCTTCTGCACATCAAAGGAAACTATTAGCAAGGTGAAAAGGCAGCCTTCAGAATGGGAGAAAATAATAGCAAATGAAGCAACTGACAAACAACTAATCTCAAAAATATACAAGCAACTCCTACAGCTCAACTCCAGAAAAATAAATGACCCAATCAAAAAATGGGCCAAAGAACTAAATAGACATTTCTCCAAAGAAGACATACAGATGGCTAACAAACACATGAAAAGATGCTCAACATCACTCATTATCAGAGAAATGCAAATCAAAACCACTATGAGGTACTATTTCACACCACACAGAATGGCTGAGATCCAAAAGTCTACAAACAATAAATGCTGGACAGGGTGTGGAGAAAAGGGAACCCTCTTACACTGTTGGAGGGAATGCAAACTAGTACAGCCACTATGGAGAACAGTGTGGAGATTCCTTAAAAAACTGGAAATAGAACTGCCTTATGATCCAGCAATCCCACTTCTGGGCATACACACTGAGGAAACCAGAAGGGAAAGAGACACGTGTACCCCAATGTTCATCGCAGCACTGTTTATAATAGCCAGGACATGGAAGCAACCTAGATGTCCATCAGCAGATGAATGGATAAGAAAGCTGTGGTACATATACACAATGGAGTATTACTCAGCCATTAAAAAGAATACATTTGAATCAGTTCTAATGAGGTGGATGAAACTGGAGCCTATTATACAGAGTGAAGTAAGCCAGAAGGAAAAACACCAATACAGTATACTAACGCATATATATGGAATTTAGAAAGATGGTAACAATAACCCTGTGTACGAGACAGCAAAAGAGACACTGATGTATAGAACAGTCTTATGGACTCTGTGGGAGAGGGAGAGGGTGGGAAGATTTGGGAGAATGGCATTGAAACATGTAAAATATCATGTAAGAAACGAGATGCCAGTCCAGGTTCGATGCACGATACCGGATGCTTGGGGCTGGTGCACTGGGACGACCCAGAGGGATGGTACGGGGAGGGAGAAGGGAGGAGGGTTCAGGATGGGGAACACATGTATACCTGTGGCGGATTCATTTTGATATTTGGCAAAACTAATACAATTATGTAAAGTTTAAAAATAAAATAAAATTTAAAAAAAAAAGAAGTGATTGAATTCATTGGCTTACTCCTCAGTCTTTCCTGAGTTCCTCCTATGTTCAGTGTATTCTGTCAGCCTGGGGAATACATTGCTCTTGAGAGTCTTGTAGGAAAAATGTCTGCATTAATGAGAAACTTATTTGGCAACTTCTTAGACTTCTTCCAATTCTAGGATCCTCTTCAAGTTTGCAAGGGTGCCTGTAACTTAGGAAGAAAATTTGTTGAAACTACATGTGATGTGAGGAACTTTGAATAGTGCTTCTATGGTTACAAAGAGCAGAGACTCAATGGAGCAAGGAGCAATGATCGAAAAACTTCCCTGGTGGCTCAGAGGGTAAAGCATCTGCCTACAATGTGGGAGACCTGGGTTCGATCCCTGGGTAGGGAAGATCACCTGGAGAAGGAAATGGCAACCCGCTCCAGTACTCTTACCTGGAGAATCCCATGGACAGAGGAGCCTGGAGGGCTACAGTCCACAGGGTCACAAAGAGTCAGACACAACAGAGCGACTTCACTTTCACTTGCTTTCACTTAAGGAACGTGGATAAAGTCAGAGTTGCTTAGTCTAGCCAACTGATCAGCCCAGTCATTGTAGAGTCATATGTTATTGTCACCAAGTATGTTCTCCACGTTATCCTGCCTGAGCTGCTCATCCTTCCCCAGTGTTCGTGCCTAGCTATATTTACTTTTCCAGTTTCTTGGAAGTCTCTTTGTTTGTCTCCACTGTGTCCTCCGTGCCCACAGTTCAAAGCTCTTCTCCGGGAAAACGTCCCTGACCTTATATCCATATCCTTCTTGCTCATCACATTCTGTCTGTACTAGTCATTTGCTCTTTCTTATATTGTCTGAGGGTGTCTCTTGGATACATGTTTAACTTTGGGCACGTGCATCATTTACCTCACCCACTGGATTGCTGTGTTCTTGTAGGCAGAGTCCTTATTGTCTATTTTGTTATATTCCTTGTCATCACAGAGCAAAGCATGCCTCCAGTTCCTACAAAGTTGGCTGCAAGTACATCAGACCTTTCACCATCCATTCTTGTTATGACACAGTCACAGCTCAGGCCTGCTGTTTATATGAATGGAGAAATCTTGTAGATAACATTGCTGAAAGCATTCCAAGATGTCTGTGGCAGTCTCTATTTCATGTAGGTTTTGAACAACAAGAGCTTTTATTTCTATTTTATTTATTTACAAACACTCTTCATAGTGTTCGTCAGGAGCCAATCATTAGCCATGCTGACCCATGAACCTTTGAAAAGAATGCCCTTTGCTGTCGTTTTCTTTATCTTGGCCATTAGTAAAGTGCTGCATGGCATGACATTTACCAATGTCTATTCTATATGCTGGTAAAGAACTGGAATTCTGGGATGATTGTAGAATCTTCTGGGGTGGGCTTCTGTCTTCTTGTGGGTTTGCAGCTGTTGAGAATGAGCCTCACCTCTCTGACTCACTTCTCCAGCAAGACTTCTAGTCCTTCTCCACAGCCAACTTCTTTTCAAAGCTCTCTTAGACCCATTCTTTACACACAGGACTCCTCTTTTCCACTTCTTGAACCATTTCAGGACTGTGGCCTAAAGGCTCCACTCTCTAGGAGTTTTTCATCCTAGAGTGTGGTAGAATATGGACCTTAAGAAGATTCTCAGAAAAAATGTTTCTTCTTGGAGGATTGTCTCCTTGATAAATATATAAATGGAAATACATGAAGTGTGGTCACATCACAGAGAAAAAAATAGTTTTCATCTAGAACCCAAGGAGTTTATTCTCAATCTCTTGCCCTATACAACCCTTCCCACTTTCCCCACCACATACACACATGCATCCATGCTCTCACACGTGCGTGCACACACACATACATACAGTCTTTTCCAGGCTTCCAAATATGTTATGGATCTGTGATTAAGTTAAAGTAAGTTAGAGAATCTGTATTCTCAAACATAGAGATCAAAATATCATTTTATGGAAACAGTGTTTTCCTTAACTAAGAAGGATCAAATTCTGGGATTTGGGTGTTATGATCTGAGTCAGTGACCTCCAGATGATGAAAATGAGGCCCAGGGGGGGATAAATCATTCACCTGAAGCCATAGGTGCTTTCATGATATGACTGGCTTAGACCTGCATCTCTTACATCCAGGTTGTTGCTTCAGTAGTTAAGTCGTGTCCAACTGTTTTGCGACCCCATGGCCTGACAGACTCTTCTGTCCATGGGAGTTTCTAGGCAAGAATACTTGAGTGGGTTGCCATTTCCTTCTCCAGTGGATCTTCCTGATCTAGGGATCAAACCCATGTCTCTTGCATTGGCAGGTGGATTCTTTACCCCTGAACCCCCAGGGAAGCCCCACATCTGGGTTGAATGCTCCTCCAAGAACATGATGACAAACTCTGAGAGCTCACAGATATCCCTCTCCCTTCACAGGCTCAGCACTAATAGTCATGCTCCGAAGAAAACTGCTGATTGCCATTGTGTTTGGACGCACTAACCCTGAGGTTTGTTTTGAAAGTGATTGACACTGGCTATTTCCTAGCACCGCAGTAGACTAAGGCTGCATCTATTCTGATGTTATGCAAATTGCATACTTTTATAAAAAGAAGTATTAGATGGAATGCTTGGGAAACCCAGTAAGTTGGAACTTCCAAAGAAATTTTAAAAACATACAAAATGAGTATTTTCCAAATGACAAGAAATGTAATGATTATTAGGGATTGATCTTATGGATCCAGGGAACATTGAAATTACCAAGAAGGCTTGTAGAGAGAAATTTACCAGCTCTTGCAAAGAGACAATGCAATTAAGTCTGTTTCAGCAAATATAAATGATTGCTGACTCTGTACAAGGTAGCGTGATTGACAGGAGCTTTAGAGGGACTTGAAGGAGTATAAGAACTGGTCCTTACCCCTAGGGACTAGAAAACTAATGGGGAAATGTGGAAACACTTGAGCAGTATTCTCCAGAATCATGCTCCAGGTTGAAGACATAACACATTCTATAAAAAATGGTCTGTTCTTTGGCCAAAGATATATGAAGAGCTACATTCTGCTTAAATCAAATTCTCAAATTTAGCTATATCTTTTTTCTAAGCTTTCTTGAATTCTTTATAACATCTGTTGAATTCTCCTGGTGAAATAACCAGTTCCAAATATTTCCTGTGGGTAAATGTGAGCACTATACCTGTGAGATATCCTTTAAATATACATTGCTTTATTGGATAGAGTATGCTTTTTGTTAGTCCCCATGCTTCTTTCTCTAAGGCTCTACGTATGGCGGGGAGGGAAGGTAAAGACCATGGCCACCTTGTTTTCTCTTTTGTAACTTTGTAGGTAGAATGTGGATATTGGTAACATCCCTTCCAAATAGTCTCTATTGAAGAATCTTTTATCACTGTAAACCCACTCTGAAATGCTTCAGTCTGTTTTCTCCCTCCCTCCCTCTCTTCCTCTTCTTTTGGTCTATTTTATCTCTCTTTGTTTCCTGAGTTCCTTGCTCAGCTCAGTATGTCTTTCTGAGGTGGAAGAATGAGAGCAATGTGAATTACCTTAATTGAGTTGCACCATGCTTTTATTCAGGAGTTGGGTAACGTATTTATGTATTTTTGAAAAAGCAATCATGCTGATGATGTGCCTGGAATTTTATTGGTCATTTTGGCCCTGAATACACATTGGGATCATGTCTTCAGAGGATAACCAATGGAGTCTTCTGCATTCCTTTCCTGTAACCAGTTTCTTGCAGAGGCCCCAGTTGGGGTCTACTGGATGCCAAGTGTTCTTTTGTCATTGTTGTTGCTGTTAGGCTTCCAGGACTCATGCAAAAATGCTTACATATTTTGGCTTATTTTCCATCCACTTCCCACACCTGTTGGTTGTCTGATTAGGTGTGCAAATAAATTGTCCCAATTTCCTCTTATGGATTCTCTCCAAATCTCTCTAATAAGAATCCTGGAGCCAATGCTTACAGTCTTCTGGGTGGAATCCCATTCTGTAGAGTGAAAAGCACTTCAGCATCTAATCTAGTGGTGTCAGTTATGTTCTTTATAACTTAGCAAACCTTTATACAAACCAAATTATAAATCTTATAGGGAAGTCCATTGCAATAGCTTTAGTTCATACATGTATTTAACCATATGGATGTGTGTGAGAGAGAGAGAGAGAGAAAGAGAACTTGCTTGCCTCTTGGCTCAACGATGGCAAACCCGAGTAAGCATGAGATAGAAGATGTGACTTTGCTTTTCTTCACTTGGTTTTGGTTCCTTTGAAATTATCACAGTATACATTGGAGTGACTAGGGGTTTTGTAAAGAGTGATTTTGGCCCTATGCAATTTTTCTTTATGAGCCAATTTAGGAACTTAGAAGCGGAGCTACTTGGATTGAATTAGGGGCAAGGACTAGTATCCTATCTTCATTCCTATCTCTCTTCCTTAATACAGGTTCTAAGGAACAGGGTTTCTAAGTCAGTGAACTAAACTGATTCCATTCTGTGCACAAGGGAACCTAGACTTAGAGCTAGCTTTGAATTACAGTCATCCAGACTGTTAATAAGACCTAGAAATTGAATTTCTGTTCTGCGAGACACACAGGCCATTGATTTGGAAAGAGCCTATTGGCTTCCCCTACCTTCTTTGGTTTAAAATATCCTCTCTCCCTTGTCCATGTTGATTGTCCATGATCAGATACCACTTTAGTTCAAACTGAGATCACATCTCCTCTTTATCTGTTGCCAAAGATCTCCCTGCAAACTCTACCCACTTGGACGTGTCCAGCACATCACTTCCCACCCATGCTTTTCATCATCTCATGCACTGAAGCTTAGATTATTCTTCATCAACCACTTATTTAGGCCCTGCTCTTGGTATGAGCCATGATTCTAGAACACCTTGCCCATTAAAGTCTATCTAGTCATGGCATCCATTAATGATCACCAAACCAACCACTAGATTTGGGGAGATGTTTACAATGTCCCTGGCTTTGCATTGAGCACATTCCAAAAATTATATTAGTCAGCTCTACAACAACTTCTGTTGTAGAGACTATTTTCTCTTTTCCAGGTGAGGAAATGGGGTTCAGAGAGACCACACGGCAAATAGCAGAGCTGGAATCAGAGGCTAGGTTTGTCTGACTCTGGAGCCCAAGCTTTAGGCCTCCAGGCTCTCCCGACTCTCAGCCATTTGAAGCTAAGGCTTTCTTACAGCATCAGCACCTACATTTAATTTGTATAAGTAATTATCACGATTTGGGGAATGGTATAGGATGGGCTGCTGCTTTATGAAGCAGCCCAAAATGATTTTAACTCCAGTTTATAAAGCAAATACTATGGATGAACTTTTTCACCTAATTCTGAAATACTCGGGCAAGCAGGCAGCTTGGAAGCTTGAGGTAAGTTAGGGAAAACAAGGAAATAATACTCTCCTAGCACGCAATAAAGTTATGGAACTCATTACCCTGAGAGGCAGTACAGACAGGAAATGTAAATGGATTAAAAAAGAGTTTGGACAAATTTATGAATGACAGAGTCATAAAAGGCTTCTAACAGAAGCTGGAATATACGAGGTGTGACGATAAAGCAATAAAAAATCTTTTTTTTTAACAAACACCAGAACTTGTATATCCAAATAAATATATTTTTCCTTCAAAGTAGTCGCCTTAGGAGAATATGTGCTTATTCTAATATGGCTTGCTTGCTCAGAACATATTTGAAAACCATAGAAATTCAGAGGTTTAAATCCACCCCCCTCCTTTTTTACAGATGAGAAAATTAAACCCTAAGGTCATTAAATAAGTTGCCCACGGTCATACAGAAGCAGTCTTGGAGTTAGAATCCAGTTGTCTGACTTCTGGTTTAATTGCCCCTTTCGTTCTCACATGCTGTCTCCTGCTATAGCTTTTTTTTTTTTTAAGAGTCTGTGACTAATTCTTTATGCTATACTACTGGGGATAAATCTTTATCCTTTGTGAATGGATTTCTGGGACAGCCAAAACTGATTTAGATTTAAGGTTGATGATTAAGATGTGTGTTCAAGCTTTATATGAATATTAGTTGTTCAAAGCCCAAGAAGCATTTCTTTAAAGAAAGAGGCAATAAAACCGTGTTTCTTTTGCTGTAAACCAGCTTCCTGCTGGCCACCTTCAGCTGGCCCTGAGGAATGTGTAACACATCTTCACTTTTAGGCCACTTTTCATAACCATGTCTTTGAGCCAAACTGCTCTGACTCCTCCTTGCCCACAGCAGCTAATCAAAGCACCCTCAAAGGAAATTACTCTCTCAAGGACAAAAGGAAGTGAGCAGAGAAGCAGGTCCCCTGGGCAAAGGGAAATGGCTTTGGAGCTCTCAAAACTCCTGGAAGAAATGTTGCAGGTACCCTGGAGTCTGACTTCAAAAAGATCAAAGATCTCTTGAATAATGACCAAGGAGAGAAGAGACTTGACAAAGCAGGGTTAAAACCTCACCATAGACCACTGTTGTCATTGAAAAGATTTAAAAAAAAAAGAAGAACCGTAGCTCTCAGATGAAAAGCAGGAGACACGGCTGTGATCCCCTCAGCGGCAGCAAACGTGGGTACCGAGGATGGATCTCATCAAGTTCCAACCAAAGACAGAGGTCACAGGGAGCTCATTGGTTTGTTTCCTTCATGCCCTGCCAGTTGAATTCCCTTTGATCACCAAATATTCTTTTCACTTGGATTTCTAAGAAAAATAAGAGGGGAGGGAGGCCGATGGAAGGAGGAGGGGAGGCATGGAGAAACCCCAAAATCCATGAAGCAGATCAGAAGACTTCTGCTTAGGCTTGGAAATGTCACTTCTCCAAATAGATTCACGGCCTTGGACCAAAGCTAACAAAGAAAAGACAAACACGTCACTGAAAGTAACATGTTGACACGTGTCAACGTCTCAGCCAAAATTTATAACACAACCCAGAAGGAGCGCTTGAGATGCCTGGCCGAATAGCCCGGTTGATGGCATGTGTCTGGGGGATTCTGGTGGGAGATAGCCCAGCGAGGTCAAGGCTGGCCAGGAAGCGGAAACAACAGCTCTAGGTCCTATGACGGAGGCTGTTAAAAAAGTTAACCTTTGTTTTGTGGTATTTGAAGCAGACAAACCAGAAAACCTGGTGTAGATAGGAATGGAAAAGAATGGTTATCAGATTTCATGAAATCTTGGGAAGAAAATCAATAAAGAGAGAAAGGATATATATATATATATATATATGTATATATATATACACACACACACACATATATATATCTGTATTTATACACACATACACACACATGCACACACACAGAAAGCACTTACACAGACATCCAAAATGCATGTTTTCTTTGGGACTTGGCCAGCTCTGCAGTGCAGGGAGCGTGAGGATATGGCCATGCAGTTCTTATGTAGAGAGGTGCAGACACATAGGTGGCCTGCTACACACACATACACGCACACACTGTTTATCTCACACAACAGAATTATTACATACACTTCTTGGCTAAGAAAGGGAGTGGGGGGAAGTTGAGCCTTCGCTGTAGGTGCGAAGTTGCTAATAGTAGGAAACTGCTTATTTGGAAAACTTCTACAATTCCACTTAATCCCACCTTGGCTCCAACCCAACTCCATGGAGCCTTGCAGATCTAGCAGAGATACAGAGGTTTAAAGGGACCACAAAATGCTATGTGGAAAAAGCCCTCACTTCTTGGGGCCCCCACTGGTTTCCTGGAGAGACAGTCCCTGTTTGGGAGCCTCAGGGAGGGGCTACTGATGGGGGGCTGCTTTCCAGGGAGGGCACTGGGAATGGGGTGTGAACACACTGTTGGGGAGCTTGATTTATTCTGCGGTGTGGGGAAGGTATAGACATGCGTGTGGAATCCTTGCTGCCTTTACTTAGGAGCAGGGCTGTTTTCTGGCTTAAAACTGTATTTTTTGTATCTGTTTTTATTTGGCTGTTTTTTGTCTTTGCCTGTCTCTGTCTTGCTGATCACCAGGGTGGATGAGGACTTCAGCTTCCTCCAGACTCTTGGGCAGATGTGTCTCTGGATGACAAAACCCATAAGCCTGTGTCACAGTCAGAGCACAGTAGACCCAAAGATGCTCTGAATTCAGAGAAGGGGCTTCACTCAGCTCATTTCCCCAAATTTCCTCCAAACCTCTGGCTTTGTTGCTGTTGTTCAGGCACCCAGTTATAACTCTTTGCGATACCTTGAACTGCAGCAATCCAGGCCTCCCTGTCTCCCATCATCTCCCAGAGTTCAGCCAAGTTCATGTCCATTGAATTGATGATGCCATCCAAGCATCTCATCCTCTGCTGCCCTCTTCTCATTTTGCCTTCAATCTTTCCCAGCATCATGGTCTTTTCCAATGAGTCTGCTGTTTGCATCAGGTGGCCAAAACATTGAGCTTCAGCATCAGTCCTTTCAATGAATATTCAGGGTTGATTTCCTGGCTACTTGGGTCTTAACATAGGACAGACGAGACCTTTGTAAATGGTGGCCAATATTATTTCTTTCCAAAAAAACTCATTCATTTTCCAATTAGGACACATGTTTCAAATAAAAAAATCTCTTGACAGACACTGAGAAATGGGAGACAATCAATGTTTGTCAGACTTGAAGGGGTAGAGAAAGCACTAGAAGAATCATTTTGTCTCTGAGTAACCTCAGGGCTAGAACAAAGAGATATCTACCCACTCTGTTTAGTCTCTTGCATGTGCATCAAATGAGAAAATGACTAATCATGGAAGCTTGATGTCCTTTGACAAAATAAGATAAAAGTTCTTGCCACCTCTTTTCCATTTCTAAAAAGTTGAAAAGAGAGTCAGCTCTAGTTCATTATGGCCCTCTTCTTGAGTTTGGTTGGAAGGATCTGTTGCTTCATGCATTTAGGTTTCAAAGGAAAACTTCATCAACAAGCAGCAAGGGAAACAAATAGTACTTTAGCGGGAATCTGAGTCCAACAAGCCCTCATGAAAACTACAGCCCGAGGATGTTCTCAAGGTCCCGTTCAGGCCCTTGGCAGACATTCCTCGCCAGATCTTGCTGTCCAAAAGATCCACAGCTTCGTCAACCTCTGAACACCTGACCCTGCTCACATTATTTAAACACTTCCAAAGTAAGCAAAAAATAGAAACTGGCACCACGGATCCGTTCACCTGATCCCTGTGTTATTCTGAAAGAAGCAGCCTTGGGTCCACTTTATTTTTTATAATTTTATTTCTTCATTCATTAATGCTTATGGCTGTGCTGGGCCTTTATTGCTTTGTGTGGGCTTTCTCTAGTTGCGGTAAGCATGGGCTACTCTAGTCGCAGTGTGTGGACTTGTCATTCTGCTGACTTCTCTTGTTGTGAAGCACAGGCTCTAGGGTGCGTGGGCTTCAGTAGCTGCAGAACATGGGCTCAGTAGTTGTGGCTCCCCAGCTCTGGAGCACAGGCTGAATAGTTTTGGTGCACGGGTTTAGTTGCTCCGTGACATGTGGGATCTTCCCAGATCAGGGACCAATCTCATGTTTCCTGCATTGGCAAGTGGATTATTTATCACTGAGCCACCAGGGAAGCCCCTCAGTTCAGTTCAGTTCAGTTCAGTCGCTCAGTTGTGTCCGACTCTTTGTGACCCCATGAATCGCAGCATGCCAGGCCTCCCTGTCCATCACCAACTCCCAGAGTTCACTCAGATTCACTTCCATCGAGTCAGTGATGCCATCCAGCCATCTCATCCTCTGTTGTCCCCTTCTCCTCCTGCCCCCAATCCCTCCCAGCATCAGAGTCTTTTCTGCCGGGGTCCAGCCCCGGCTGATCCAGGGTATTCCAAGCGAGGATCAGGATACAATAGATTCAATTAGATGTTAATTAGACATGTAAAGAGTAATAGAATGAGGATAGTTCAGTAGGAAAATTCAGTGGAGAAAAGAGGCTGAGTAGCTTGGTTTATGCGGGAGACCAATAAAACTTCAAGACAAGAAGTTTGCACCACTTACATAGGCCGCAGGCGTCCTTCCGTTCTCCCGAAGGAGAGGAGACACTGAGGCCTCCCTGGTCGGATCTTAGAGGCCCAGGCATAATTAGTAAGCATGGTGAGTTCCGCACTCCAGATGGAGACTCAGCCAGAGTGGGAGAGAGAGCGACATGGGGAGACCAGTATTTTGAGAAACTGATCCCAATTCTTTATTTTCCATGGTCTACTTTTATACACTGAGATGTTATGCAAAAGTCATGCGGGGTCAGCAGTCCTGACTTTTATCAAAGTCAGGTGCTTCATACAAATGTATACAGAGGTCTTAGGGGTGTTACATCATCTTCTGGCCAGGGGGCCTGCTGACAATTTATGACCCTCTCCTTGTGACAGCGGTCAGTCAACCAGGACACTTATTTCTCCAGGGGTGATTATTCTTAAAACAGACGCCACCCAAATAAAGTTACATTCCTATAGGGTGAGGGTGTAGTGGGTTTTAGTTAAGGAAAGAATTTACTTAGCCTAAGGTCTAATGTGATTAATATCAAAGGTTAATACTTATTTCTTCTATATATTCATTAATGTGTGTAAGGGCAGGGGATATGGAGACTTAGCAACAAACATTGGCTCAACAAATGAAAAACCCTTCACCAATACAATTTCTAATCAGCCCATTATATTTATACTAATAGTTTTCTAACTTTTCTAAGGAACCTGTTTTTAGAAGGTTTAAAACATCTCGTGCCTCTCACAGTTGGGAGGCTGTGAGCAATCACATGTGGCTGGACAAGCCTGTCAGGCAGGCTAGAGAACCTTCAGAGGAGTTTGTAGGTTAAAACACTCTTGTCATGCCCAGGAGTTTTTATTAACTGGAGCTCTAGGTTAACTCCTTCTCCGAAAGAGGTGGTGGGGGACAGCCCCGTAAAGTCAGAGGTGTAGGTGGGAGCACAAAGTAGTAAAGCAGGCAGGCTCTGGTTATGGGGGTAGATGCTCGAGGATTTCCAGGGGGACTCCTGAGGCTCGATTCCACCTTTTCGTATGTTGAGCCTCCTTCCTCATGACCTTTGCCACGGGCAGAGTGCCTCACTCTCGCCCCCAACACTTTTCCAATGAGTCAACTCTTTGCATGAGGTGGCCAAAGTATTGGAGTTTCAGCTTTAGCATCATTCCTTCCAAAGAACACCCAGGGCTGATCTCCTTCAGAATGGACTGGTTGGATCTCCTTGCAGTTCAAAGGACTCTCAAGAGTCTTCTCCAACACCACAGTTCAAAAGCATCAATTCTACGGTGCTCAGCTTTCTTCACAGTCCAACTTTCACATCCATACGTGACCACTGGAAAAACCATAGCCTTGACTAGACGAACCTTTGTTGGCAAAGTAATGTCTCTGCTTTTGAATATGTTATCTAGGTTGAACATAACTTTCCTTCCAAGGAGTAAGCGTCTTTTAATTTCATGGCTCAAAGCCCCTGCTGCTGCTGCTGCTGCTGCTAAGTAGATTCAGTCCTGTCTGACTCTGTGCCACCCTATAGACGGCAGCCTATCAGGCTTCCCCGTCCCTGGGATTCTCCAGGCAAGAACACTGGAGTGGGTTGCCATTTCCTTCTCCAATGCATGAAAGTGAAGAGTGAAAGTGAAGTCACTCAGTCGTGTCCGACTCCTAGCGATCCCATGGACTGTAGCCTACCAGGCTCCTCCGTCCATGGGATTATCCAGGTAAGAGTATTGGAGTGGGGTGCCATTGCCTTTTGGTCCACCTTAAATCCATGGGAGTTTGAGAAAAATGGCACCTGTCAGAAAAAGAAGCTTTTTCTTATAGCATCTTTTTTGAATTTTTTTTCTCATTTCTCAAGATTAATTTTTTGAACAGGCATATAAACCAGTGCCATACAATAAGCTAGTAGCCATTCACAGTTAAGGCAGGAGGTGCTAAGGGACTGATTCCAGCTGGTTCATGATTCTGGACATGAAAGAGAATCTGCATCCTGACCCAGGCTGTGGGCGCAGAGATGGATGAGGGGTGCCTCTGGGATGGGGGGATGTGAGGCAGTGTGGTGGAGTGGAAGACCACATACTCAAACAAATCAACTTATATTACTTTGAAGCCCTGGCTCCAGCACTGTGTAGCTCAGTAAGTGGACCAGACAGTGAAGCTCTCTGGGCCCTCATCTGTATAAGAGGGATGATGGTGGGTGACATGGCTAATTGACTCAGCGCTTTGATGGCTGAAAGGCTTCCCTTATCAGGGAAACTATTGCTCAGTTGGTAAAGAATCCTCCTGCAAGTGCAGGAGACCCCAATTCAATTCCTGGGTCAGGAAGATCCCCTGGAGAAGGGAAAGGCTACCCACTCCAGTATTCCGGCCTGGAGAATTCCATGGACTGTATAGTTCATGGGGTTGCAAAGAGTCAGACATGACTGAGCAACTTTCACTTTCACTTTGATGGCCGAGGTAGAGATTTGACATTCACACTACATTTTACCACACTCAAAGAAAATCCCCAAATGATTAGCTTTTAAAAATGATCAAGTAACTTAGAAGGAAGACACTTGCTTGCCTCCTGTCCATCTCTGAGCCTCATCTTAGGAGTGAAATGGAATTTGAGAATGGAATATGCTCAGAGGTAGGGGTGAGGGTCCCAGATGGGCGGAGGGTTACAGATAAAAATGAAACATTTAATGACATAGCTTCTGAGCTTTACTGAGAGGGCTGTCTTTAAAATGCCCGTCTTCAGATGGTCAGTTCCATAGGTTCCATAGGAAGAGGCTTACGTGAGACAATGTCTTTAAAAGCACGTTCCATAGAACTGGAGGCAGCACTTTCCCCTCATTCTTTCTCCCTTCTTCCTGTCGCCTACTTTCAGAACTGATGCTCATTTTTCTGCATCTTCAATAGCTAAACATTATATTTTAGTGTATCCTTTCAGAACTTTAAGTGAGAAAGAGGGAAAACAAATATCGTATATTAAAGCATATATTTGGAATTTAGAAAACTGGTACAGATTAATCTATTTGCAGGTCAGGAAGAGAGACGCAGAAGTAGATGTAGAGATGACATGTAGACATGGAAGGGGCCCAGGGAGGAGCTGGGGTGAATTGGGAGATTGGGATTGACAGATACACGCTACTGAGCATAAAATGGGCAGTTAGCGGGAACTTGCAGAACTGATGCTCTTAACCCCAAGCTATACTGCCTCTTAAACTTAATATCTCAAAACCTGAGCCCTGTCATGGCATAAGAGAGATTGCGACTGGCTTTCTTTGTATCTGCAAGGCATGCAGCCCTACTCCTAGGTCAATTACAAGATTGTTGGGTCTCTCCATCACTGCAAGCCCACTGTTCTAAGGGAGCCTTAGATCTATCGATGCTTCCCCATTCTGGGGTATTAGCTACCCTTTACCATCCCAGCTTGATGAAAGGAGCCTGTAAGGTACAGCCTATGGTCCAGAAACGCACACCAAAGAGGAGCTGGGCTTGGGAGGAAAAGTTGGCAAACAGTGCGGCCTTGAGGGTCACATTGTGTGTGAGGGACCAGGAAAACAGGAGTGGAGGAAGGAGGAGGAGAAGGAAGCCGAGCTGACTGAGAATCCCACGTCCCTCCCTGTCAGGCTCAGAACCACACTTCTCTGGGTCCTTCCAGTCCCCTAGGAATAGGGTGCTGGGAGAAGATCACATCCTGTGATTATGTTAATATTTTAACTTTTCAGTTACCCGAGTATAGCAGAAATTTTCTCCCCCATACCCTTCTTCCTTTCAAGCCTTCATCTCTGTTGGGGAAGAGATCTTTGAGAAAGACATCCAAAAAAGACATTCTGCTTTCTTTTTCTCCCCACATCCCTCCACCCCAGAAAAGAATATCAGAGTTACAGTGCCCAAGGGGGCCAACATGGGCAAGAGAGAGCTAGGCTGTGTTTGTAGATACCCCTTTCTGAGGATCCCAAGGACATACAGCCCCCTCAGCTACGCAGGGGTCTCAGAGTCCCCCGTGCAGAGGGTTGGGGGCAGGTGAGGGAGCCATGCTGGGATGATCCCAGAGGTTTGATGCTGGGTTGTGGATGGACAAGCCAGGTGGCTACATCCACATTGACATAGACCATCATGCAGCTGTTTTTTTTTTTTTTTTTCCCTTATAATTTCAATCACCTTCCTATACTCAGAAATACACTTCTCCAGCATCATTCTTAACTGGATTCCACGGGATGAAGGCACACTTTTTAATTTTACTTTCTAACTTCATAGCTTATCTTTCTAGGATGCTTGCAGTAGAATCCTCAGACTCTGCATGGTTTGCTGAGCTGGGAAACATCCCTCAAGAAGGAAGAAAAGGCAGTTCTATTTCCAGTTTTTTAAGGAATCTCCACACTGTTCTCCATAGTGGCTGTACTAGTTTGCATTCCCACCAACAGTGTAAGAGAGTTCCCTTTTCTCCACACCCTCTCCAGCATTTATTGCTTGTAGACTTATGGATTGCAGCCATTCTGACTAGTGTGAAATGGTACCTCATAGTGGTTTTGATTTGCATTTCTCTGATAATGAGTGATGTTGAGCATCTTTTCATGTGTTTGTTAGCCATCTGTATGTCTTCTTTGGAGAAATGTCTATTTAGTTCTTTGGCCCATTTTTTGATTGGGTCATTTATTTTTCTGGACTTGAGCTGTAGGAATTTAGAAAGATGGTAACAATAACCCTGTGTACAAGACAGCAAAAGAGACACTGATGTATAGATCAGTCTTATGGACTCTGTGGGAGAGGGAGAGGGAGAGGGTAGGGAGATTTGGGAGAATAGCATTGAAACATGTATAATATCATATATGAAATGAGTCGCCAGTCCAGGTTCGATGCATGATACTGGATGCTTGGGGCTGGTGCAATGGGATGACCCAGAGGGAGGGTATGGGGAGGGAGGAGGGAGGAGGGTTCAGGATGGGGAACACAGGTATACCTGTGGCGGATTCATTTTGATATTTGGCAAAACTAATACACTTATGGACTCTGTGGGAGAGGGAGAGGGTGGGAAGATTTGGGAGAATGGCATTAAAACATGTAAAATATCATGTATGAAACGAGATGCCAGTCCAGGTTCAATGCACGATACTGGATGCTTGGGGCTAGTGCACTAGGACGACCCAGAGGGATGGTATGGGGAGGGAGGAGGGAGGCAGGTTCAGGATGGGAAACACATGTATACCTGTGGTGGATTCATTTTGATATTTGGCAAAACTAATACAATTATGTAAAGTTTAAAAATAAAATAAAATTTAAAAAACAAAATAAAATTAAATTAAAAAATATATATATATAAAATAAAAAAAAAAAAAGAAGAAGGAAGAAAAGGCTGACTGGGCTGATGTGAGGTCTTGCTTCCTGGGGTCAATGTTGGCCCCAGCCCCAGGTCCCCACGGTGGGTCAGGTCCGAGGCCCCCATGTGTGCAGCCAGGGTACACACGCAGTATTTCAGCCAACATACACGATTAGATTATCCTTTAATCAGAACCCTCTTTATACCAGGGAAAGCCTCAGCTGCTTGTCAATGAAAACATATTTGTACCATGGCCTTAAAACACACACACACACACACATAAATTGCCAATTATTCCCTGTTCATAGACTCTCTGGCAAGACACAGGGGCGAACTGTTTGCTTTCCCTTAGGCCAAATTAAGACTTGCCTTTCATGGCAACTTGTTTGCAGGAGTAATTTTCCACCTCATTTAATTAGACTAATTGATTCAGCCATTCTATTGAGGGGCAACCAGAGCTGGGGGCTTGGGGCAAATGAGTTACGTGCTCTTTGGACTCCCTTGGGGCAATGACTTGATTAGCTTTCCTGTTTGCAAGCCCAGGTCAACCCAGGCCCTGTGGATCTGACTCTGTGGCACATAGATGGGTACACGTAGAGAGCCCTTTGAAGACAGCTGGGTGCTGAGCCCAGGGCTGAGCCTATCCAAGGAACAGGAGCCCACTAGATCATGAGAGAGAGTTGCCACAGCTGTATATTCAGAGACAGTGAATTGGGTGGATCTCAGTTTTCCAGTAGTCATATATGGATGTGAGAGTTGGACTATAAAGAAAGCTGAGTGCAGAAGAATTGAGGCTTTGAACTGTGGTGTTGGAGAAGACTCTTGAGAGTCCTTGGACAACAAGGAGATCCAACTAGTCCATCCTAAAGGAAATCAGTCCTGATTATTCATTGGAAGGACTGATGCTGAAGCTGAAACTCCAACATTTTGGCCACCTGATGCGGAGAACTGACTCATTTGAAAAGACCCTGATGCTGGGAGGGATTGAGGGCAGGAGGAGAAGGGGACAACAGAGGATGAGATGGTTGGATAGCATCACCGACTCAATGAACATGAGTTTGAGTAAACTCTGGGAGTTGGTGATGGACAGGGAGGCCTAGGGTGCTGTAGTCCATGGGGTCTCAAAGAGTTGGACAGGACAGACTAAACTCAACTCAACAGTGCAAAGAAGTATTGTCATTCTCGTCCACTATCCGTTTGGATTTTGTAGGAGCCATTCTGTTGGCTGTGTCCTAGAACAACCAGTCATGGATGTTGTGAATGATTCTAAGAAAAGAAAAAAAAATAAGTAAGGAGTAGGAACTTAGATCTAGCTAAATTGCCAATGGGTGGGAACTTCCCTGGTGGTCCAGTGGTTAAGACTTTGCTTTCCAATGTGGGGGACATAATTCTATCCCTGATCAGGCATATAAGATCCCACATGCCTTGGAGCCAAAGAACCAAAATGCAAAACAGAAGCAATATTGTAACAAATTCAACAAAGACTTTAAAAATGGTCCACATTAAGAAAAAATCTTTAAAAAAATAAATAAATTTCCAGTGGGTGACTACCTCTTTTCCATGTTTTCTTATTTCCCCTTTTCTGAGAAATGGGTGTCTCATGGACTTTGGATGTTCAGGGATGACTCAACAATAAAAAGGGACTGACTCAAGAGCTGATGTGGACGGAGGCTACCTGATGGCCAGGCACTATCCTTGACTTATCTGGACATGAATACAAAAGGTGTTCCTTCACAGTGGCTTCTCTGGTAGCTCACATGGTAAAGAATCCGCCTACACATTGAAACATGTATAATATCATGTATGAAAAAGTCGCCAGTCCAGGTTCAATGCACGATACTGGATGCTTGGGGCTGGTGCACTGGGACGACCCAGAGGGATGGTATGGGGAGGGAGGAGGGAGGAGGGTTCAGGATGGGGAACACAGGTATACCTGTGGCGGATTCATTTCGATATTTGGCAAAACCAATACAATATTGTAAAGTTAAAAATAAAATTAAAAAAATTAAACATTAAAAAAAAAATCCGCCTACAATGCAGGAGACCTGGATTCAATTCCTGGGTCAGAAATATCCCTTGGAGAAGGGAATGGCAACCCATTCCAGTATTCTTGGCTAGAATATCCCATGGACATTAGCCTGGAGGGCTATAGTCCACGAGATTGCAAAGAGTCGAATACAACTGAGCAACTAACATGTTCATGTTTACATTCTTTCACATAATTTCGTTATAATCTTATGAGCAAGGTCCAATTGCCATTCCCCCACACAGATGAGAAAACAGGCATGCAGGAACTTAAAGGATTGGCCCAAAGTCTCACACCTGGCGAGCATGGAGGGGAGATGCTTCTCTTCACACCCACATTCACATTGCAGAAAATCAATGACATGATCATAAGTTAGGAGGGAGGATCCTAGGTTCTAGTTTGCATTGATATATAAATGTCCTCCTGTTAAATTAGGAAAGTGAGACTGTACTTCCATATTGGTCTAAATCAAGAGTTGGTAAGTTTTTTCTGTAAAGGGCCAGATAGTAAATATTTTAGCCTTTGTGGATGCATATGGACACATATGGTCTCTTCATAATCAACTCAGCCTTGCAGCATAAGAGCAGTCATAGCAAAATGTAAATAAGTGCATGTGGCTGTGTTTCAATAAAACTTTATTTATAAAAACAGATGGCTAGGATCCAAAAGGGAGCAGATATATGTATATGTATGGCTGATTCACTTTGCTATAGAAGAGAAAATTACACAATATTGTAAATGAACTATACTCCAATGAAAAATTAAAAAATAAATTAAGAAAAGTGTGGACCGTAAAAAGCAAAGCAAAACAGATGACTGGCCAGATCTAGCCCACAGGCCAGGGTTGGTCAACCTGTGATCTAAAACGTGACATCAAGTCAGCATAAACCATCACAAAACATTCTGAAAACTTAAAAACGCAAGAAAACCTATAACCCTTCTATTTCCCTTATGTTATACATGCATTCACATTCACATTCCCAGATTAACTGATTTCTTGAGGCTCACTTTCTCTCTGTTCTCTTCCTACAAGTGATGATTCAGGGCAGTGCATAAATGTGGCCCTCAATTTGCCATTTTCCAACCTGGAAGCAAGGGTGGTCAGGCCACCCACGGCAATGGTGAGAGGTAGGGGAGAGGCAGAGCCCCTCTCCAGTAAACAGCCTGGACTGTTTACTGGGTTTTTGAGACAACCAGGCCTCAGGGAAATTCCAGGAGCCTGAAGTTGGCAGTGACAGAGTGAGGTATACCATGTTGTCACTGACCAATAGCAAATGGGCTTTCATTCTGGACGCCATCAAGAACACCTCTGCAATACTTTTCCTGTCCTCATTAAGTTCAAGCTTGCAAGGAGACTCTCTAAAGCCAAGTTAAATACTCTGAGGCTTTTTGTCTGTGATTCAGCCACCCAGAGAGGGGAAATGCCTGGCATTAGAGCTTCTCCCACAGAACAAGATTGGAAGGTGAAGGTGGGGGGCTTTCCTCCCAAAGAAATGGACATTACTTAGTCAATGGCTTAATTAAAAGTATATAGTCTTGTTCTTCCCAGGTGGTGCAGTGGTAAAGAATCCGCCTGACAATGCAGAGATGCAGGAGATTCGAGTTCTATCCCTGGGTCAGGAAGATCCCCTGGAGTAGGAAATGGCAACCAGTATTCTTGCCTGGAAAATCCCATGGACGGAGGAACCTGGTGGGTTACGTTCCATGGAGTCACAAAGAGTCAGACATGACTGAGCTCACATGCACACATATAGTTTTAAAAGGAAAAAAGATAAAACAACTTAAACATTTATAAGGACAAAAAATCAACAAAATATAGTATCTATGATAATTTAAATAGATTTGTAGTGTCAGAATATGAAAGGAGAGATGAAGAGGTGGAGTAGTATTTTTGAGTAGTTTTTTTTCCTTTATCTCTTCTCTTTCTCTTGTTACACAAGTCACTTACCATTTTTGTTGTTGTTGTTCGGTCACTACACTTCACTTGTTCAGTCACTAAGTTGGGCCCAACTCCTTACATCCCCATGGACTGCAGCATGCCAGTCTTCCCTGTCCTCCACCATCTCCCAGAGTATACTCAAGCTCATGTCCATTGAGTTGGTGATGCCACCCAACCATCTCATCCTCTGTTGCCCGCTTCTTCTCCTGCCCTCATTCTTTCCCAGTATCAGGGTCTTTTCCTTTTAGGGACTTCCTGGTGGTCCAGTGGTTAAGACCCTGGGCTTCCAAGGCAGAGAGATGCGAGTTTGATTCCTGTTTGGGGAACTAAGGTCCCTCTTGTGATGCGGCACAGCTAAAAAATAGGAAAAAATCTACAATCATTCAATATAAACTCATCTAAAACAAAATAATAAGATAATGGTCTTCAGTTCAGTTCAGTCACTCAGTTGTGTCTGACTCCCTGCGACCCCATGAATCGCAGCACGCCAGGCCTCCCTGTCCATCACCAACTCCTGGAGTTCACTCAGACTCATGTCCATCGAGTCATCCAGCCATCTCATCCTCTGTCGTCCCCTTCTCCTCTTGCCCCCAATCCCTCCCAGCATCAGAGTCTTTTCCAATGAGTCAACTCTTTGCATGAGGTGGCCAAAGTACTGGAGTTTCAGTTTTAGCATCATTCCTTCCAAAGAACACCCAGGGCTGATCTCCTTCAGAATGGACTGGTTGGAACTCCTTGCAGTCCAAGGGACTCTCAAGAGTCTTCTCCAACACCACAGTTCAAAAGCATCAATTCTTCGGCGCTCAGCCTTCTTCACAGTCCAACTCTCACATCCATACAGTGACCACTGGAAAAACCATAGCCTTGACTAGATGGACCTTTGTTGGCAAAGTAATATCTCTGCTTTTCAATATGATATGTAGGTTGGTCATAACTTCTCTTCCAAGGAGTAAGCGTCTTTTAATTTCATGGCTGCAGTCAACATCTGCAATGATTTTGGAGCGCAAAAAATTAAGTCTGACACTGTTTCCACTGTTTCCCCATCTATTTCCCATGAAGTGATGGGACCGGATGCCATGATCTTCGTTTTCTGAATGTTGAGTTTTAAGCCAACTTTTTCACTCTCCTCTTTCACCTTCATCAGGAGACTTTGAGTTCCTCTTCACTTTCTGCCATAAGGGTGGTATCATCTGCATATCTGAGGTTATTGATATTTCTCCCAGCAATCTTGATTCCAGCTTATGCTTCATCCAGCCCAGCCTTTCTCATGATGTACTCTGCATATAAGTTAAATAAGCAGGGTGACAATATACAGCCTTGACGTACTCCTTTTCCTATTTGGAACCAGTCTGTTGTTCCATGTCCAGATAATGGTCTTACTCTGCAATAAGGTTTCTTTTCACAAAGTTGATAGGTATTATTTTTATTAGTGTCTCCAGACTCAGAGATGCCTTCTAGAACAGAGCTAGAGGACCAAGGCCATATTAACAGAGATGTAAGGAAAGTGCCCTCTAATTTTTTGGTGCAGAAGGGGCAGGGTGGTCAGTCCCGCAGCTTATGGGTGCCTCTGCTGGTTCCAAAGATGTTGTTCTTGGAGATGGCTTTAGATGGGTGTATGGGTGGGCTGCAGATGCCTAAAGAAGTTCTACATGGCAGAGGAGCTGAGAGTTCCTGAGAAGGAAGGTAACTGGGAGTTGGTGAGTTTTCAGAGGCACTTGGAGGTACCACTTACCTGGCACTGACCAGAGATGATGTACAGAACTTGTTCCCAGTTCTCTCTGGTCTGTGGGTATCTTTATTCCCTTTTACTCTCTTCTCTTTTCTGTATCTTTCACTCCACCAAGCCCAGCCATATTCCATCTTCCTGCTTTGCTTTATTATCCTGCAGCTGGGAGTGTCCAACCATGATGGAGGGAAACTGCATTTCTGCCTAAATTCCTGAAGTAAGATTGCCAATATAACCAAATATAAGGGTTGAAATTCCGAAGAGACTTGAGAATCACAAATGTCGTAAATGAAAGAAAAGATGCTGCTTTGGTGCAGGTTATGTTTTAGGCTAAATTCCAATAAGGTCAATGTCCCATGCTTCAAAATTCTCCATCATTATATGGGCAACTTGATCAACAAGACTATAAAATTATCTCTTAGAATAATTTGAATATTTTCCCTCTTGTAGGAAAAAAGATTCCATGTTCATGTGTTAAAATTAGCTATATTTTTTCATGGAGATATTGGAGCTTGTTAAATCTTCATTTATGCTACAGATATTCATTATGTGTCTCCTATCTGACAGATACCTTGTTAGACTCCAATGTATAAAATGTACAAGACACACTTTCTTCCCTCAAGGAGATGGTTGACTACTCTGTGGCTTCACTACATCAGAAATGTGCCTGGGACACCTGTCTATCCACTATTCCTTCTTTGAAATTTCCTCTGGGGAGGATAAGTGCATTTATTGGTTTGCTCTGTATAATCGCAATGTACATTGTCAACGGAGAACTGTTGGTCCCATCTCTTGCTCTTCAGGATGTCTCAGTTCGGTTGATGTGATGACATCGTAATTCCAACCTAGACCTGATGAATGAGTAGGACTATGAAGATGTGTTTTTACCCATTCTTTTGTTCACCTTAGGTTGAACCAGTAGTGAACATCTGTCCAAGGCAGAACCAGACTCCCTCTTTTGAAAATATGCTCTGAAACTCAGAGACTGAGGTAGTTGGAACTGAGCAATAGAGTTGAAGTCAGGTGGCCAAATCTGTTAGCATAGCAACCCAAAGCCATATTTGCAAGCTATCACTGTGGAGGGAAAAAACCTGAGAGACTTGGAAAGAAGCCATGTAGTGGGGGAGTGAGACTCTGTTTTCACATCACTAATGGACCAGACACTCCCATTGGGCTTGCCAAGAGGCATGGCCTCTGCTGCTGTCCATCCGTCTCTCCTCCCAGTAGAAGAGGGAAACTTGGGGTGGAATGAGACTTCCTACTTGAGTGAGTGCTGTGAGCCTCTCAAACCATCCTCCATTTCCCTTCCCAAGGAGGTTTAACTTTCTGAAGTCAAAGAGTGGAGATCTCAAGAGAATCGCTCATAAGTTTTCCTGTAGTCCCATGAAAGTAAGTCCAGCAAGCAGAAGAAGTTGCTGTGAAATATCACTGCAAGTAGGTGAATCCATTGGCTGGAGAACAAGTGAAAGAGGTGGTTTAGTCTCCCAAGAGATCACCTATGCCTAGAGGAGCATCTCTAAATTGAGCCTCTAAATTGAGCAAGGCTGTTGGAACCACCAACCTGACCATTTTGAATTCATAGATAATGAGCCAAATCAACCAATCAAGGTGAAGTCAGGGACAGTGTGAAAGCTCACTATGAGTGGTCACATAAGAAGATACATACCTTCTAATCCTCTGCTCTCCACCTCCAAATGAGAGTGTAGGGGAAGAAGGAGAAAGGGTAGAAGAGCAGACTGCATCTCACTCTCCCTCCCTCTGGCTAAGCCAGTTGAGCTCCCAGCATAGCCCACTCTGAAGTCCAGAAGGTGGAAAGAGAAATGTTCCCCTTGAATATGGAATTGGAGATTTTAAACTGACAGCACTGACTCTCAAGAGCCGAAAAGAGATTGCTTTGATCATTAAAGGTAATGAGAAAGGCATGCTGCCATCTCAGCTATGGTTATCAGTGAGGCATCCAGAGGAAAGGGCAGGTCCACAGAGCCCAACTGGTAGCAGATACTCAACTAAGCAAACTGTTTCTGGTTTATCTCCCAGTGAGTTGAGACTCCTAATTGGACCAGTTTGTGGAGAGATTGTTAGAAGGCCCTCAAACCCAGCAACTGTCTTCCCTGGCAAACCTTGCTACCCTGGGATGCTGAGCGGCTTCCACACAGCTTCAGATTTCCTGCTACCTGACATCGTTGTTATGGTTGTTCAAGTCCAGTAGAAATGAATCAAAGAAGCCTTTAATGTGGGTAAATCAGATACCCAACTTCATTACTTCATTGCAGTCACCACCCTTGATAAATATGTCACGGTTCATGTATCAAAAATCTGTTGGACTCTAAGACATGCTAGTTTTTCTATACTGTCTTAAATTAAGCTGGTCCACTTAAACATTGCATCTGACTCTGGCCATCAGATATTGCAGCAAATGATGCCATATAACTCACCCTCCATTACCCCTTGTCCTTAACGTAACAATGAAGGGACATTGGATGTTTGTGTGGATGAAGGATCTAGGCATCTGGATTTTGCATGAGACAGAGCACTGGGCAAAAGCAGATGAGAGTCTCTACCTAGAATCTAGTAGGTGAAGGGGAAGATAGCTGCCTGATGGTGACTTTCTCAGTCTTTTAGGACTTTCTGAAACTGACTTCCCTGACAGCCCCTTAATTATAATAAATCTCTTTTTACTTGATTCTGGACTAAAGTATCTATATGTGAAACCAGATAAAGGAGAATAACTGTCATCGTAATTCTGAGGACAGGACATGGGAGCAACTTTAAAAATGGTTTAAGAATATTCCTTTCTGGGGGTTTCCCTGGTGGCTCAGTGTTAAAACATCTGCCTGCCAATGCAGGATACACGAGTTCAATCCCTGGTCAGGGAAGATCCCACATGCTGTGGGGCAATGAAGCCCGTGTGCCACAGCATACAAGCTGCAACTACTGAAGTCTGCATGCCTAAAGCCTGTGCTCCTCAAAAACAGAAACCACTGCAATGAGAAGCCACACACCGCAATGAAGAGTACCCCCACCTGTCACAACTGGAGAAAGCCCTCGCACCTCAAGGAAGATCCAGCACAGCCCAAAATGAAATAAATAAATGAAATTTCCATTTAAGAAAGAATATTCCTTTCTTCTGCTTTGGTGAAGAATCTAGATATTCCTGTATCTAAATAAGCATCTTTATCAAGGCAAAATTGCTCCTTAGGGGGAAGAATTGGTTGGGAGAGAATTAGATATTATGATGATTTTGGCCCCCCTAAACTCAATCTGACCCATCAGAGTAAACAGATACACTCTATATCTGTGGTATTCACTTTTCATGTGAGCAAGGGGACAATTAGAAATGTCTTACAAGACACCTTAGAGGAAGATATAATGAAACATGTTTGTGAAACATAGACCAAAATGGAGCCCTTTCAGTCTAAAATGTTGGACTGTGTTTTTCCACTTTGACTAGACATATAAATTCCTCTCTAGATGACTCACATGAAAGAAGGGGATTTATACATGGCCTCTGTTTCTAAATGGAGATTTGCCTGTGTTTTCTGGCTTCCCTGGGGGGTCCGAGGAGCAGAGAGCAATCCTCCACACACAAAATCTTGCCTGTTTTCTCCAGGCAGCTTAACTGTTATACAGACTTTGAAGGAATAGTCTCTGCATTTCATCTCTTACAGATGCACTACTCTAGTCTATGAGCAATGTTCAAGGTCTGTGGGTGTTTTTATGACTGAGCATTAGATGAATGTGACAAAGTCTGGGATTTGTTGAGGGCAATTTGTTGAGGGCAATTTTTTCCACACAAATAAAAATGCAGAATATATTCTTAGAACGATAGCAAGGCAAAGTAAGCTGACCTGAGGGTCTTAGTACAAGTACGGCATTCCACTGGTAGCTGGAAGCATACTCCCTTCACGCTTTGCATGTTTATGGGCAAAGTTAATCAGAATTAATTAGCCACATTGCTCGCAAGTGGGAATTGTTGGCCAGCTGAAGGCTGATAGCTCACTGGGCTCTGCAGGTGGCAAACTTGGCATGCTGGGCATTCTTCCTTACTCCTCCCTGATTCAGTCTGATGCACCCACAATATTCTCTTCTTTGGCATGCCAGCTGCCCTGTGAGACTTGCTAGCTCCAAGGCCTGGTGATCTTTGCCTGGATCGGTGTCTGCTGCAGCCAGCCTTGACCACCTCTCCAGCAGGTGAGAAAGCATGGCCGAGCTCAGAGAAAGAACACCTTAGATGAGGCTCAAAGATACCACAACTGATTTGCATTATTAATCCTTGTCATGGGTACCTCCCAGGAATACAAAGCTGTTTCGATACTCAGAACAAAATCAACGTAATTCACCACATTTAACAGGCTAAAGAAGAAAAATCACATGTTCACATCCATTGATCCAGAAAGTGCACTGGACAAAATTCAACACTCACGCACGATAAAAACTCTCAGAGGGACTTCCCTGGTGGTCCAGGGGTTGAGAATCCACCTGCCAATGCAGAGGACACAGGTTCGATCCCTGGTCTGGGGAGATCCCCCGTGCCTCCAGGCAACTAAGCCCATGTGCTGCAACTAGAGAGCCTGAGCCCGGCAACAAAGAGCCTGCACAGTCTAAGCAAAACAAAGACAAACAAAACTCTCAGAAAAATAGAAATAGAGGGAACTTCCTCAACTTAATAAGGACCTCAGCTACAGCTGACATTATATTTAATGGTGAAAGACTGCTTTCCTCCTAAGAAGGACAACAAGACAAGAACAGTACCATGGAAATTATTCAGCTCTAAGAAGCAACAAACGATTGATAAACATTCACTAACCTGGATGAATCTGCAGATAACTATGCCAGCAAAAAAGCCAATTCAAAGAGGTTAGTCGCATATAATATGTGGTTCTGTTTGTGTGACATTCTTGAAACGTCCATGAGTGGCTGCTAGGGGCTCAGGAAGGATTGTGGGTGAAAGAGAAGTGGATGTGGCTGTAAAGCAGCAGCATGAGGCATCCTGTGGTGATGAAAATGTTCTCTGTCTTGACTGTATCACTAGCCATATTCCAGCTGTGATAATGTACTAGAGTTTTGCAACTTGTTACCACTGGGGGACCCTGGGTAAAGGATATAAGGAATCTCTGTATTATTTCTGTATTATTTTGTAAAACTGCTTATGAACCTATGAAAGTGAAAGTCACTCAGTTGTGTCCAACTCTTTGCGACCCCACGGACTATACAGTCCATGGAATTCTCCAGGCCAGAATACTGGAGCGGGTAGCCATTCTCTTCTCCACGGGATCTTCCTGACTCGGGGATTGAACCCAGGTCTCCTGCATTGTGGGTGGATTCTTTATCAGCTGAGCCACCAGGGAAGCCTATATAATTACCTCAAAATACAATGTTTAGGCCTCCCCTGGTAGTCCAGTGGTTAAGAATATGCCTGCCAATGGAGGGGACACGGGTTTGATCCCTGATCCAGGAAGATCCCACATATTGTGGATAAACTCAGCCTAAGTACCGCAACTATTGAGCCTGTGCTCTAAGGCTTGGGAGCAGCAGCTACTGAGAGCCTAGAGCTGATGCTTAGCAACAAGAGAAGCCACCACCATGAGAAGCCGGCGCTCTACAATGAAGAGTAAGAAGAGCAGGCCCTGCTTATGCAACTGGAGAAAGCCTGTGTGCAGCCATGAACAGAGCCACCTAAATAAATAAATAAATAAATAAAATAATTAAGTGATTTTTTAAAAGTAACTGTTTTTTTTTCAAGTTTAATTTATAAAGGGAAGTACACAATGAAAAGTAAATGTTCCATCCATCATTGTTTCTTAGTCATCCACTTCCTCCCTCCAGGGGAAATTTTCCTACTTATCTGTCCAGAATATTTAATGAATATACGAGCTTGAACAGGAATATATCTATATATCTGCATATCTAGACCTACATGGTATTTTGGGGCTTCCCTAGTAGCTTAGAGTAAAGCATCTGCTTGCAATGCAGGAGACCTGGGTTCGATCTCGGTTGGGAAGATTCCCTAAAGATACAAGTGGCAACCCACTCTAGTATTCTTGTCTGGAGAATTCCATGGACAGAGGAGCCTGGCGGGCTACAGTCCATGGGTTGCAAAGAGTCAGACATGACTGAGTGACTGACACACACACACGGTATTTCACCAGAGTTTTAGTTTACAGTAGTCTTTATGACGGAGAAGGCGATGGCACCCCACTCCAGTACTCTTGCCTGGAAAATCCCATGGACGGAGGAGCCTGGTGGGCCACAGTCCATGGGGTCGCGAAGAGTCTGACATGACTGAGCGACTTCACTTTCACTTTTCACTTTCATGCATTGGAGAAGGAAATGGCAACCCACTCCAGTGTTCTTGCCTGGAGAATCCCAGGGACGGGGGAGCCTGGTGGGCTGCCGTCTATGGGGTCGCACAGAGTCGGACATGACTGAAGCGACTTAGCAGCAGCAGCAGCAGCAGCATTCTTTATGAGTTGAACATCTTTTCATATAAGTGTGATAGTGTTATTTTACCTGTGAACTGTTCTTATCTTTAGAGTATTTTTCTCTTTGAGTCAAGTCTTTGTTTGTAGGAATTTCATTATACATTGTAGAGATTTCGTTATATATTGAAGATATGATCTTTTTTAGGATGAATTGCAGCTATGTTATTTTCAGTTTCTCTTTGATTATTTGATTTTGGTGGGATTCTTTTCCCCATACTGTAATTTTAAAGTTTTAATTTATTAAGTATATTGATCTTTATTTTTATGGCTTCTGCATCTTGCCACACACTTAGAATGGTCCTCTCTCCTCCAATACTATTTAAAAAATTTTCCCACATTTCTCTTAATACTTTTATGATTTTATTTTTCATGAAGGATCCAGGCTCCTTCTCCCCTTCTTTGTGTAGACTGAGATCCTTTTGGTCACAAGACGGTTGTGAACTTTCAAGCATCAAGTCCACATTCTTAGAAGCAGGCAGGGATAAGAGCAAAAGGAAAAATGGACAAAAACTCAGGTTATTGACTCTGTTTCCCTGGAAAAATCCATCCAGGATGTTCCAATTATCAGCTTCTGCTTATACTCATTGGTCAGAATTGGATCCTGTGCTCATTCTTAGCATCACGAGAGTCTAGTGATGTAAATAATTTTATCTGGGTACATTGATATAGACTCTAAAATCTCTGCAGACAGTCACTACAGCCATGACATTAAAAGATGTTTTCTCCTTCGAAGGGAAGCTATGACAAATCTAGATAGCATACTAAAAAGCAGTGACATCACTTTGCCGACAAACGTCTGTCTAGTCAAAGCTATGGTTTTTCCAGTAGTCACGTACGGATGTGAGAGTTGGACCAAAAAGAAGGCTGAGCGCTAAAGAATTGATGCTTTTGAACTGTGGGGTTGCAGAGGACTCTTGAGAGTTCCTTGGACTGCAAAGAGATCAAACCAGTCAATCCTAAAGGAAATCAGTCCTAAATATTCATTGGAAGGACTGATGCTGAAGCTGAAGCTCCAATATTTTGGCTACCTGGTGTGAAGAGCCTACTCATTAGAAAAGACCTTGATGCTGGGGCTGGAAAAGATTGAAGGCAGGAGGAGAAGGGGACGACAGAGGATGAGATTGCTGGATGGCATCACCTACTCAATGGACATGAGTTTGAGCAAACTCCAGGAGACAGTGGAGGACAGAAGAGGCTTGCATGTTGCAGTCCATGGAATCGCAAAGAGTTGGACATGACTTAGTGACTGAACAACGGCAGCAACAACGTTGATATCCCCTTCCTAAGAAAATGGATTTTTGTCAGCAAAGAAGATACCACTAATATTAGGCAAGAAACTAACAGTGTCAGCCACCAGACTACTTGATAATACCCAGGGTCATTCTCTGGGTCCCCTCTTGTCTCCAAACTGTGTGTTTCTAACTGCTTTACTGACTTCCAGCATCTACTGTAGTGTAATGTCACTCTGATTCAAATCCCCCTTATAAAAGCTACTTTTGCTCTCAGAAGCTTTTAAGCCTTTCTCTTTATTTTGCAAAATCCCAGAATCTCTTGTACCCTTAGGTGGGATCTCTTCAGGCATTCTTCTAAGATTTTACAGGCACCTTCCATCTGGAGATTCTTATCATTCCTCTGCTCAGGGAACATTTATCCCTCCCTCCTGTCTTTGATTGTTTTCTCTTTTCCCTTGTCCCTGTTCTCTCCTTCTAAGACCCTTACTGGACATAGACTGGATTTAGTAGATTTTTCTTTCATGTCTCTTAATTTTCCTTTCACATTTTCCATCTCTGTCATAATGCCCTATATTATGGAATGTTTGCCAGTTACAAATTCCACCTTGGTTTTTAACCTCCTCTGCTCTGTTCATATGACTGCCTTATTTTGAAAAAAATTTTAAAAATTTCCAAGAATTTTGTTCTTTGTTTTTCTTTCTTCCTTCTTGTTCTTTGAAGGCTTGTTTTTTTGCTGCACTCTGTTTTCCATTTCCGAATGCATCATCATCTTAAAAGTCTCTGCAAATACTAATCACACTTTTTAAAAAATGTCACTTCTGCTCTGTGAATAACAATAGATCGCTTTATTCACCTGATCCTTGCCTGTTACGGAATCAACTTTTCTTCCATATTGGATGACCTTTGGTTTTAGGGTTCCCCTGCTTTTGCACAGGGCTGTTTGCCTAACAGTCCTCTCCCATAAATTGGAGAACAGCCTTCTTACTCTGCTTACTTGGGCATGGCATGTGCTTCCATATGGGGTACCCTGCACAGAGCAGGCTAGACAGCCCACAGAAGAGCAAAATAAAGAGGACTTCTGTTTGGGGATATTAACTTTCCGTGTGTTTTACTCCTGGGTAGAGCTGCTTTTTTATTTCCCTAAGAATTGAATGCGGGACTTCCCTGGTGGTCCAGAGGTCCGCCTGCCAATGCAGGGGTCACCAGTTCGATCCTTGGTCCAGGAAGATCCCACATGCCACAGAGCAATGAAGCCTGAACACTGCAACTATTGAACCTGTGCTCTAGAGCCCAGGAGCCACTACTTCTGAGCCCAAGCACCCTAGAGCCCATGCTCCAAAACAGGAGAAGCCACAGCTCTGAGAAGCAGGTGTACCACAGCCAGACCGTCGCCCCCACTCTCTGCAACTAGAGAAAGCCCTTGACGAAGACCCAGCATAGCCAAAAAAGAGAATTGAATGGGAGAGATGGCTAGTGTCACCAAATGATTTATTTTAATACAATCACAAACTCACCCCTACACCCGAATCCTTCCCAAGCAGAACATCGATTGTCGTCAGAGATCAGTGCTCAGGTTTTATTCAGAAGGCAAAGTCTGCCACCAGATGCCTGGCACTGAAGAAGGTGGAGAGGCCTCCCTGTCTCAGCTGCTTAGAACGCAGTTTAGAAATAATAAATAACGTGAGGATTGCTACAAGGTCCTCCACAGAGTCTGAGGGCCCAGCGAAGTGACTGATGTTCATAATTACAACCATCATGACTCATTGTTTACAGTTTATATTATGTTGAGAATTTCATGTTTAAGAAGTTTGAGTAGTGCATATTTTCTTTCAGAGGGTTTTTTGATCCCAATTAAAATATATAACTTTCAGTGGGTAAGCTTTATTTATTTGGGAATTGTACTAATAATGTCAGATAAATGAGGCTTTAATTTAACTACAGATGTGAGGGTCTCTGTTGCGTGTGTGTGCGAGCATGTACATGAAAGAAACTCAGGTAAAGTCTTAACTTGGCTTAACTTAAATTGGTTAACAGTCAAGTCTTTTCTTCAATTACCTGCTAAGACACTGAGCTCTGAGCTCCATGCTGTAAGCAATTAATTCCGAAGGAACAGGAGATGTGGACAGAGGCTCTGGGCTCTACACTTTTTATAATCAGATTGCACATGCATTATTTAGAGTTCTATTTGTAGTTCTATTATGAAATTTTTAGCTTGAGTATGATTACTTCTCAATGTGATTTTAAGAGTATCTTTTAAGGAATAAATCTATAAAGTGGTTTAAACTATGGAATCATTCAGTTCAGTTCAGTCACAGTTGTGTCCAACTCTTTGCAACCCCATGGACTGCGGCACGCCAGGCTTCCCTGTCCATCACCAACTCCTAGAGCTTACTCAATCTCATGTCCATTGAGTCGGTGATGCCATCCAACCATCTCATCCTGTCATCCCCTTCTCCTCCCTCCTTCAATCTCTCCCAGCATCAGGGTCTTTTCAATTAAGTCAGTTCTTCACATTAGGTGGCCAAAGTATTGGAGTTCCAGCTTTAGCATCAGTCCATCCAATGAATATTCAGGGCTGATTTTCTTCAGGATGGACCGGTTGGATCATTACTATCCAAAATAATGATTCAAACAATGAGCAGACATGAATGCATGCCTCTAATTAATTAAATCTCCAAATACTTGTTCCTTCTTTAATACCATTAGCCCAAGTAAATCTTGTTATATAAATAGATATATAGCATAAATCACTGTATTTCTTCAGTGGGGGTGGACTTGTGTGTGTGTGTATATGTAAGTGTGGGCATATATGTGTATATATATGTACATTTTTGTATGTACATATATGTATATATACATATATTTTTAAAATTTGTCTTTAATTAGAGGATAATTGCTTTACAGGGTTGTATAGGTTTCTGCTATACAACAATGTGTATACATATATTTTTAATAGAGATTATATTAGCCACATTTCATAAGGAATGTGCTCTGATCATATTAGTCACATTCCATAAGGAATTCACAAATTTATAAAAATTAATGAGAATTTATTGATAAATTTTTATTCAAACTTTTGTCCCATTTCAAGAACTGATATTTATTTCACACTTTTATCACTAAGTTTAGCTTTGTTTATTTTGCCCCATCTCCATTTATCTGTCTATATCAGTAAAAGACAAAAACTCTTCTCTTGCACAAAATACATGTCTGTTTATATACACACTGCTATGTATAAAATAGATAACCAGCAAGTACCTACTGTATAGCACAGGGAACTATGTGTAAAAACCTATAACCTATAACCATTTGTAAAAACCTATACAAGAAAAGGTATGGACCTAACAGAAGCATAAGATACTAAGAAAAGGTAGCAAGAATACACAGAAGAACAATACAGAAAAGATCTTCATGACCCAGATAACCACAATGGTGTGATCACTCACCTAGAGCCAGATATCCTGGAGCCTAAAGGCAAGTGGGTCTTAGGAAGCATCGCGATGAACAAAGCTAGTGGAGGTGATGGAATTCCAGTTGAGCTATTTCAAGATGATGATGTTAAAATGATGCACTCAATATGCCAGCAAACTTGGAAAACTTAGCAGTGGCCACAGGACTGGAAAAGATCAGTTTTCATTCCAATCCCAAAGAAAGGCAATGCCAAAGAATGTTCAAACTATCACACAATTGCACTCATCTCACAGGCTAGCAAAGTAATGCTTAAAATTCTCCAAGCAAGGCTTCAACAGTACGTGAACTGAGGAATTCCAGATGTTCAAGCTGGATTTAGAAAAGGCTGAGGAACCAGAGATCAAATTGCCAACATCAGTTGGTTCACAGAAAAAGCAAGAAAGTTCCAGGAAAACATCTATTTCTGCTTTATTGACTATACCAAAGCCTTTGTATGGATCACAACAAACTGTGAAAAATTCTTAAAGAGATGAGACTACCAGACCACCTTACCTGCCTCCTGAGAAATCTGTATGCAGGTCAAGAAGCAACAGTTAGAACTGGACATGGAACAATAGATGGTTCCAAGTTGGGAAAGGAGTACGTCTAGACTGTATATTGTCAGCCTGCTTATTTAGCTTATATGGAGAGTACATCATGCGAAATGCCAGGCTGGATGAAACACAAGCTGGAATCAAGATTGCCAGGAGAAATATCAATAACCTCAGATATGCAGATGACACCACCATTATGGCAGAAAGTGAAGAGGAACTAAAGAGCCTCTTGATGAAAGTGAAAGAGGAGAGTGAAAAACCTGGCTTAAAACTCAACATTCATAAAACTAAGATCATGGCATCCGGTCCCACCACTTTATGGAAAATAGATGGGGAAACAACTGAAATGGTGACAGATTTTATTTTCTTGGGCTCCAAAATCACTGCAGATGGCGTCTACAGCCATGAGCTTAAAAGACGCTTGCTGCTTAGAAGAAAAGCTATGACCAACCTAGACAGCATATTAAAAGGCAGAGATATTACTTTGCTGACAAAGGTCCATCTAGTCAAAGCTATAGTTTTTCCAGTAGTCACGTATGGATGTGAGAGTTGGACCATAAACAAGGCTGAGCGCTGAAGAATTGATGCTTTTGAACTGTGCTATTGTGAGAAGACTCTTGAGAGTCCCTTGGAGTGCAAGGAGATCAAACCAGCCTATCCTAAAAGAAATCAGTCCTAAATATTCATTGGAAGGACTGATGCTGAAGCTGAAGCTCTGATACTTTGGCCACCTGATGCAAAGAACTGACTCATTGGAAAAGACCCCGAAGCTGGGAAAGATTAAAGGCAGGAGGAGAAGGGGACAACAGAGGATGAGATTGGCATCACCAACTTGATGGACATGAGTTTGAGCAAGCTCTGGGAGTTGGTGATAGGGAAGCCTGGTGGGCTGCAGTGCATGGGATCGCAAAGAGTCGGACATGACTGAGTGACTGAACTGAACTGAGCTGATGAAAGAAAAGAATCTGAAAAAAATATATGTATAAAACTGAATCATTGTGTTATACACCTGAAACTAACACAACATTGTAAATCAACTATACTTCAATTTTTTAAAAAGTCTGTTTAAAATTTTCTAACTGTTGGCATTTATTTATCTTTTAGTTTTATTGAGATACAGTTAACATCTGGCACTGTATAAGTTTAAACTGTACAGTGTAATGTCTCGACTTACATATATTGCAAAATGATTACCACAATAAATTTAGTTAACATCCGTCATCTCATGTAGATACAAAAAGAAGGAAGAAAGCTTTTTTTGTGATGAGGACTTTCAGGATCTAGTCACTCAGCAACTTTCTAGGACAGCGTAGAGCAGTACTCATTGTAGTAATCACATTGTACATCACGTCTCCAGTACTCTGTATCTTATAACTGCTAGTGTGTACCTTTTGACCACCTTCATCCAATTCCCCCACCTGCTACCTCCCACCTCCGGTAACGACAAATCTGATCTCTTTTTCTATGAGTTTGGTGGAGTTTGTTTGTTTTTTAGATTCCACATATAAGTAACATCATACCATATTTGTTTTTCCCTGTCTCATTTTACTTAACATAATGCCCTCAAGTTCCACTCATGTTGTCACAAATGGCAGGGTTTTCTTTTTTAGGGCTAATTAGTACTTCGGTGTGTGTGTGTGTGTGTGTACATATGTATGTGTGTGTACATTTTTAAAGTTTAATATAATGACTCTTTTAATTTCATCTTTAAAAATGGCATCTTTCTCCAAATGAAGATCAAAGGACTTTTGAGCTTTTATATACATACAGGCTTCTTCCCAGGTGGCACAGTGGTAGAGAATCCATCTGCCAGTGAAGGAGACCAAAGAGATGTGGATTCTATCCCTGGGTTGAGAAGATCCCCTAGAGAAGGAAATGGCAACCCACTCCAATATTCTTGCCTGGAAAGATCCCATGGACGGAGGAGCCTGGCAGGCAACAGCCCATAGGGTTGCAAAGAGTCAGACTCTCACTGAGAGGGTCTGAACACACACACAGGATGTCAAGAGAAAAGACAATAGTTGGAACTGCAAAATGACTTTACTAGGTATCTTCTATGTGCCTTTATCCTCATGTCATTCCCTCCTTGCTCTGTCAATTCCTTCGTTTGCTTTGCAAAGTATGAATATGGTTCTTCTCCCCTATCCCTTTAGGTCTGTAGGCCCACTGAGTTTTGTTGATAGACATTCATTCAACATATATATATATTTGGACAGTTATTGTGTGCTAGTTATTGCTGCCAGACTATACAGTTTGCTCCTTCACCAGAGAGAATTCATAAACTCATCTCTCTAGTGTACCATGTGTCCAGTGGCCCGTGTCTGGACGCTGCCCGAAGAGAAACAAACATGGAGAAAGATCAGAGTCTCTGTGCTTGTGAGGGCTTCTCAAGATCTGTCTTAATTCCAAATGGCAGGAATCAAATCCATCTGGGCAGGGTGTCTTGGGAAGCTACAGTAAACCAGAAGCAGTGTATTTGTGTAGATTTTATGGGATTCCAGAGTGAAACCATGAATGAGTATTTATTTTTCATCCTCCTTACAAGGGTCATTTCAATTAAAGTCTTAAGCTAAAGAGAGTTGGTCAGTTTATCAGCCTAAATCTGATCTAACGTATCTTCTGTTTCTTTGCAGGGCCATGAAATTCTTCATGCTTCAGGATTTTTGTTTTACTGAAACCTTTGACACAGAGCTTTCATTGAGAGGGGGAAACGCAGAAAGAGGCAGTGGTTCCAAGCACCGTGAGTAGCTCGACTCTAGGGCAGAGCACCCCAGGGTGAGTCAAGGAGCTGCCATTTAGCTGACAAGAGGCTTACTGTAAACCATGGAGGTAACGGGAATTTCAAGAGAGGGAAAATGAGCTGACAGAAAAACATCCTTTCTGAACGCATCCTATTTTCTGGTTCAAATTCATCTCAAAGGCGATCCTGGACCAGCAATGCTGCCTAATCCAGGCATTTTCCCTCTGTCCAACACTAAAGCCAGAGTTGAAAAATCACCTAGGGGAGAAAGGTTCTTAGGAATAATGAGAAAGCATCAGGCCAAATTTGGCCCAAACTTTACCATTTCTTAGTTTCAAGTCAAATTTAAACCTTTGGGGGCTCAGCCTTTTTTTCTCTTGGCAAACCACAACATCCTATTTCTAAGAAAGGAGCTTTAAGAATGACTTCTTGGCCATCAAATAGCTGTTCGAAAACAACATTTTGATGAGTTAAGTGTAAATGAATCGGAAACATGTGGATTAGATTTACCTCAAAGTCCATGTGGGTTTGAAGGGAAAGGAGGAGAAAGCTTAGGCAGAGTCACACTTGGGGTTTTTCTGATCATTATATGAGTGAGAAATAGGTTTGAGGGGTCATCGCCCGCCAACACCAGGAGGATGTGGTTGGTGTGGCATGAGTTGTTATCACTGTTGTTGTTCTTAGGATTATTGATTGTGTACGTGGGCATTTACATTTTGTAGTCTCTTTTCTCTCTCGTGCTCGTTACTTAGACCATGCCTGTGAAGGGAACTGCCCAGCATGATGAAGACTAATAGCAGGACTGGACTTGGGACACAGAACTTAACACTTACTTTATCATCCATTGATGCTGTATCTCTTCAAATATATGAGAAGAGAATCTGTTCAAAAGTCCTTACATTGTTTAAAAAGAAATTTGTAAAAGATACGATGGAGATGTTCCCAGGTCAAAACTAACTACCTCCTATGGCTCCCAAAGTCACATGGGAGACAAAGGGAGTTTTAAGGAAGGAGATACCTTGACTATTACTCCTTCGAGAAGGATCCCATGACTCCCATAGTCTAAATTAGTCCTCCCTACACCCCTTGATCCTCTCCCATGGTGCTTTCTGCATTTTCTTCATAGCACATCTCTGCTGCTCCTAAGTCACTTCAGTCGTGTCTGACTCTGTGTGACCCCATAGACGGCAGCCCACCAGGCTCCCCCATCCCTGGGATTCTTAGCACATCTCACAGTTATACAATTATGTGCCATGTCTCTTGCATTCCAAGAAACTTCTCTGCCTTTCCAATATTCTAAGGCATTGGGCTGCATCTTACAGCCCATGTATACCTGTGATGAAGAACTTTCTTACAATCGATAATATCATAAAGACAAAGAAATATGGCATTTTTCTGTGTGTGTTAATATCTATTTCCTCCACTTGTAGTGCCATCTGGGCAGGGGCTATGTCCCCTTGGTTCTCCATCTGAGGTCCCCAGCTGCCAGGGGTCTGTATGGGTCTGGCACATACAGGAGGTATTGTGTGACTATTTGTGGGGAAAATAGATTGAATGAAGGAAGGAGGGAGGATGGGCCATGGATAGTGACCACTGCAGCTTTCCGATCTCTCCAAGCTTGTCTCCCAGACTTTGTACTCACAGGCCCTGAACTCAAGACGGACACATCTGCTCCACATCCGCCTCTCTTGATTCTGCCTTTCCAATTCCAACACATATATGAAAAGTGAACATGATTTCCAGACACCCCAGGAAGATATCTCCCAGAATAATGACCTTTGCTCAAACCCCTGGGTCAGAAACCAATGATATATACTTTGGAGGTAGATTCAACATGCCAGGCCAGTGGACTGGAGGTGGGGGGGATAGGAGTCATTTCTTGAGATGGTGAATGCTCAAGGATTTCAATGTGGGTCAGATAAACTATGAATATGTTAGCCTGAAGTTCAGTAAAGAAGTCGGAAGCTAGAGATGTACACGTTAGAGTCATCAGTGTATAGATGGCATTTAGAGCCAGGTGAGAAATTCTAGGAAAGAAGAATAGAACTGAGAAGAGGGCTCAGGAAAAAGAAAACAAAACAAAACAAAAAAAACCCCCTGATGTTGAGAATGTAGTAGGAGGAGTGGAACCAGTGAAGGGACTTGGGAAAGGAATGGCCAGAGAGGTAGAAGGAAAAGCCGGGGAGGGTGGGTTTCACAGGATCTAGGAGGGGGCAGTATTTTAAGACTCAGAGACCTGTCCACTGTATCAAATGCCACTACCAAAGTGATGAAGATGAACCCAAAAAAGTGTCTATAGAATCTGACTCCATGAAGACTGTTGGTCACTGATAAGCGATGTAGGAGCAGAAAGAGAGGGGAGGATAGGTGATACTTTTAAGAATTTTGTTTTAAAAGTATAGCAAAGATTCTGGGGCCAAGAAAGGCACCTTTTTATAGATGGGAAATAATAGAGCTTGTTTGCTTGCTGATGAGAATTGTACAGAAGAAGCAGAGGAATAACTGAGGCAGGAGAGTAAGACCTGTGTTTAATCCTCCCTGAAAACCAGTACTTTAACATCTATTTGGAGAGTGACACTCTCCTTTGACCTGAGTCATTGCCCACTCCTCTTTTATCTTGAAGTCAGCTTTGGAGACGTACATTGATTTCTCCAGGTCAAATAAAAGTCTTTTGGGGTTACTCCTTGCCTGGACTTCTGTGTGACCTCTGCAGATAAGCAACAGTCAGAGCCACCCTGCACCAAGCAGGGACGTTTTGGTCTGATGAAACCTACTCCACAAATGAGCTCAGAACCTGCAACTTTCCCTTTGAACACAATATAAATGCTACTGTGGACCTCAGAGGTTAATCCATTACAACGAAGCAATTAAATGTAGGAACCGTTTGGAAGATAAAAAGCAGCAAGTAATAACCAGTTCAGAAAACTCAGCCATGATGGATTTCAATAATTTCCTCTGACTTCACGAAGCCATGTCTGGTGACCCGAGGCAGGATGGTGTGACTGGCCGGTGGTGTCAGAAATGCGAGAGGGAGATGACTTTTATTAAATAAGTTACTTCTGAAGCGTTGGCCTCTCTTGCTTCCCCTTTCTCTCTCCAGAAGGTCTTTTGCTAGCTGGTAATGCATTTAACCCTTAAGCATAGCCAACCTTGTGTTAGCCAGGGGATCGTTTTACAAAGGGAAATGATCTATGTTTTGTTTTGTTTTTCTGCTAGCTAGGATGCTCGGTTTTGAATTTGGACTACCTTCCTTCTGTTGCTAAATTGTTTTAACTGTTTTGCTTGCTTACCAACCTCTGGCAGGTTTTATATGGATTATCGAAAAGCAAGATGTTTAACTTGTCCTTATCTTCACTAAAGAACTTTATCCGTGAGAAAGAAGAATAAAATGCTCTTACAGGCTAGAGCTGGGATGAAAACCTTCAGACCTTAATTTATTATTCTTTGGCTCTATTCTCTGCACCTCTTTCTAGCTCACAAATCACATATCCATCCTGAAGAGTCCATCTCATAGACATCTCTAGACACCCACTCAGTCTATGGCACTGTGTTCAGTACCAGGGAGCATATAAATGTGTAACCACATGGCCTCTGCCCTCTGGGAACAGATCCCTGCTCTGTTTCGAGGGGGGAGTCCAATGAGGTTGCTAACATAGTCATTTTAGAAGATTGTTTTCTCTGTGCCAAATTGCCCTGTCTCGTTAATGACAGGCTCAATTTCCATCAGGTTCTTTGATGGGTCTTGCAAGGCGTCCAAGAGGGAGCTTCCTTTCAGCCCAGAATTGTAATTCCCTGCAGATAAACGTGTTGGCATCCACCACTCAGGAACATAATGAAGTTAATTTTAAGGAAAAGCAAACACAAATGTAATGGTGAGCCTGAGAGTAGCCATGACTGTCTGAGCCATTTCTTCAATGGAAGAATTAGCTCATTAAGTAATCTGCACCCCTCCTTTTTTCCCTGAAGGATTTAAGGGGATGATTGTCTGGTTCAGAGAGCTGTGGTTTCAAATTTGCAATCAGGAGACTGAATAGAGTCTCAGTTCTGATTATTTGAGCTCTGCCCCTTCTCAGCTGGAAGACCTAGGTGTTACTAAACCCTCTGTCTGACCTACCTCAAGGGGCTGATGGGAGGATAAAGAGATGATATCACACACAATATATTAATTCAAAAGGACTTTGTTAAAGAATAAAGCATGAGGCATGTGTGTGTGTCTGTGTACACATGCTCACTCAGTCATGTCCAGCTCTTTGTGACTCCATGCACTGTAGCCTGCCAGGCTCCTCTGTCCACTGATTTTTCTAGGCAAGAATACTAGAGCAGGTTTGCCATTTCCTACTCCAGGGGTTCTTCCCCACCCAAGGACTGAACCTACATCTCTTGTGCCTCCTGCATTGGCAAGTAGATTCTTTACCACTGTGTACCCTGGGATACACATATTAGTTATTATTTCAGAAACCAAAGTTAAGAAGAGATACAAATCTTAATTTTGGGGGAAATTTCTTTTTATAATTGACATATAGTCGATGCACAATATTATATATGTTACAGGTGTACAATATAGTGATTCACAATTTTTAAAGGTTATACCCCATTCATAGTTATTGTAAAATATTGCTCATGTTCCCTGTGTTGTACAATCCATCCTTGTAGCTTACTTTATATAATAGTTTGTACCTCTTATCCCCCCACCCCTATCTTATCCCTTTCCACTTCCCTCTTCCCACTGGTAACTACTAATTTGTTCTCTGTATCAATGAGTCTGTTTCTTTTTTGTTATATTCACTAATTTAGTTTGTTGTATTTTCTAGATTCTGCATATAAGTGATATCATACAGTATTCATCTTTCTCTGTCTGACTTATTTCACTTAGTAGCAGGAATTTTTCCATAGAGCTAGCTGGCAGATCATTTCTTTCTTTTTTTTTCTCATTTCTTCTTTGTTTGCATCTCAGAGAATTAGTGACCAGACAGGCAGGAAATGCCATTATTAGAATATAGATTGTCTGGGTAGAGGGGAGGTTCCAGCCCTGGCGTCTTCAGTGATGCCTGATTTGCATACCTGTAACTGTCTAGCCCACTGATGACAAAAATATACCCAAATGACATATATTAAGCTTTGACTGGTCAGGGTGTCTTCAATTTTTAACCTGAAGCTCATTCCTTTGGGTGGAGGCATTGACTCCAAATAGATGTTTCTAAAGCGTGCTCAGCTCAAAAGTCTCTAGAGAGTCTGGACATGAGAGAATGGAGTATATCTTCTGCCGCCACCAACTGCATTGTCCTCCCAAGAGGCATCGCCTTGGCCTGCATCTGATAGGATCTGGCAAGTAGCTCATTAAACTATGTATTGTGAAACCCATCTTGGAAATTTCTGACCTGAAACTTAAACATGTCTATGTGCATACACAGGCATATAGACATATCCATGTATGATTTGTTCTTTTTTTAAATCCCTAATCTTTTTGTTTGTTCATTCACCAATTGTTGGGGTTGACCAATTGCTCAGTAATTGGTTGCTCACCCATGTTCTTTTAAAAAGTATATTTCAAGGAGTAGACCACAAAAGCCCACTTTTAAGGGGATGACTTGATGTGTTCATTGAGACTGCAGATCCCCACTTTTGAGACCCATTGGATAAGACTATCTGAAGGTGGGGCCCTGGATCCTGCAACTTTAACAAGCTTCCCAGGAGGACATGAAGCACACTTACGTTTGAGAACTCTAAATACTGTCCACAGAGGTTTGGTAGTTGCTATGGCTGTTTCTTTCAGGTTCAAAGTCCCTGAGTTAGTACTCATGATTACATTTGAAGCAGCTGGATGAACTCTTATTAGCTCTACATTCATCTTGAGCACTGATAGACCCTTCACCAATCTTGCTTTTATTCTTTGTGGCCTGAAGATTTTTCTTCTTTCCAGAGAGAACAAGCAAATCAGGAGTCTGAGTGCTCTGCTTTCATTGTATCATCCTTCAAATCTATAGCATTGAGATTGGCCCCTGGACTTCTCTCTGATTCTGCAGTTAGTCCATGCTGGCCACAAAAAAGAAATCTCTTTTGACACTTGCATCATCACTAACCTCACTTATTGTAGACCAAGGTGACCAAGTGTTCTGATTTATTTAGAACTGCCTCAGTTTTAGCACTGAACTCTCCATATCCTGGGAACTCTCATTCTCAGAAAAAGCTGGTTACCCTGTCAGGTAGAGGTGTCGTTTGACTTCTATTGAATGAACTGCTACTTGGGACTTTCCCATTGAGCATCCTGGGTGTGGCGTCAGAGCTGCCCCAGGAATTGGCTTGCTACTTGGGTTCTTTCCTGACTTTCAGATGAATTCTAAATCATCCCACACTTGACTAAGAGAATGACACCAAGGATCTGAAACACCAAGAGGCTGATCTTACTTCACAGATAAAGGAAGCATGCCAGGTGACCTGTAACTCAATACAGAAAGGCAGGAGGCTACAGCACAGCCAATTCCTGGAGCTTAACAAGCAACCAAGGGCTCACAAGGATGCCCAAGTATCTCCAAGCTGACCCCATGCTTCCCGCTAATATCCCCCTTCTTACACAGCTTGCTTCCACCCTCTGACTTGGGTGGTTCTAATGTTATTTGGGGAAGGAGCTGAAACCACAAGAAGGCTGTGTTGTATTGAGTTAAGAGAGGAGATTTCTTGAGATCTGTATTAGGCTTAGTCAGAAGGCACACATTTGCAACCAGCTTGGGACATTGTACTGTCTCTTTTGTGATTCTTTGGCTTTTTTAAATGGATACTAAAGTTCTCAAAAATGACATCAAGCCAGACCAACTTTTAATTTTCTTGAAAGTTACATCAGGTTCCCTGCTAATAGAAAGGGATATAGGAATCAGCACCATGAGCTAAAGGAAATAAAATCCCCAAATTAAATCATTCCACCAAACTTGAGGCATTTCCCTCTTTCCTTGCACTTGAGATCAAAGGATCTCAGTTTTCCACCACAGGAAAAACTGTTCTCCACTCCTTTTTAAGATCTTCCCAACGTTTGAGAGACAAGTTTCCGGCCTGACTCACAAGGCCATGGAATAATGCCTTCACATTCTAGCATTAGTCAGGCACTCTGCTCTCAGCATCTCCCAGATCGGTCTGGTGGCACTGCCAATGCCCTCCAGCTGACCACAGTCTTCTCTGACCACAGCACATCCTCTCCCCTGTCCTGGTCCCCTCACTCACATGCTTTCCAGAAAACTTTCCATAGCGGGTCTGGGAATTTTAACATAGCCGTCTATCTCCTTGACTTGTGTGACTCAGCATGCATGCATACTCAATCACTCAGTCCTGTCCAACTCTTTGTGATCCCATGAACTGCAGCCCACCAGGCTCCTCTGTCCATGGAGTTTCCCTGGCAAGAATACTGGAGTGGGTTGTCATTTCCTACTCTAGGGGATCTTCCCCTCCCAGGGATCAAACCCATATCTCACCAACTATGCCACTGGGGAAGCCTTTTCAGCTTCCCTTTCCAGAAAAATGTCTTCTTCTTTTGAATTCCAGTTTTAAGATCCATCCCATTAAGACACGGGGATGCCTGGGAGAACACAGTCCAGGAGATCATCTTAATTTCTCTTCATTTATGCATCACACCAAATGCTTGTTTGCAGGTAAGTTCTCCTCGTCTCCTCTCAAGGATACCTTTAAACTCCACCTGGAAATGCTTAAGAAAACCTTCCCTGACAGTCCAGTGATTAAGACTTCAACTTCCAATGCAGAGGGTGTGAGGAAGACAGACCTTGTATTAAACAGGGAGCTGCTCTTTTTTAAAGAAAGCATTTTAATGAGCTTTTGATTATACATCATGTTTTAACTATATGGATGCCTTTGAGTCAAAGAGAGGCCTAAAATGACTCTCCATAGTTTTTATGAAAATTTCAGTGTCCTTTGGATGAGTCTAAGTGTTCACCATTGGAGAAAAGAGGTAATGGCAAGCAGTGGCTTGGGGAAGAAAGGTGATCAGAAAGGAAACCCAGCTTGCGACTTTCCTCTGGTTGTGAAGAATCTGGAGTTGCCATTTTGGATGGTAGATATCTAAGCCCTCATGAAGGGCTACGATAACCAACTTTCTTAGCATTGGTATTAGATATCCAATTTTAAGTTGTTTCCTGTCCTCTGCTGTAATCTTTCAAAGTCTATTCCACACAGGCAAGTGTTGGTTTTGCCTTGAGGAATAAAAGGAGGCTGATTGGCCCCTGGGGGCAGTGATGAGGGCGAGAGGAGCATGCGCTGACATCAGAGATGACTGGGGGAACCAGGAACAAGTGTTTAGGGCTGGTGGGTAGAGACAAGCTTCCAAAGATTGTAAATATCTTACCAAAATCCTGAGAAATACTGGAAAAGCATTGGATTCCCCACAGTTACAGAAGATAAAGGTGAATTATTTTATATGAATATTAGACTGACAATAGTACCCAAAGCCTGTGGATCTGTGATCAGTTGGGTTATATTATTTATGAGAATCCTTCTTTTTGAATAGCAGAGAAGCTAAAACCGTCAGGGAAGATATCAAGTCTCTCAACAGACTTTCACAAACACTATTGCTTGGACTCTCATCCACTGAGAATTAAACTTGAATAACAATTTTCTCATGTTTTGCTACTTTTCTCTGACACAATCACAGATACATAGCAGTGTTCAGAGACAACAGTTAAACTTTTGGACACGCACCAAGCACTTCTATTACTATAGCTGCAAAGTGATCTGAAACTTCTGAGATAGGATTACAGAAGAGGGGAGTGTGTCAGAAAGTGTGCAACGGACTCAAGACTGGTCCTGAAGGAGGAGAGCTGCATTTGCATACAGAATCAGTGCCTGGGGACTTCCCTGAGAGTCCAGTGGTTAAGATACTGCCTTCTAATGTCTCACATCACTCACAGGTAATGTGAGTTCGATCCGTACTCAGGGAGCTATGATTCCACATTCTTTGGGGCCAAAAAACAAAAACATAAAACAAAAGCAATAGTGTAACAAATTCAAAAAAGACTTTAAAAAATGGTCCACATCAAAACAGTCTTAAAAAAAAAAAAAAAAAAAGAATCAATGCTTGAACTTGAGTTGCATGTGTGGTGATGAAAACATCCTAGGATGCCAACATGGTGGGTAGGACTTAACAGCAAGAGTGTTTGGGCAGGGGTGATATTTTTTGTCTGGAGGGTCACTGACTTGTGTATCCAGGAACTTCTTTTTTAAAAATTAAAAAACAATTTTTTGAAAGTCTTTTCTGAACTTGTTGGGAGAAGGCAATGGCACCCCACTCCAGTACTCTTGCCTGGCAAATCCCGTGGATGGAGGAGCCTGGAAGGCTACAGTCCATGGGGTCACTAGGAGTCGGACATGACTGAGCATCTTCACTTTCACTTTTTACTTTCATGCATTGGAGAAGGAAATGGCAACCCACTCCAGTGTTCTTGCCTGGAGAATCCCAGGGACGGGGGAGCCTGGTGGGCTGCCGTCTATGGGGTCACACAGAGTCAGACACGACTGAAGTGACTTAGCACTGAACTTGTTACAGTATTGCTTCTGCTTTATGTTTTGTTTTTTTGGCTGCAAGGCAAGTGGGGTCTCAACTCCCTGACCAGGGTCGGAATTGACACTCCCTGTGCTGGAAGGTGAAGTTTTAACCACTGGACTTCCAAAGATGTCCCATCCAGGGACTTCTGTCTGTGAGAAGCAGGACCCCAGGAGGTGGTGAAGAGTTTGGTAAATAAGCTTCAAACCTAGAGAAAGATGCCTGGCTAAAACCATATATTTATTGAAATGAATCTAAAATTATGAATCTCTAGTATCTGATCAACTGCTTATCATTGCCACAGATCCCTAAGGGAGAGGGACAAAGGGAGCATCCTTTATTTCTGGTGTATACTTAGGCCCCAAATCCTTATCTGATGTCTTGCCTGAGGCCCTGGGATGGATCATATGTGAACTGTAAGGACTCATTTTTCCCTCTAATCCAAGACTAGGGTCATATCTCTGTGGTCTCTTCCACCTATATATATATATGAGTCTGTATCTGGTTCTACTCTCACCCTTTCTTTAGTGAGGATGCACATAAAATTATGAACTCAAAATAAAAAGAATGCTGGCCAAGTTCAGGCCCATGTCATCTCTTCCCATCTCCAAGCTCACTACCCAGAGTGGAGATCTAATTGTCCCAAGACTCTGTGATTTCAGAACTCTTCCTCTTGGACGTGGCTGAGGGATGAGAGGATTGGGGAAGCCACCTGGGGAGAAGCAGGAGGCTTTGGGCTGCTTGTGGAGGTGAGAAGGTGTCACTATTATTATGTTAGTGTGGAGATTGCACATCAGTTGACTGTGATGAAGAGCAGGGCGTCCATCACTGTGGAAATGATGGGATGCAGGGGGAGGATGCCTGTGAAGACGAGGCTAAGGTTAGAGAGCGGTGGACAGGACACAGAACAGTTGCTTCATTTCCATCAACTTCCAAGGTTAATTGTAGACTAGTACCAAACATACCCATTGCTTGGAATGGGGCTTCTGGCTTGCTGCCTGGCTTGGTTAGGGCTGACTTGGGGCCACAGTGGGTCTGAAGTGGTAATGAAGAGTTCAGTTCCTGTCAGATGAGAGGTTGGGACAAGACAGGGGGATCAAAGAGTCGTTCATAAGATGCTACAGGATTGATCTTTCTTGACCATGGAGACCCATGTTAGTCCTCTTTGAGCTTTACTGTTCAGGCAGGTTTGGGAAAAGAAATTCATCTATAGCAATTCTGCAACGTCATCTCTGATAGACCTAGGAGAGGGTCATATTTTCACACAGCAGCAGGAAATTCTCAGATGAACTGCTCATTGCAGACCCAGCCATGTCTTTGGTGAGTTGTCACCCAGCTATTGTGATATATTGTTTGAACATATTGGTTTCTTGGCTAGATTTATGGCATTTAATACACTTACAATACGGACAAATCAGTTCAGGACTGGCTCAAGCAATCAGAAGAGGTGCCAGAACCAGTTGGATGGATGCCACACCCAATCAGAAGGGATGCCACGACCCATCAAAACTGATAGCACCACACCTGTGCAGACCAGCCGAGGGGCAGCCCGGTTCCCAGGAGGGCTTGAAATAATGAATTCCAACAGGAGCCTTCTACGAGTGAGAATTTTAGAAAGTATGAGTGGCTTGTGGAGTTTGCGGTTCTTTGAATTCTTGCAAGTGGTGCCTCGAGGCAAGGCTGGTCTTCTTAGCACATTGCATGGCAAACGCAGTGAAACTTCTCTGTGAGGGTAAAGCGGCAGCCAGAGCTTGGCCACGGGCCACCTCTCTTTTGTTGAGAACTTTCAAGCAAGCATGTGTCGGGGGCGGAGGCAGAAAGACAGATGCCAAGTTTAGCTTGAATTCCATCGAGTCGGCTCAGAGGCTGATATACACACTCAGGCACACACGCCAGCGCTCACGTGTGGGTGCTCACAGGCACTCCATGCTGGCTGGGGCTGTTGGGGTTCAGGGGAGCCGGGTCCAGGCAGAGCCAGCAGCTGGCAAAGGCATTGTTCATTGTATTGTGAGTGACATGCAATCCACCGCTTGCCAGCCAGTCTACATAGCTGTGGCGATGCGAGAGGCTCACTTTAGATCACACATTCCACTGCTGTGCATGGATTAATATGGCTTTGAAAGGGCTTTTCTTTCTTTCTTTCAAATTTAATATGAGAGGATATGAGGAAGAACATGGTGGCAATTAGCTGCTGCCATGAATTTTATGAGCAGTTTGCAAGAAACCACATTAATGACTCCACGGGTAGAGCTGAGATCAATTTTGCTATGTTATTTTTTCTCTTTCCCCCCCTTTCCCTCTTTAAAGGCCAGCCCAAAGCTCCAGGATGGTATCAGGTGGGTGGTCCTAATGGTAAAGTTTCTCTCTTCCAAGACAGGTATCCTGGCTCATCCCAACCTTGGATCCCACACAGAGTCTGCCAGGTGGGTCTAGCCTTGTTCTGGAACCTGGAGCAGCCGTTAGGATGGGAAATAGTCTGGCCACGGTTCTGACAGGTGGAGAAAAATCTTTGCAAGAAGTGTCCACAGTGAAGTTGCTACCAAAAAGAAATCAAACACCCTGCATGTTTCTTACTTTTAGCAAAGGGAGTTAGAATAAAACATGGGCATTAGCCCGGGGAAAAAAAAATGGAAGCGGACAGTCTTTATAAATTCTCAGCGAGCGTGGCGATGGTTTAAAACTATTTAACCTGAAGCCAAGGGAAGGTTGGTGTTGGATAAAGAGACTGGATGCAGGAAGCCAGCCTCCACACAGCTTTGTGGGAATGTGTTCTGAAGCCAACCGAGGTCTGCGTTCAAAACGGATCCGGAATCTTGAAAGAAACAAAAATAAGTTTGTTGCCAAGTCACAAACCTTGATCTAGTCATGAAAGGAGGACCTGTAAACACAAAACAAGTGAGATAATATAGTCCAAACCATTGTAGTGAATCAGTGGGCAGCAGAGGTCAATTTAAAAAAAAATCCAACAGCAACAATAAAAATAACAAAAAGCAAAAAATGCTTTCTTTGGTCTGCTTGAGGAAAAGTCGATATGAAAGCGGTGAGAACAGAGCTTTGACTTCTGCTCCTTTTCTAGGACAGGAAAAGTTAGCAATGGAGAACTCTAGAAAAAGCACAGCCAAGGTGGAAAAATCAAGGTAGATTCTGTGATGAAGAAGAGATAGATATATGTCTAGCAGTGGATTGCAGGACATATGTTGCAGGTGGTTCTATTTTTTCGTTTTCTGAAAAGCCTCCATACTGTTTTCCACAGTTACTGAACCAATTTGCATTCCCACCAACAGTGTAGGAGGGTTTCCTTTTTCCATCTGTAAAAAACTATAATTCAAAAAGATACATGTACCCCAATGTTCATAGCACTATTTACAGTAGCCAAGACATGGAAGCAACCTAAATATTCATTGACAGATGAATATACAAAAAAGATGTGGTACATATATATAGTGGAATATTACTCAGTCATAAAAAAGAATGAAATAATGCCATTTGCAGCAACATGGATGGGCCTAGAGATTATCACACTAAGTGAAGTAAATCAGAAGAAGACAAACACCATATGATATCACCTATATGTGGAATCTAAAATATGACACAGTGAACTTATCTATGAAACAGAAACAGAATTTCACACATAGAGAACAGATTGGTGGTTGCCCAGGAGGAGGGGGTTGGGGAAGGGATGGAGTGGGAGTTTGGGGTTAGCAGATGTAAGCTTTTATATATAGAATGGATAAACAGCAAGGTCCTACACTATAGCAGAGAACCATATTTATATCCTATGATAAATCATAATAGAAAAGAACATAAAGGAATGTGTATATATATTAACGAATCACTGCTGTACAGCAATAAATAACACGACATTGTAAATCAACCATACTTCAATAAAACAATAAAGAAGAGGGGCCACCTATGGGTGGGAGAGGGGATTACAGCTACCTCTGGCCAACAAGCACAGGCTCGTGATTTCACATCAGCTAAACTGAGAATTGTGGCTTAATGTCCAGGAAGCCTTCTGGCTTTTGACTCAAGCAGAGATTCGGGATGACCATAAAGGAAGATCTGATTCACACATTTTTTTTTCCCCTTAAATAAACAAAATGATAGTGGTTTGTTCATGTTGCTTCATCTCAATTGGTTTCGTGAAGCAACATCTTTGGCTGATAGGAAGTAGAAAATCCATGATGTTACATCCACAGGGGCTTGCATCTCTAACTCAACCAAAGCTGGGCACATCTGATTCTTAGCAGTTTGCTAGGATGATGGAAACAATACAATCAAATATCATAAATGGCCTGTTTCCTGACATTTATTGATGAAAACATTGTATTTTAGCTCAGACATGAGTATTTCAATAAGAGAGAACTAGACTGTTAGTAAACTTGGCTCATTGAAAACACTCCAGTTTAAAGTTTTTTTTTTTTGATTCAGCTTTTTTTTCTTTTTAGAATGGGCCATCTTATAAATCTTCTGATGCCTTAGCTGAATATTGTCAGATTTGACAGAGGCTATAATAAACGTGTGTGAAGGAGTTAAAATAGCATCACTGGATGGCTACTCTTCATCCCCTACAAAAGCAGTCATTGACCCAAATGTCAACTTATGCTTTTTGCTAAAAACAAACAAGACTGCTTTTGGTATTAAAAAAAAAAAAAAATAGCATCACTGGGTTTAAAACAAAGCATGATTTCAATGTAAATGTAACTTAAAATACAGACAATGGTGAAATAACTCTCAGCCTTCTCTCTCAAATAAGGCAAATCCAACACAAGGTCACTGTTAATAGAAAAAATAACTTGTGCTGGGTGTGTGAGTTCTGACTGTATTTTGTTTTTTAAATTGTGCGTGTATGTTACATAAACTCTTTTTACTATTTTTCACAACAGAAGAGTTTGCAAAACTAACTCATTGGCACTGTGAATTAACTTTCCTCCTATACATGCATGCACACATGAACACGTTTATTATGAGGCAAATTCTCACAAAACGTCTAGCTTGGGCCTTGATGATTTGAGTGACACAGAAAGTCAGGAAAATAATAAGAAACGAACACAGAGAACTCTGAAGGCACTGGCATCCATCGCGTAACCTAGAGAAGACAAAGACCGGGTTGATTTAGTAATGGTCTCCTGGTTTATGGAGGGTTTTTATGCAGAAGATGGTGTCCAGCTGTTTTTCATTTCTAGTGAAGACAGAAAAAAAAAAAAATAACCTGGAGGGGCTGGAATTGCATCAGGGGAGATTAGGGTTGGAGATGGAGGAGCAGGTCCTGGTTGAAGGGTTGTAAGACATTGGAACGAATAACCGAGGGAGATTATGAAATCCCCATCTTTTGAATTCTTAAATGAATGTGATCGGCGTGAATCAACGTGGTGGATTGGTTTAGTTATCTGCCTGGGATGGCTGAGCCGAGGGTTTTCTGCGGGCCAAGTCCCCCTGGGGCGCCCCGACGCCGCTGCGTTGAGTGTATTGCATGTGGCAGCGAACCCAGTGCGTGGAGCCAGAGCCTGCTGCCTCGTGGCGAAGCTCCTGGTCTGTGTGCCGAGTAAGCCGACACTTCGCGATCCTTTCGACTCGAATGGCTCCAGAGTCATTTAGGACCGTTCTGACTGCCAACTGCCACCTTGAAATAGGAAAAGTATTTTAAACAAACCCTCCAGGACGTGCAGGCGGAGGGGTGTATTTGCCGTGCTCAGAATACATGGTCACCGGACACCTCGTAGAGGCAACTGTAAGCTATTAGCAGCAGGAAACCCCGTGGAAATGAGATGTGGGAAGCTGGGAAGATTTGGATATTAACTTTTCTTTCTTTTTTTAAAACTTTTTCTTTTTTAACATAGAAGCTAAATGTTCTTGATGACCAGATCTCTCTCTCTTTCTCTCTTTCATTTTCCTTTCTTGAGTTCTTTCAAGTTTTTTTTAACTTAAAAACAAAGTATTTAAAGTATGACAATTAGGTTTCATGGATGCTGAGAGGCAAACCCAGAGAATTTGAAGGAGGCAATTACATTTTTTGTTGTTGTTGTTTAAAAAATAAAAGCTCAGAGCTTTGCTTTCCTTATAAAAGGATACTTTTACTTGTATCTGTTTTAAATATATTTCTTTAGGTGATGAAACATCCCCGGGAACAGAGCTGTATGTGACGAGATTTGTGTGGAAAGGAGGATTTTTGAAACTTTTTTTCATCTTCCCGAAGCAGCCTAGCCTCATACTTCAAAGGAGCTGAGCAGAACTCCCACCTAAGGGACCGCTTGCCTCCCCCGGCAGGCTTGGTTTCCATACCATGGTTTTTATGGAAATGTCCTCTTTCCATAGGCTACCTCCGCGTCACGCCTCATTAAGAGTGATGATTATGACCTCCTCTGGACGTTCGGATGCTGCTAAGAATCGGGAGGATATTTTGAGCCCTGGAATTCGGGCTCTGCCACATGTTTGGATTAACAACCAGTTAAACCTTGCTAAGGCAATATTTTTCTATGCAGTTAGTTTTTATACCAAACAAGGTTTGTAGTAATTGGATGCCCTACTTGAGCAAAACTGTTTACCAGAAAATAAATCACTCCTGGCATTAAGAAAACACGAGCCCAGGGATTCGCCAGCCCAGCCTCATCCCGTTCATTTCTCATAAACCTAAGCCCCAGACATGTGCATTCTCATCTACGATGACTTATGCTTTGAATTGTGGTCTCTTTATTTCCATGCCCATTATAATGCTTACCTAAACATTTCCCTCTGTTTAGCTGCGGTGCTTCTGGTAATGACTTCTATTTGGCTGCCGGGAAGCATTTGCCAGGCCTTAGCAAGCCCTATGGAAAAAAGAGAGAGGGGGAGAGAAAAAGAGAGGGAGAGAGGGAAGGAAGAAGGAAGGAGGGAAGGGGCGGGAGGCAGAGGGAGAAAGAAAGAGAGAGATTGGTTGAGGAAGGAGGGGGAGAAAGGAAAGGAGCAAGGGCAGAGGAGAGGAACGCTTTTTTCCCTAAGTGGCCATGGAATTATAGAGAATTAGACCTTGAAGCAATTTCCGGTTTAATTACCTCTGTAATGGACACGTGGCTGGCTATGTGTACCATAGGAAGCAGAAAGGTGGGATGCAGGAGATGTAAGAGACTCAGGTCCAATCCCTGGATCAGGAAGATCCCCTGGAGGAGGGCATGGCAACCCACTCCAGTATTCTTGCCTGGAGAATCCTATAAACAGAGGAACCTGACAACTCCAGTTGACCTTTGCCCTGCACTGAGATTTCTTCTGTGCTCTGGCAGTTTCCTTTTCCACTGGAGATCCTGTGTTCCTAAATCAGAGGTCAGGAAAGCAAGATTTGCTCGGTCAGGTGCTCCTGGAAAGAAATACCTGGACTAAACGGAAATTGCCAGTCTTTCCATCATGGTAAACAAGAGAGAGTCAGTGGGTTTTGGGGGGCAGTCACATGCTGCTGATAGGGGGCTGGGCCTTCTACAAATGGTCCTGTCCAAATTCTGGCAGTCAGTCCACACCAGTCAAAGCCATGTTGGATGGAGCTGTTAGTTATGCAAATGTCAAGGCAAAACAGGAAAATGATCCAAACATAGGAGTTTGTCAGATTTTGAGGACTTTGTTGAACTTCTTATAAAAAATGTGAGAACGTTCATCCCTGAATGAATGATTCATTTATTCTACTGACCTCAAGTCAGAGCTAGTAGCCCTAATCATTTGGAATAAATCTAGTTGGTTTTCTATGACTCAGAAGACCTGATCCTAGTCAATTCTGTTCATAAACTATAAACACTCTAAAAGGGAAAAAGCACCTCAAAAATAATCAGAAAGATTTTGTATGAATTCCTCATCATTTTTTCAATCTGACTTTTGCATATTGGAATCTTTTCGGAGCCTTTGCGTATTTTTGATGACGGACAAACTCCTGGGTTTTGAGAATCCAAAAATGAGTTGGTGAGCATGAGAAGATTTGGTCATTAATGAAGTAAACATTTTTTTTTTCTCTTCCAAGTAGACTTTTTCCTTTGCTTTAACTGGGTACTGTCATTTGTCAGAGAGACTGGGGTCATAAATGTAACTTCAAGGGAGTTTCCCGGGTTCACTTGCTTTAATGATGAAACCATTCACATGGAACACACTGAACTTGGATTCTAGCATGGAAACCACTTCTTTAGGCCTAATTTGCATGGGCTAGAAATATCTTGAGAGCTGGGGCAAGATTTTTGATCAGACCACGTGAAATAACATTTTTCTTTGCAAGTTTAGGTAATAAATATAGTGGATGGAGGAACCCATACATGAGGGAAGGCCTGAATGAATCATTTCATAGCACAATATGATTTAGATATTCCTATGCACATAACCATTCAGCAGTGATTACCAGGTCCTTGCTGTGTGTAACACAGAGTGAGAGGCACAGAATGAGGCATACAGATGCATCTACTAGCAGATGGCTTCTGTCGTCAGGGAGCTTACACTCTGCACAGGACAGAATCACGATACTTAACCTGTTTTGGTGAAATCGTGGATCAGGTCAGTTGGGGGACAACCATCGTCCCCAGGGGTCCTCCATCACTCGTAAGAGGCCTAGCTTCCTCTGTCTTCTCCTTCTAGGCTTTTACTCTACCACCTACCCTTTCTACCCACTTCTCATGTCAAAGTACTTGACTGGAGGACCAGTGTTGATAAGCAGGATTCATCTATTTGACACTTCCTGGAATTATCAGGGGAAACCCATATAAGATTGCAGCTTTTGTACGTCAGAAACAGTCAGCTATCAGTAAGTTTATGTGATTTCTTCAAATATTTAGCACATTTGTATGAAATGAATAATCCATGAGCTTTGGCAGTCTGTGTTTTAGAACCCTCCCTCAGCCAGACAGTCCCAGTATCAGAGGCTGAGGGTTTGGGGTGGACTGTGCTTCTGAGAGGGGCTTCCCAGGTGGCCCTAATGGTAAAGAACCTGCCTGCCAATGCAGGAGATGGAAGAGACTCAGATTCGATCCCTGGGTCAGGAAGATCCCCTGGAGGAGGGCATGGCAACCCACTCTAGTATTCTTGCCTGGGGAATCCCATGAACAGAGGAGATTGATGGGCTACAGTCCTGGAGTTCACTAAGATCGGACCCGATTGAAGCAACTTAGCATGCACACACGTGCTTCTGAGAGGGGAGAGTTAATGAGGTTTTGTTCATTCTAGCTGAGGGACCCTGAATTGGAAGGATGCTTTTGGTATGAGAAGTACTTTGAAAAATCTTGTTTGCTTGCCAGAATAATCTGATTCAGATAATATATCATAAAAATTTCAAAGTAAATACAGTTATATGAAAAGGTATGAGAACTCAGAATGAGGTGACTTAGTGAGGCCCTATTTTTCCTGTAATCTCTCCTGTTTCACTCATAGTGTTGGCTTGAAAACCTGCTGATTTCATCTGGATTTTAAAACATCCAATTAAAAAATAACTCAGATAACACAAGATTATGTTGATATTAACCACCCCTCAAAAAAAAAAAAAAAATGAAGAGGAAGAATAGGGGTAGGAAGAGAAAGAAAAGAAGAAAAGAAAAAAAAAATTAAACCTCTACTAACATAGCCTAGAGAGAGCTGTTTTTAATGTTTTAGTGAAGATGCTTCTAGACTTTTTTTCCAAATAGGTAATACTTTGAAAATGCAAATATTCTAGGGAGGTGAAGTGGAAACTATTAATCACTTCTAATTTACTGGGGGTTAATGATAGTGAATCCCAGGAATGGCAGAGCCTGGTGGGCTGCCGTCTATGGGGTCGCACAGAGTCGGACATGACTGAAGCGACTTAACAGCAGCAGCAGCAATGAAAGTGAAAGGGCTTCCCTAGTGGCTCAGATGGTAAAGAGTCTGTCTGCAATGCAAAAGACCCAGGTTCTATCCCTGGGCTTGGAAGATCCCCTGGAAGAGGACAGGGCAACCCACTCCAGTACTCTTGCCTGGAGAATCCCATGGACGGAAGAGCCTGGTGGGCGACAGTCCATAGGGTCACAAAGAATCGGACATGACTGATCGACCATCACTCACTCACTCAATGATAGCAAGTGCTTTCAGAACTGAAAGTGACTTGGAAAATATTTTAGAGCAGTCTTCAACCTGGGGTGATTTTACTCCCCAGGGGACATTTGGAGTGTCTGAAAACATGTTTGGTTGTCACAACTTCGGGCTTCTCCTGGCATCTAGAGAGCCGAGGTCAAGGATGCATCTAACCATCATATTAATATGAGACAAGGATAGATTTTAACAACAAAGACTAATCAGGCCCAGAAATCAATAGTGTCAGTAGGTGAGAAAGCCTGTTTTTGACCAATTACCTTGTTTTCAGACTAACTGTCCAGAGTTGGAAAATCATTTACACCAAGTCACTCAACCAACAGCAGGAGCGGGATGTGAACCCTTGTTTCCTGATTCTGAGTCCAGGGCTTTTTTTTTTCACTGCACTGGAATGAAAAGTTTTTCTCTGAATACCTTGTTGAAATCAGCATTGTGAGCTGAGAAAATGGAAATTTTGATAGCTAATGCGGAGCTCAGGACAGTGTGAGAGGATAGTTCTAAAGCAGAGGAAAGAGAAACAGATCCAGTTAGTGAGAGGCGAGAGCCTGCAAGCAGGAGAAATGGAATGGAACAGAGAAATGGAGAGCACAGAAGGGGTGACGGAAACCAGTTCTAGAAGAACAGGAAGAGCAGCAGGGATCCCAAACATTGCTTGCCTAGCACATTAATATGGATATTTTTAGGGTGACTAACTTGTCTCTGTTGGCTTGGGGCTGTCCTGGTTTTAAATCTAAAGATCCCATATTCTGGGAAACCCCCCTTCCCCCACATACTGGGCAAACCAGGAAGGGCAGTCACTCTATTTCCCATTCCTTCACGTAAAAAGGCCTGATGAAAGTGATTCTGACAAATTGCATAACACTGGAGTGGGTTGCCATTTCCTCCTCCAGTGCATGAAAGTGAAAAGTGAAAGTGAAGTTGCTCAGTCGTGTCCCACTCTTAGCGACCCCATGGACTGTAGCTCACCAAGCTCCTCCATCCATGGGATTTTCCAGGCAAGAGTACTGGAGTGGGGTGCCATTGCCTTCTCCGAAATTGCATATTAGTTTGGTGGATTGGAAAAATTTGGTGAAGAGTACCTGGGCCCTCTCTGTACATTTTTTTGCAACTTCCTATGACATACCAACCAGTCCATCCTAAAGGAGACCAGTCCTGGGTGTTCATTGGAAGGACTGATGCTGAAGCTGAAACTCTAGTACTTTGGCCACCTCATGTGAAGAGTTGACTCATTGGAAAAGACCCTGATGCTGGGAGGGATTGGGAGCAGGAGGAGAAGGGGAAGACAGGATGAGATGGCTGGATGGCATCACCGACTCGACGCACATGAGTTTGGGTGAACTCCGGGAGTTGGTGATGGACAGGGAGGCCTGGCATGCTGCGATTCATGGGGTCGCAGAGAGCTGGACACGACTGAGTGACTGAACTGAACTGAAGTGATGACCATACAAGTATTTCAAAATACAAAGCTAAAAATAGATTATTAAATGGGATATGAATGAATACATAACCTCTCAGCTGAAACTTCAAGGCAGCTTCATGGGGCCAGATGGCACACCCAGAGCAGAAAGTTCTTTCTGAGTGTCTGAGTGGTGCCACACCACCACTGTGGGTGACTTCATGAGGTACATGAGAAGGGCAGCGAAGGGGACGTTTGGTCGCCGGGCAGATGGTGTGGTGTGGGCAGCATTTAGGCATTGTCGCTTCATCTTGGAATAGTCGGTCTAAATCTTGTGATGGCAAGTAGTGCCATTTGCAGAATAAGCAAAAGAGAATGGTCGATACAAGAGAAAAATTGTAGGAGAAGTTTCCATTGAGAGAATTGTTCATTCATTCATTCATTCATCCTGGTACCAAAACCTCTGCTAAGTGATAAAAATTGAATTGGGAGTTCTCTTCTCATCGCTCCAAAGGGTTTTGGTTTGGGGTTCAAAAGAAAGGCATTGAGCAAAAAGGTCCCACGTTAACTTTCATAGTGTAAATTTTACTTTTTTCATAAGAAGAAGGGAACATCTGTTGAATACCCTCTATGTTCAACCCATTGCTTGTCTTTAAGCAGATGAAACAACTGTTTCATCTACAGGGGCCCCTTGGGGTTTTCAGTGTATAGATATCTTTAAAAACATGTTTTAATTTAATGGCACTTTCATTTTTAAAAGGGGAACACCCACAAATGGAAACACATCTAGTAAAGTCACTTTCACAGGCTTGGAAGCCTGAGCATGGGGCTGAAATGTTTGACCAAAAGACTTCCCAATTCACTTTCAATATTTTAGCTTTTTGGGTTAAATCCTGGAGAAATTCCATCTAATTTTCTTTTCTTTTCATTTATTTTATTTTATTTTTTTTGGCTGTACTGAACAGCATGTAGGATCTTAGTTCCCTGAGCAGGGATTGAACCTGCACCTCCTGCATTTTAAGTGCAGAGTTCTAACTGCTAGACTGCCAGGGAAGTCCAATTGTGTCTAATTTTCCACTGATTGAAAGTCATATGCTCTTCTGCATAATCAGGGAAGGTACTATTTTACAGGGTTTGATTTTAGCTTTGCTCCTGACTCTTAGAAATGTCCTGCCCTATTTTCTTGAGAACTATAATTGTATTCTCAGGGTTAGAGGGCCTTTCATTTTCCTATTACAGGTCATCCTTCCTGAGAGCAGGAACTCCTGAGAGGAATTCTTTCTTAGCTTCAAATGAATACCACTGTGTGTGCTTACTGTGCCCAGCTGTGCCTGACTCTTTGCGACCCCACGGACTGTAGCCCATCAGGCTCCTCTGTCCATGGGATTTTTCAGGCAAGGATACTGGTGTGGGTTGCCATTTCCTCCTCCAGAGGATCTTCCTGACACAGGGATTGAAACTGTGTCTTTTACATCTCCTGTATTGGCAGGCAGATTCTTTATTACTGAGCCGCCTGAGAAGCCCCAGATACTGCTGTACAGTTTACCAAAAGCAGAAGGGAAGTACAGCAGGCACTAGGCCATAGCAAGTGGCTCGGGGGAGAAAGGGAGTTGGGAAACAGGTGGTAACAGGGGTGGAAAGGAGGAAGGAAAGCATAATGTGCTAAAACCGGAAGTGGAAGGAGAAGAGGCAAGCCGTGACCTCTTCATTAAGAATTTGCGGTGCTCAGGAAGTCAGAGCTGCCACTTGATTTTAGGTGGACCCCACGCTCTGGCATTTTGTCTTTAGTCTTTAGCAAAGAGGATAGAACCAGAAGAACCACCGTGATTGGGCAGGGAGAGCTTTCCAAGAAAAATCTGCTCCCAAGCCCCAACTTCAGAGGTCCTGAGACCGCTGGTCTCGAATGCTGCTGCTGCTAAGTCACTTCAGTCATGTCCGATGCCTAGTGACTCCGTGAACTGTAACCTACCAGGCTCCTCCATCCATGGGATTCTCCAGGCAAGAATACTGGAGTGGGTTGCCATTTCCTTCTCCAGTGGTCTCAAATAGGATACAAGAATTGATATATCCTTGAAACTCCGCTGGTGAAAGCCATCATTGAGAACCACTAGCATGCTGCTGCTGCTGCTGCTAAGTCACTTCAGTCATGTCCGACTCTGTGCGACCCCATAGACGGCAGCTCACCAGGCTTCCCCATTCCTGGAATTTGTCCCAGAGATGTTAAGTAACTGATTGAGGTCCACACAACTAGACCCAGAAGTGGATCTTGCACTCAGGTCTTCTGCACCCCATGGAACAATTTTTCTAATAATGTAAATTGGATCCCCCACACACCAAGAACAAGGACAGGCAGGCTACACATGCCAGAGAAGTACTTCTTTCCCTAACTGACATCCATTTTTAAAGACGCCTGACATGGTGCCTGGCATGTAGCAGCACTAAATAAATATTTGCTGAATGAAGGAGAAATGTTTAATTCCACCCCAACCCCACCTCCACCAGAACCATTACATGTCAAAAGGTGGTAAAGCCAAATGGAAATGCTTTTCACAATTCAATGCCTTTCTTCCTGACCACTGGTTACCTTTTTGTGACTCAATCTAGGAGCCTAGGATTGAGTAGATCATAGAATTCAAGGGGATTTCCATTCAAGTAATGAAGTAGCAGTTGGCTTTTCAGCTTCAAATTCTTTCCCTTGCTAAAGTGAAACATTAACTCAAGTAGGGTCCGCTACTTAAATCCTGCTGAATGACTTTTTAATAGAAGTGACTGAACAAAAAAAAAAATTTTTTTAATAAATTTTTAGAGGAATTTGTTCCATTCTGTCTTGTGTTTCATTCTAAACAATTTTTTTAAGCAAAAATTATTCTCCATGCCATAAATGTGTGGTGAGTTCCTCTCAGCCATATTTCCACACAGACCACGGGTCTTTGCCAATTTTTGTGTGTATAGAGCCCCCACGGATGATGGCTCAGAACTGAAACCCTATCTGATGCTACTAAAAGTCTTGGGTTGAGAAGGGTCTTAAAAATCTCCTTTGGTGGTTTAGGCGGAAATTAACACAGGGCCCCTGGTTTCTTTCTTTATTAGGATGGTTGATGATGCAAGAAAAAACCTTCTTCATATCTGGACTGAAAGTTTTTGAGGGCAGGGATCAGGTCTGTTTTCCACTTAAGTTTTTTTTTTTTTTTTTTTTTTTTTACTTTTAAATTAGTTAGTTTATTTGTTTTTGGCTGGACTGGGTCTTCGCTGTAGCTCATGGGCTCTCACTAGTTGTGGCTCTTGGGCTTAGTTGCCCTGCAGGCATCTAGGATCTTAATTCCCCGACCAGGGATCAAACCCATGAACCCTGCAGTGAAAGCATGTGTCTTAACCACTCGACCACCAGGGAAACCCCCAGAAACACTTTCTCATTGACCCCATGTTTGGTAGACTGCTGCTCTCATAGTAGAGCTGGTGATTCAAGTATTAACAAGGAGCAGTGTTGGTTGCTGCTGCTGCTGATGCTAAGTCTCGTCAGTTGTGTCCGACTCTGTGCGACCCCACCAGGCTCCCCCGTCCCTGGGATTCTCCAGGCAAGAACACTGGAGTAGGTTGCCATTTCCTTCTCCAATGCATAAAAGTGAAAAGTGAAAGTGTTGGTTGGCTGGTTGTTTTTTTCATTCTTCTTTGACTTTTAAAAGGACTCTCAAACCTTCTGAGGATAAGAAATGTGAAACATTGGAATCAACATTTGCAACCTTTATAGTTCAATTCATAGTCAAATACCCTCCTCCCCACCCCCAGCCCAATCCCTGAAGAGGGTAGGAAACATGTCATTCTTTCACTTCAGACTTCCAGGATGCTTCATCATCCTGTCACGCTTTCCAAGCCTCGGTGCCTTTGCCTATCCCAGTCAGTTCCCCTGACAAGGAAGACCCTTTGAATATTTTTTTCCCCACTGTTTAAGACTCAACTTAAGTCTCATTTTCTCTGTAAAATGTTCCTTGGCTTCTCTGGCCCACACTGTCCTATTACTCTGGCCTTCTATTATATTCCACCACATTGAAGAAATAATCAGTCCTTGTATTGTTTTCCTCTTTTGCCAGTGTTGTGTTCACAGATACACATCAGTGCTTTATGCATATTTATTGCTGAAGGAATGTCAGCAAATGGCTAGAAGTAAGAGAAAAATTCTGGGTGATTGATGAAAAGATGGTTTCCTTAAAACTCTTTGGGAGCAAGAAATTGATCATATGGTTTCTTTATTTTCACTAGTTGGGCAACCTTGAGCAACTTGCCCAAGTTCTCAAAGTCTCAGTTTGTCAATATGCTAACTGAAAAAAATGCAAAACCTTAGAGTTTCAAGTTAAGTTTTATGTGGGGCAAAATAAGGACTATAGCCTGGGAGATAGCACCTCATACAGCTCTGAGAAACTGCTCCAAAGAGGTGGGAGTCAAGGTCAGTATATATGTGATTTTGGTGAAGGGAGAGTACATGCAATCAAAAACATATTTTTGGCAAAAGCCACAAGGAGCGGTCGCCACCATGAAGGATTTTAGTGCCTGTCTAGATATGTGGAAATATAAGAATTGGGCTCATAAAATTCGTTCCTGAAAATATCTAACTATATAAAGACCTGTACTGCTGGTTTTCCCAGAGCACAGAATGTGCCTCATTTCTACTCTCTACTCTAAACTCCTTTCAGGGGGTGTTGAAAATCAGCAGCTGCAACAGCACGTGATTTAATCCTTATGGAGGTAGGTGGCAAGCACCAGTGGCAAGTGCCTACTTCTAGTGGACAAGCACATAAAACATGCAATGACACCCACTTGATCCATTTTTTTCAGAAGCATCAGAAATAAGATAGGAAGAGTGGCCAGCTCAGTAAGTAAGCTGCCATCGCTACTATTATTGCTGTTGTTGTTAATTTCCACAGTCCCTGGTACAGTGATGGGTAAGTTGAATGCCTGTTTAATCCTGAACATTGAGGCTGTGTCCTGTTAATGTCCTTGTTTGCTTTGACCACTTCTGTATGATTAGTTCAGGGGGCAACAAATTAATGGAGGGGAAACAAGAAGACCCAGTAAAAGGGCCACATCTGAGCTCGGGTAGCCCAAGATGGGAGGAAGTGAAAAGGTTCACACTGCGTTTCCTGGACTGGTGTGCAGTGTGGCACCCATACCACGCTCAGACTACGTGAGGAGTGTGATAAACCAGGACTCTGAATAGAGCCTTTCATGAGGCAGCTCAGATAAAAATCTTACCATTCAATTTTTTATTTACAACTTAGAAATTCTAGATTGGTTGACATTGGCTCAAACCTTGAAACCAACTGATGGGAAGGAAAATCTGCTATTGATTTACTGGCTTTCTCTCTCTCTCTCTTTCCTCTGAGCACAGACTAAAATTCTCTCCAAAGCAAGTATTGGGGGCCTCACCATCCTCGGGAACTAACGGGGGAGGTGTGGGATGGGAGGCATTTACATCTCATCACTGGCTCCTAGGGCTGTATCCCCTCTTTAAACATTCACTTTCTGGCACACCAGGCTTCTTCCCCATCCCCAGGGAAGCCCTTGCCCAGCAGAGGGTCCTATAAATAGGACTCAGCAAAATTGGATTCTGTCCTGGTTGGGCTCTCTCCATAATGACTCCCATCGTGTATACACATCTCAGCAGACGCCTTTCCTGGACAGTCTCCTGCCTTTCAAAATCCCTTCCCAGATGGGAGGGTCTAGAGGTAGAATAGTCCAATCAAGTAAAGTCACAAGGAGAAAGAAAAGCTTTAATCTAGGCATACAGGAAGCCTCACACATGTTAGGGCTAAGCCTGACACAGGATATGACAAAGAAATGATGGTAGTTTTTAAATTAATTTTTATTGGAGTATAGTTGATTCACAATGTTGTGTTAGTTTCTGCTGTACAGCAAGGTGACATAGTTATACCTTCACGTATAGCCACTCTTTTTTAGATTCTTTTCCCATGGAGGTCATTACAGGGTACTGAGCAGAGTTCCCTGTGCTGTGTAGTGAGTTCTCATTAGTCATCTATTTCATACATAGTAGTGCGTATGGGGCTTCCCAGGGGGCTCAGTGGTAAAGAATCTGCATGCTGCTGCAGGAGACACGGGTTCGATCCCTGGATCAGGAAGATTCCCTGGAGTAGGATACGGCAACCCACTCCAGTATTCTTGCCTGGAAAACTCCATGGGCAGAAGAGCCTGGCCAGCTACAGTCCATGGGGTCTCAAAGAGTCGGACACGACTAAGTGACTGAGCACACACCACGTGTATACGTCAATCCCAATCTCCCAGTTTATTCCTGCCTGCCTCTTTCCCTCTTGGTAACCATAAGTTTGTTTTCTACATTTGTGAGGAACTGATGGTGATTAAATGAATGCCAGATACTGAACCAGTCCATTCCGAAGGAGATCAGCCCTGGGATTTCTTTGGAAGGACTGATGCTAAAGCTGAAACTCCAGTACTTTGGCCACCTCATGCGAAGAGTTGACTCATTGGAAAAGACTCTGATGCTGGGAGAGATTGGGGGCAGGAGGAGAAGGGGACGACAGAGGATGAGATGGCTAGATGGCATCACCGACTCGATGGACATGAGTTTGGATGAACTCCGGGAGTTGGTGAAGGACAGGGAGGCCTGGCGTGCTGCGATTCATGGGGTCACAAAGAGTCAGACGTAACTGAGCGGCTGAACTGAACTGAGATACCAAACTAGGTACTAATGTATTCTCATTGATTTTTCATAGCGATCCTGGATAGTGGAATTTTTATTCTGAATTAACTAAGCTTGGACAGCCTAAGCGACTCATACAGTCTCATAAGGCTGATAAGTAGTGGGGCCAAGTGAAATATTTCCCCTAGAGCTTCACCATCCCTCATAGGAAGGTGTTTCTGGGGCTCCCTGGCCTCACTGGGGGCTTACAGATCACAGTGAATATGCTCAGAGAAGCTGATGATGGAACAATGGCCTGGAAGGTGGAGCCCTGCGTCCTGCTTCTGTATTGCTGGACCTTTAAAAAATACCTGGCATCAATCCCACTGCATCTTATTTGATAAGTCATTGCAGGCCCAACGAGACTGAAGGGAAGAGGCATGTTCTCCCCTTCTCAAAAGGGAAAGTGACAGTGATTTTGTGTGGTTATATCTCATCCACACCAGGTCTCCAGAACTACAGAGAGCTGAGGTTCTCCTGTACTTCATCTTCCTGTCATGCTTTGTGTTTTTGCAAACACTTGCAAATATTTTCTCAATGGATTCTCTTTTCTAAACACAGCAGCCGGAGAGATTCTTTGCAAACTCAAGTCAGATTATGTCACTCCTCTGCTCCAGTGACTCCCATCTCACCCTCCAGTGACTCCCATCTCGCTCAGAGTCCAAGTCAAAAGCCCTCCAGTGACTCCCATCTCGCTCAGAGTCCAAGTCAAAAGTCTCCCAAGGCCCTGCCCTGTCTGGTCCCACTTCCCTGGGACCTCAGAGTGATCTCTCATCCCAGGCACTCTGCTTCAGCCACGCTGGCCTCACCATCTTTGAACACCATCTTTACCCCTTGCTCCAGGGCCTTTGTACCTGCTGTTCCACTACCTGTAATATTTTTCCCCCAAACGTTCTCTGGGCTACTTCCCTACCTCCTCTGGGTCCCAGTCCTACAACCTCTTGGAGATGCCCTCCTGATCACTGCCCGGCACTTCCCACCTCCCTCTTCTGCTTTTCCTTTCATCAAAGTGCTTAGCACCACTAGAAATTCTGTATGTTTGGCTTATTCCCTTATTTCTGTGTTTTCCTCAGTGGAGCTGCAGGAGGAGAGAGATTTTTGTTCACCTTTTTCATGATTAAGGACTTCCCTGGTAGCTCAGTTAGTAAAGAATCTGCCTGCAGTGCAGGAGACCCCACTTGGATTCTTAGGTCTGAAAGATCTCCTGGAGAAGAGATAGGCTACCTGCCCCAGTATTCTTGGGCTTCCCTGGTGGCTCAGATGGTAAAGAATCCACCTGAAATGTGGGAGACCAGGGTTTGATCCCTGGGTTGGGAAGATCCCCTGGAGGAGGGCATGGCAACCCACTCCAATATTCTTGCTTGGAGAATCCCTATGGAGAGAGGAGCCTGGTGGGCTTCAGTCCATGGGGTTGCAAAGAGTTGGACATGACTGAATGACTAACCATAGCAATTTTCATCATTGCATCTTCCTCTCCCCATGGACCACAAAGGGCCTGGCCCCCCGGCCGTTAGCGAGGATCTATAAGGATTTAGAATGAAATATTGGATAAAAGCATGAATTCTCCTAGCAATGATATTTACTGGTCAGGGTGATTACTGTGTTCTCAGCTTTGCAGGGGAAGACACAGAAGCCCAGGAGGTTCCATGACTGTCTGAAGTCACGCACACAGTGGCACAGTCAGCTTTAGGACCAGCTATCATGACCTGCAGCCTCGGCTCTTTGGGGCCGCAATGCATGAGTTCTCATATGGCTATTTTCATGCAGAGACGTGAGTGGCTCTGATGTAAGTTCAGGACAGGTCCAATCCACAGACATAAAGGCTTTCATCACGCTAAGAGGGTACCACACTGCCGTCATTTCCTGGACAAAGAACTAGGCCTCTCTGCCAGCTGCGTTCAGGGCAGTAGTAATTACGAAAGTCTAGAGGGAAGTGAGCAAAAGCATCAGGGACATATAACAACCTTCACTGACCTGCAAATTATTATTTACAGTAACACAGAGAATTTCCTCTGTGGAGGCAGCGACACAGAACATATGATACATGTGTTTCGGTTGTTTGTTTTTTTAAAAAATAAACCTGGATCCCCATAGGGTTCTCAGGAATCAGAGAACAGAGAGAGTGACTGGGCAGGTCAGAAGGGACTTATTCTTAGGAGACAAAAGGAATGAACGTTCGCTGTTTTTATTAAATTCCTCCCAGAAACTTTATGAAGATGATGTTTGAAAATCTGAGGATCACACTGCAAACTCTTGGGAGCTGAGGCGGGTCTGGTTCATCTGCCACCTCCTGCTGATTGAGCCTTTCTTGGAAATAGCAAATCTGGAGAAACCTGTTGAGATTGACTGCCAGGGCTTGGGGGCGAGGGGCAAGGGGCTTTCATGCTGGTCTCTTCCCACCTTGTCCCTGGGGCATAGACCATCATGTCCTGCAGCTACCTGAGCTGTAACACTTCTGCTGACAGGGAGCTCATTATCTACCACAGCAACTCTTTTTTCTTATTACTTAGCCTCTGTTGAGCCACTGTCTGCCTCCCGTACGTCCCCCTTTCAGTGTTAGTTCCATACTTCTGAGTGACAGAGAATTAATTACCATGTTAATATCAAATAAGTGCTCTTACACACAACCAGCAAGTTCTTATTGTCTCACTGACTCTAAAAGGCAGAACTTGGCAACTAGCAGTTCTTGAATGCAGGAGTTCCTTGACAATCATCCCAGGGTGTGTATGTATGTGTGCATGCTAAGTCACTTCAGTCGTGTCCAGCTCTTTGCAACACCATGGACTGTAGCCCACTAGGCTTCTCTGTCCATGTGATTCTCCAGGCAAGAAAACTGGAGTGGGTTACCATGCCCTCCTCCAGGGGATCTTCCCGACCCATGTCTCTTCCATCTCCTGCACTGGTAGACGAGTTCCTTACCACTAGCCCCACCTGGGAAGCCCCTGTGTGTGTAGGACAGCCTATTTATTCCCAGGATCCCTGTGATGCTAGCACCATGGGGCCCCGGGAGGACAGGGCCCCGGTCTGTCTCATGCACTGCCAAGTCCCTGCTCCTGGTTGGTCCCTGGCCTTTCACAGGGACTCCTTATTTTTTATAGAATGAGGGAGTACTCAGCTGAGGCCAGCACTCACGGTGTCTGGCTGGCGGGCTTCAGCATGGGACTGTCCTTACTGCTACTGTCATTTGGGATGATGACTGCCTTGACTAGGGGAGACCAGTGGAAGATAAGGAGCGTGCTCTGGATCTTGGATGCAATGAATGAGGAAGATGGAGCAAGAGGGCATTTCCAGCATCACTGAGGGTGGAAGGCATGATGCGGAAGCAAGAAGGAGCAAGGTATGTCTGGGGAAGCGAGGAGACAGGAGGGCTGGGGGAGGGGAGCTTTGGTCCTTCCAAACCTCCCTCCTCTAGTTTTCCTGAAAGTCTTCAGAAGACGTCATCCGTGTGCTTGCGTGTGTGGCTGTCACTTCCCTTGTGGCACTTGTCAGTTCCTTTCTCTGATGAGTGGGAGCGGGCTCCTGGGTCCCCGCAGCTGCTGCCAGCATGCTCTGGGGTGAGAGCGACCCCGGTCCTGTCCTCTGCTCCTACCTGCAGAAGCCTGTGCTTTCTGTCCTGCATCTTAATGAGTGCTGGTCTGGCTCATAGCTCTGTGCTGCAGAACAAGACCCAGTGGGGGACAAGGAGAGAATCACACTCATACGAATAGACCCTGAAGCACGTCCACTCTTCTTGCTTTTCCTGTGCCACCAGACACGAGGCCAAACACTTCTGTGGATTCTACATTTTAATCCTCAAAATTACCCTGGAAGCGAATATAGTTATTATTCCCATTTTACAACAGCAGAGGCTCAGGCAGACGAGGTAGCTGACTTGAGTCCTCGCAGCTGGTAAAGAGTGGCTATGACTTTAACCTGGGTCATCTGGCTCCAGGGTCCACAACCTTGACCTTCAGGGGATGTAGCCTCCCACTTGGTTTGCACACCAGCTCCTGTGAGATGGAGAGATGGCCAGTGCCCTCAGCAATCTATCACCTGGAACTCTAGATGCTACCCCGTATCATGCCTGACAGCTTGTAGGAGCTCAACAAAGAGGAAATGAATAAAGGAATAAAAGCATAAGCAGAATCTCATAATCATCTGACCCTCTCACCCCTAACTGATGGATCTAAGGTTGCCATGTAGTTCCTCAACCTTCAAAATCAGAGCAATAATATTTCCTGGATAGGGATCTTATAAAAAGTAGGCTGAGGGACTTCCCTGGTGGTGTAGAGGTTAAGACTTTGCCTTCCAATGCAGGGGATTGAGGTTCCATCCCTGGTCAGGGAGCTAAGATCCCACATGCCTCAAGGCCAAAAACATAAAACAGAAACAACATTGTAACAAATTCAATAGAAACTTTAAAAAATGGTCCACACCAAAAATCTTAATAAATAAATAAACACAATCCATCCATTAAAAAAAAAAAAAAAGTTCTTAAAAAAAAGGCTGAGATGCTAGTGTCCATGACATGGAACTCCCATCTTGCCAGGCCTCAAGGACAACCATGCAATCTGAGTGTGGTTTTGCCCCTACCAGCGCACCAGGGCCTGCAGAGCCCACCCAATCACTGTGGGGATCCTGGGAGGATGTGTCACGTGTGCCAGGGGTGATCAGCGTCCTCCACCTCCCTCCTCTCCCACTTGAGGCCCTCCTGATGAAGCACTTGCTGTCCCTTAGTCTCTGGAGCCACCTCTCCTGGCTGCCTGCAACCCCACGGTAGTATTGCCGTCCACGTTCGGGGCCATCTTCCCAGACAGTGGCGGGTCCTAAAGGTACCAGAGCCCTGCTGGGTTCTCTTTGAATGGGGAAGGGCTGCTCCCTCACTCTGCATCACTCAGTCACCCAGGGCTTGAGCAGGTAGTGATCAGAGTGCCCGTAACTCACCAAGTCCTTCAGCAGCCCTCTCCCCCAGCCCTTGGCCCTGAACATTTGGACTGGCAGGTATGAGTGTGAGTGTGTGTGTGTATGTGAGAGAGAGACTCCACGTTGTCCCCCTTCCCCAGCCCCAGCTTCCCACACTCCAGCCAGGCTGCTCCCTGGTCTCCTTCCCTCACGATGCTAATCAACCCATGAATATAGATGTTTGCTGGTCTTGGTTCCTCACCCTCCTTCCCACTCATCTGACAAATCCAGCCACATATGGATTCATTTTAAGGATTATCTGGGATGCCCCACCCCATGCACGAGCTGCAGACCTAGAAGATCAGTTCCTCAGCCCAGACATCAGGTGAGCCATCTGGGGGGAGAAGGGGTGCACTGAGCTTTATCAACAGGTCTGGCATGTCCAGATTTAAGGCCTGGATTTACTATGAAGCTGATGAGGCTTAAGTTTCAGGACCTCCCTCCCCTGCTTGCATGCAAGAGGCCCTAGTGCTCATAAGTCTTTGTAAAATTGGCAAACGCAAGCTATTTTAAGGTAGTCAAGATTTCTGTCTTTTCTCCCGCGCCTTCCCTCCAATACCTCCCTTCCTGTCAGGTGGCACTGGAGTGGCTGTGGGCACTTTGGCGATCTGGATAAAGGGCAGTTGAGTTGGGGATACGTAAGTTCAGGTTTCTTGGGGTATCTTAGTATGCTTTGTCATCATACTCATGCACGATTAAGTTATTGCAAACCCTCCTGGTATAGGAGCAGCAGAAATAATCCTACTACCTGGTGGGTGGCCTTGACCTCCATCCTGGCCTAAAGGCACAGGGTCAAAATCAAAATCATCTCATTTTGACTGTGTCCTAAGGCACCTGGCCCTGGTCGGGTGAGACTGTGGAGGAGAAGCCAAGTATAAAGGTGTGGAGCCAGAAGCCAGTCTCTGGAAAATTCTTCCCAACATCACATGTCTAAAACTGTAAGTAGAAGACTTAGACATCTCATTTCTGGAGGATCATTCCAGACAGGGACGGGAGGAGAGAGAGAAATGCCAGATGCACACTAGCCCAGATCCATCTAGATGGATACTAGCATCAGCTCCTTGTGTGTCTGGTTATCAAACACCTGCCTGTAAGAAATTTCACCTATCATCTCCGGGTCCGTGTGGGCTAACTCTAACTGCTGCAGCTGCAAGAGTGAGGACCAGTGTGTGGACTGCGGGAGCTTCATCTAGCTACTGCTTCCCTGGGAGCCGGCCAGCCTACCCCCAATGACACCCTCCCTCTCACCAAACTTCCTCTTCAGGGTAACGGATTTCAGAACATTTTGCAAAGAAGTTAGTGCCACCACTGCACTTTGGAATATACTACTCAGCCAAGGCAAACAGGCTTTTCCTTTCCTTTTTTTTTTCCTGTAACCAAATTTGGTAGTCTGGCTTATCACTCCCTCCTGCCCTCTGGCAGCTGCAGCGTGTGCTGTGGGTTTGCTGCAGAGCGCTGGCTCTTGGGGGCTGATGATTTGTCGCTTGGGTCTATGTGGCAATAGAGGTGGATTCCAAGAAACACATGTTTAAGAAATTCAGGAAGGAGCAAGGAAGTGGATATGATCATTGGCTAATTGGTCTGTTAGGCCAAAAATGCCCTTTGGTGCTCACCACAGCACCGTCGCCAATTCTTAAGTAGCGGGTGACCTCCCTTGAGGTCGTTGTGTGAATGACTGTGATAAATGGTTGGTTTGGGAAGGTTAGGGATATTTCTCCCTTTGCTTGCTCTTTTTTTTTTTCTCCTTCTTCCTTTTGGTTGTTTGAGATCTTATTGAAAATCACAAACCAGAGAACAAACATCTGCCAAGGTCAGTGGTGAACATTTTGAGAATCAGGTTACGGTGGCCTGTGGCTCTCTGCTCAGCTTGAGTTCACATTGCTTGGGTGATCAGTCAGTACATTCTCCTTAAAATATCCACTTACCCTTGGTTTACCAGTAAGCAAGGGGTGAAAACAGGCAGAAGGGTCAGGCTCAGTAATGTGGCAGGATCTCTTTATAAGTATCTGTCTCCTCTACCCTCCCCACCTCCACCCAAACAACAACGTGTCTCTATGGGGCAGCCACTGAATCAGATGCCTTCAGTTCAGTTCAGTTCAGTTCAGTCGCTCAGTCGTGTCCGACTCTTTGCGACCCCATGAATCACAGCACACCAGGCCTCCCTGTCCATCACCAACTCCTGGAGTTCACTCAGACTCACGTCCATCGAGTCAGTGATGCCATCCAGCCATCTCATCCTCTGTCATCCCCTTTTCCTCCTGCCCCCAATCCCTCCCAGCATCAGAGTCTTTTCCAGTGAGTCAACTCTTCGCATGAGGTGGCCAAAGTACTGGAGTTTCAGCTTTAGCATCATTCCTTCCAAAGAACACCAAGGGCTGATCTCCTTCAGAATGGACTGGTTGGATCTCCTTGCAATCCAAGGGACTCTCAAGAGTCTTCTCCAACACCACAGTTCAAAAGCATCAATTCTTCGGCACTCAGCCTTCTTCACAGTCCAACTCTCACATCCATACATGACCACTGGAAAAACCATAACCTTGACTAGATGGATCTTTGTTGACAAAGTAATGTCTCTGCTTTTCAATATGCTGTCTAGGTTGGTCATAACTTTCCTTCCAAGGAGTAAGCGTCTTTTAATTTCATGGCTGCAGTCACCATCTGCAGTGATTTTGGAGCCCACAAAAATAAAGTCTGACACTGTTTCCACTGTTTCCCCATCTATTTCCCATGAAGTGATGGGACCAGATGCCTTGGAACAAAGCAAATCCTAGAGGCTAAGTAAATGGTTTCGGGGGGAAATTGAACAGTTTTGTAGGCACGCTCTCAGTGTACCTCCAGTAAGGGGTTCTGTGGCTGTTTGGTGTGAAGGCGCTGGATCAGCATAAGAGCGTTTATGGCAGAGCAGGGTGGCACCAGTGAGGTTCCCCCCTTTCATCAAATGAAGAATGGGGAGTGAAAAAGCCTGAACCCAAAGTCAAGAGTCATGCTTTCTATGTTTTGCTCCACTTCTTGCTAAACTGAAGAAACTCAGGCAAAACAGTTTGTTTCTCTGGGCCTCCCTTTCTCATCATAAGGTGATTGGGTCAATTCTTTGATGACAGGCTTTCCTTCTGTGTGTACCCAAACTCAAATCAAATATTCTTGCCACCACAGATGCTTTCAGCATTACCCTGGGGTGAGTCATAGAAAGCAAATTTCACACTGTGATCAAACACATCACATTTTCCAACATAGCATATTCTGTAGCAACTAGGTTATTAATTTCTACTAAGTTGTGGTACCAGTACACCCAAACCAAATAGGAAAAAGCAAGAGTTGCAGAATGGATTTAAAAAAATGACTTCTACTCTAAACTGTATCACAAATAACGGCTAAAAATATATTGTGCAAAGAGGGGCTACTGTGTTAACTTGGGAGATTAACTTAGGATCATTTATATGTAGCACCTTTTAAATTTTTTAAATTTAATTTTTATTTTTTTAATACCAAAAAACATTGTATTGGTGTATAGCCAATTAACAATGTTGTGATAGTTTCAGGTGGACAGTGAAGGGACTCAGCCATACATATACATGTATCCATTCTCCCCCAGACCCCTCTCCCATCCAGGCTGACACATAACATTGAGCAGAGTTCCCATACGCACCTTTTTTATTTTAACGCAAGCATTCTTTAAATGCACTTAAAAGAATGCCTTCTTAAGCATGTTAAAATTTTCCTAAATGTCATTTACACTAACTGGCTTTGGCTTGCCTATCTGCACCTCCAAGGTGCATAAATTCTAAACTAGTGAGGTCTGAATTAATGAAATATTATCAGATTTTTTTTTGGAATGTGTTGAATCAATTGATAACTAACTCTTGGAACATCACAAGTGAGAGAAATAAATCTGATATGATGTAGGAGACTACATCTGAAGCAGAGATCCCTTTATCTAGCAAATGCTGGGATATATAGAGTTAAATTTAAAACAAAATGAGATTTCCTGAGGTCTTGAATGCTAATATGTACTGCATTAGCCTTGAGATGGGTAGTGTCCTTCATAACAAAATAGAATCCTTGCCAAATCTGGTATCTTAAAACAGTAATGTAGACTCCAGCTTTCTGATTAAATTCTTTGGATATTAAAATTTGGTTTGACCTAGATTTGAAGTGACTAGATATTTTTTTCCCCTGTAAATTTCAGGGAACTCCATATTGAGGCCGAAGGGCTGAATCTAAATCTCTCTTCTAAAGACACTCATAAAAATACGCCCAGCATTAAAAGTTTCCACCCGAGGCAACGAACAAAACAAGTTGGATTCAAGCAGCAACAACAACAGTAAAAAAAAAAAATTAGGAAATTCTGTAATTAGACCTCAACATGGAAATATGTTCTAAATAATTTAAGTGACTGTGGTTAAAAAAAGAACAGAAATGGCAAAGCTGTTCCATTTTTGCAAGAGCTAGTTTTCAGTTACTTTCCCTGCACTCACCAGCATCATAAAATGTTAGTGTTGGAAAGGTCACTAATGACCATCTTTTCCAACCCCTCTTATAGAGAAAGACGTCCAGAGAGGCAACGGAATTGAAATTGACCAGTGTCAGGAATCAATTAGCGATGGAATGCCAACTAGAACCCAGCTCTTTCTGAGCTAGCACATGGCATGGCAGTGTGTCTAACAGGCACTTACTAAATGTTTGTGGGATTGAATGAAGTTACCCTTCAAGTTTTCACTGGAAACCAAATCAGTCAAAAATCACCCATTTTTTTCTCATAGGTGTCTCTTCTCCAAGACATGTTCTCCAGGTCTGATTTCCTAAATTCAAGGAAAGATTTGTGGAGAAGGGAATTACGTTGGGGCCATTGAAGGAAGAAATTTTTCTCCACACTGAAGTTTGGGCCAGGAGAAGAGAGAAGATAAAGAGGAAAAGGTTATGCAAATACAATGATTTTGCATCTTTTTTTTTTTTTAAATAGGATTGGTAGTTTGGTCTGCATTCTCATATTTCCGAGGGAGTTAAAAGTTATCCTGGCATAGAACAAAGTGTGTGTGTGTGTGTGTGTATGTCTGTGTTAGTTGCTCAGTTGTATCTGACTCTTTGCAACCTCGTGAACTGTAGTCCACCAGGCTCCTCTGTCCATGGGATTTCCCAGGCAAGAACACAGGAGTGGGTAGTTATTCCCTTCTCCAGGGGATCTTCCCAATCCAGGGATCAAACCCAAGGCCCCTGCATTGCAGGTGGGTTCTTTACCATCTGAATCACCAAGGAAGCCCCATGGAACAAAGTAGGCACTTATTAACTGTTGAATGAATGGACATATGTTTTATTTGAAATCCCTCAGCTTTCTGGTTGCTGCTACCAATTCCTCTTTTCTGAAGGAGGAGACTGAGGCTCACAGAACATCACGGTTGTCCAAAAGTGTTAAATAACTTCTTTGAATACTTTATACTTTTCCTCTTGGCTCTCAGTGAAAGAGTTCCAGTCTTCTCATCAACTTCGTGTTCTATTATGAATTTTTTTATGTGGGCATAAAGGCAAAATACAGGCCTCTAATGGATGGCTGAAACCACAGTGAATATGAAAAATCAAAATGCCTCTGGGTTGGCAGATGCCAAATGCCATTGAACAAAGGAAATTGCATGCTCATTTGGAAGGAGAGAAGGGTGAAAATAAATGACAGCTCAAGTGCCTTGTGATTTGCAACTGCCTTGCTTAATCCTGTTTCCAATTTAACAGCATGTTCTAAGTCAACAGAGTCCTATATTCAAAGAGACTTTGTGGGGTCTATGTAATGAGAATGGTATTGAGTTCCTGGGTTCCCTTTTCTGCAGAACTCAGTATAACTCCATTGGCATGGTCTCTTTCAATGGGAGGAGAAGAGTGACTTTGTTTATCCCTGTATGTCTAGCCTGTGTCTCAGGGGATGACATCACCTCTCAGCAAGTAATTTAGCTAATGGAAGAGGTCAGGAAAAATGACCAGTATGGCCTTTTTCTGAACACCACTCCATCCCCCAAATGAGCTTTTTATGAGGGAAATGATTTGCTTATTAGGTAAAGTAAACAGAGACACAATGTCATGTTCAAAATGAGCAAGTTTAGATTCAGAGTGACACTGAACAAAGAGCCAGGCTGGACCGCTCAGGCTCTTGTGGGATGCGGAGTCGGGGGAGAGGAGAATGATTCCAATTAACCTCACTGGGGAAGGGCTTGCAGTGGGGCAAGTTTGAGCCACTGACAGCCAGGCTGTGCAGCCCTGGAGAGCAGAAAGGCTGAGACGGGGAGATGGAAAGTCATCTGATGGCAGCATAACTTCACTTTTTAAATCCTGGAAACCAGACTCTGATGAAGATCTGAGAGTCTCCAGGTGAATTCTGTCTTTCTAACCACAGGGAAACTGAGGCTCAGGGAGGTATAGATGCTCGCTCAGGTCCCAGAATAATTAGCCTCTGGGAGAAGTCTTATATCCAGGCTTCTTTGTTACCATGAGAGGGGTGTGAAGGTGTCTACCTTCACTCATTCTGAGCAAAACTCACCCGGCTTGCAGGAAACACATCTGTCTTGGTCACTGAAGTTCTGGGCACCTAGCAAATGATCAAGAAATATTTGAAGAATAAAAGAAAGAAACTCAGATCTGAATATTGATCAGGACCAAAGATTGAAAGAAACAAAATTTCCAGATTATAATCAGCTTGGGCCTCGAGCTGGTTCCCAGGATGTAGGCTGAAAATTCTATTCTGGGCCTGGACAAGGGACATACCAAATAGAATCTGGAATCAAAATGTTGTGATGATCAAGGGTAAAAGTCAGCCACTTCCCTCTAGCTTATAGTGTGACAAGGAATAAAGGAGTCTAAATCAAACGTTTGATGGAGTGCTCAGTAATTGTTAGTGGAAATAATGATGATGGATGACGATGACAATGATGACAAAGTTTGTACTGTGCCAGATCGAGGTCCTCAGCTTGAGGTTTCTTCCAATTTTTAGAACCTTGTGTGACCAGACCATGGTCATTGTTTTTCATAACTAGAACTAATACAGGTATATTGTTCATTAAAAGCATTTAAAAAAATATGTTGGGACTCCATCTCGGCTTCCTTATAATTCGTGATGAGTGTAGATGAGTGAAAAATGAGCTTCACAGAACATTCAGGATTTCCAACTGTGATGAAGTTAAAGCCTGTGACCTGTACACTTCCCTTTCCCACAGAATGATCAGATTAACCTTTCTAAACGTTGTGTTTGCCACATCACTCCTCTGCCCAAGAACCTTCAAGGGCTCGCTATCACCCACACAGGAGCGTACAAAGAGTACCCATTCATTAGCCTGGTGCTTACAGGTAATATCAGCCTCCCCGTGATTGGTCCCTATGATCTGTTCGGAGCCTAGATTCCGTTCGCCGTCCTCTGAACTCATCTGGCAACTTCTGCCTTCACATGTTTATCCCTACTCCCTTCCTCTTTCCCATGCTTCCATTTTCAGCTTGTCCCTAAAACCAGTAGGAAGGACTCCCCTTCTGAACTTGGGCTGTGCCTTGTTTTCACGCACTTCATAAAACCTTTATGTCCTTCTGCTGCCTTGTTTTGTGGTCTTTGAGATTATTTTTCACACCAAACAGTAACCTTGATGTGCAATACTATTTTGTATCCGTCTTTTCGTCCTCTTGAGTATTTTTCAGTAGCCATGGTTAATATTTTCCTATTGAAGGAATGATGGAATGAAACGTCGATTGGAAAAAAGCTCCAGCTTCTCACAGATCGAGGAGACTACCTGTGCATACTGTTTTAATAATAAGGATTCCAGCTGCAGTTTTTCCTCTGCAGTTTCCTAGCAGAAGAAGACTGCAGTTCTCCCAAAGACTATACGAGTTTGATGTTTCCTCCTGTATCTGATGCACTAAAAATGGCAGAAGGATCTGCATCGCCAGGTATAACACAGGTGAGAGAAGGAGAGTGATCCAACCTACTGATGCAACCACATTATCCTGGATGATCTGTCCCGACCCCTCATTGACTTTAAACGCTGCAAAGTCCATAGTCCTCCCAGCAAGATGCTCTTTCTATTCATTGTCACATGACTGAGCGACCATTGCAACAGCTCTGAGGGAGTATGTTCTGTATGTGCTTGTGTGAAGGATGGTGGAAACTGAGACCTTTTAACTGGAACCTGGCTGTGTGAAGAGAACAGGAATGGCATGAACATGGAGCAGGATTATACAGACATATTTAGGCTCAGGGAGTAATCCAGGTTGATTGGAGCTTCAAGTGGAAGAAGAGTGGAAATTTGAAATCGAAGAGTGAGGTCACAGTAAAGAGGGCTTCAAAGCCAGGTTTTAGGCTATGCATTCCAGGCAGGGGAAGGCAGGACACGGTGGCGGGAGGGTTTGAACTAGAGATACAGACAGGAGGATCAACTCTTGCTCTAGAATTTAACCTGTTCAATTTTTTAAAAAATAAAGTGGAGCTATTTCTGATAAAACCATCATGCAGATTAAATTACATAGCATACGTGAAACAACTCTGTGACATGTGAATGGTAAATGAATTTGGCAAATTATCGGTCCCATTTCCATAAAAGGTAAGAGGATAGATTCTACTAACTGTAGAATCATTGACACGGTAGGGTTCTTGGGTGAGATTCTAGATCAAGCGATTGGGAACTGGGCTTGTGGTTTACCAGCATGAAATATAAAGAAGCTGTCATGTCCAGGAAGCAGCTTGGGTTCCCTGAGCACCCTTCATGCAGGCACAATACCATTCCCTTGGTTGTAAGGGTTGCTCAGAAAATGCAGCAGAAGTAGCATATCAGAATTTCAGAGAGGCAACTTTGCAAGATCCTTCCTCATAATAGGCTGATGAACAAGATTGAAGGGGCGAGGAGGAGAGCACCCTGGCTGGTTTGAAAACAGGCCCTCCGAAGTGATGAAACCCATCAAAGTGATGTCAAACTGCAGATGGTTTCTAAGCGCCATGCTACCCATTGAGCCCAACATTTTCAGAAAAGAACTTAGAAGAACATATAAAAGGTTTGCTTATCAAATACACAAATGGAAAAGGCCCTGGAAGGAATATAAATGTTAAGTAATAAGACTTAGGGCTTTAAAAACTCTAATATTTAGAGACTGCTACAGTATTTCATTTACTTTGACAATAAACACTGGTTATTTCGTGATGAGCTTTCAGAACAGTATTATCCATGCATCCAAATTACAAACACACTCCTCTCTCTCTCTGCTTCCTAAACTTCTATGAATATTCTGTTCCCCTGGCACAGAACCAGCCCCATAGGAATGGAACAAAGACAGAGCGCTCCTTCTAAAAGACCAAGCTGTAAAATTAGCAAAGGAATAAAAAACAGCTGGCGAAATATGATAGCTGTTATTCTGAGCCCATGAACCTGAAAAGATAGTTTATTTTAGAAGACAAACAAAATCTGCCTTCTGTTTGATCTGGGACAGCATCCACCGTCAGAAGCCGTCCGTTCGCATTTAGTTACTCAGGAGGTTTAGGACAAGCCGTACAGGCCCTGTAAACAAAGAACAGAAAGGATCGGTTTCCATCTTAATTGGACAGTAAACAGTACTAATTTGACTCTGCAGCTGTTTATCGATACCCAGGGAAAAAAAGAAGTTGCAGTTCAATAGAGAGAACAGTAGCCAGTGTGTTGGGGCCGAATTGTTCCTAAGATGGCAGGAGCCAGGCTGTCTTGAATCTCTCCGTGTTAGGAGAACACAATGTAAATTGCCATGTGGTGTGCTTTTCATCTGGCAGCAGGGCCAGCAGTGGGGACGTGTAGTTTTTAGCCTTCAGAGAAGGCTCTCGCTTGTGGCTTCATCTTGACTTGTCTTAGCAGCTACCAGTGGATCCCCTGTCAATCACTTAATATTGTATAGAAAAGAGTTCTGACCCCAGGGAAAATTCTTCATTCACTCACTCACTTATCTGACAAATGTTTATTAAGTGCTTACTATGTGCCAAACTCTGGGCTATGTATTGGTGTTAAAAAGATGAAAGAGCTATACAGAAAATTGCAAACAAATAATGAAGACACTATAAGGAAAGCACAGTAATTAGCGTGCACACTGATTAATCAAAGAATCTGGTTAGTTGAGTTCTTGTTATGTGTCGTCTTGAATTGGTCATACAGAAGTAGGCTTTGATATCATAGGTTGGATTTGAAAGCTGTCACCGACATAGCTCATGTTGCCCTCCTTCCTTCACTCTTTCACTTGTTGTATTTTGGGTGGTTCTGACAAAGATGAATACACCAGACACCTTGTGAGTAATTTTCACACATTAGCTCAGTTAATCCTCAAAACCACACAATAAGGCAGACTGCTTTCATCATCCGTTTGGCCAATAAACAAACCGTGGTGCAGCCACTGTGGAGAACAGTATGGAAGTTCCTTTAAAAATGAAAAATAGAGTTACCATATGATCCTAGAGCCCTACTTCTGGGCATATAGCTAGAAAAGTTGAAAATCTAATTTTGAAAAATCCATACACCCCAAAGTTCAATCTAAATGTGCATTGACAAATGAATGGATAAAGAAGATATGGTGTGTGTATATATATGCATACATATTTGCATATGTACATATATATACAAATGTAATGGAATATTGTTTTTGTGTAGTCACTAAGCTGTGTCTGCCTCTTTTGTGACCTCCTGGACTCTAGCCCACCCCTTCACTTTTTAAAAAGTTGAAGTAGTTTGCCATTTCCTTTTCCAGGGGATCTTCCAGACCTAGGGCCCAATGGTTTGCTGCATTGCAGATGGATTCTCTACTGTTGAGCCACCAGGGAAGCCCCAGTGGAATATTGAAAGTGAAAATGTTAGTTGCTCAGTTATGTCCAACTCTTTGCAACCCCATGGACTGTAACTTGCCAGGCTCCTCTGTCCATGGAATTCTTCAGGCAAGTATACTGGAGTGGATAGTCATTCCCTTCTCCAGGGGATCTTCTGACCCAAGGATTAAACTCAGGTCTCCTGCATTGCAGGCAGATTCTTTACCATCTGAGCCAGCAGGGAAGCCCCAATAGACTATGTCAGCCATAAAAAAGAATGAAATAATGCCATTTGCAGCAACATGGATGAATCTAGAGATGATTATACTAAGTCATACAGAGAAAGACAAATATGATGTGATATTATTTATATGGGGAATCTTAAAAAAAATGATACAAATGAACTTATTTACAAAACAGAAATAGACTCACAAATATAGAAAACAAATTTATGGCAACCAAAGGGGAAAGGTGGAGAAGCAATAAATTAGGAGTGTGAGATTGCAAGGTCCTACTGTTTAGCACAAGGAATTATATTCAATATCTTGTAATAATCTATAATGGACAAGAACTTGAAATATATATATGTATATACATACATATAACTGAATCACTTTGCTGTAAACCTGAAACTAATACAAGGTTATACATCAACTATACTTGAATAAAAAGTTGTTTGTTTTGGGGAAAAAAAGAAGCTATGATGCAGATGTTGGGTTTCTTGTCTGTGGTCAAGCAACTAGTACATGGAGAAGCCAGGCACAGAATCCTAGTTCTGTGAACTCTAAATTTCATGATCTTTATGCTAATGCTCCCCCTTAAGGTACTCAGAGGTTATGAATCCCACTGGCTCATCAGGTTCATCAATTACCATTGTCATAGATTTTTGGAAAATCATAGGTTTTCCAATAAAGACAATATTTATTCTAGTACTCTATGACAATTTACATCTCAGACCTGTTCGTAGAACATTAAACTGCCTCCTTGAGAGGATGCTCAGGGTCTCCTGCTTAGAATAAACAGGGTATTGGGCTTGAAAAATATATTTGTTGACCACTTACTATGCACCAGGAATGAACGTGGGTTTTGTCATTACAGAGAGTCACAAATCCAGTCAAGACTGTGACATTATCCTGGGTCTTTACCAGGAAGTTTCCTGCCTTCCCATACCAAATTTAAAACAAACAAAATCCCACAGGATTTCAAATAATTCAGAAGATATTGGCCACTTACTGTCAACCCAGGGAAAATGAACAGCTATTAGAAGAAAAGAAATCCCGTGATAGGCTCAGTTTAGTAAGAATATGCAATTTTACCACTTATATCTTAATTTATGTTCCTTTCAGATGCAACTGAATCTCTGTCATTAGGTCATAGCTGGTCTGGCCAAATAAAGCATTCTATTTAGAAAATGGAACACTTGCTGCTGCCAGCATCTCTCTATTTCACTTTTTAAAAAGCTGAAGCAATGAACTTGTGACTTCTGGACAATTTCATGCAGTTGGTTTGCCTCTGTCCTGATGCACAGTAATTGTCAGCTTTGGAAATCCGGATGGCAAAGGAGAGGGCATGTGAAGTTTATAAAGTAGCAGCTTGGCTCCTTTATCTTACGTGATTTGTCTAGGACACCCATTTGCTCATTTTAGTTTTATTATTTGACCTGCAGGATCTTAATTCCCTGACCAGGGATTGAACCCAAGGCCTAGGTAGTGGAAGGGGTGAGCCCCAACCACTGGACCACCGGGGAAGTTCCAAGACACCCATTTGTTGAACACAAAGTGAATACACAGAGTGTATTTCTGAACGTCATTATAGGGAAATAGGCTGTGAAACTCATTAGGCTGATTTTGTACCAAGATTCTCTTCTACATCACTGATCTATACTTTGTTACCTGAGTGCTATGACCCACTGGGGTTTTTCTGGGTCATTTGTTGTCATTCTCCCCTTTTTGCAGAGAGTTTGGAGCATTCAGTGCAAGTAATAGTTCCATCGATACATAAAACAGAATTTTATGGTGATCTGTAACCTAGGAGACACTCAGGCTGTCTCAGTGCCAGCAGCCCAGCACTGTGACTCCACTGCCCTTAAAGAATTTCAGAGATGAGACCTCTTAGGACTGGCTAATTAAGTGCTAATTCAGAGACACCAGCAGAGACCCACGTGCTTCCCATCTCTCTGCTCTGCCATCCCACAAGAGTTAGCATCATGCTCAAGCATATCCCCCTATGATAGCAAGGTATTTTCAGGGGTAGGACCCATATCATATCCCAACACGCCATGTCCAGAGGAATAAAATATCAGTTTTTCCTTATGCCTCTTTTTAAAATCAAGGAAATCTTTTCCCCAAGCCCCCAGAGGACCTGATCTCACATCTCAGAGGTCTGAATTGTGTTACATGCCCTGACCAGGCAGGCATTGTATTATAGGTCCTGACTTTCACCAGTCACAGGCAGAAGGAATGGAGCTGCCTTTGTGAGCTCAGACCAACCAGAGCACATCCCCTAAACGACAGGACTGTGGGAAAGAGGCAAAACCTGAACAAAGTTGGGGTTTTATTATCAAGAAGTTTGGGTGAGTGGCTATTAGTTAGGCAACAAAGACTGTCTGCTAGAAGGGTCATGGCTGCTCTGTCTGACCTTCAACAGCCTTGTGTAGAAAGCAAGGCATGACATGGGACTTCCTGGTGGCCCAGTGGCTAAGACTCTGCACTCCCAATGCAAGAGGCCTGGGTTCGATCCCTGGTGAGGGAACTAGATCTCACATGCTGTAAGGAAAGATCCCGTGTGCCACAACTAAGAACCAGCACAGCTAAATTTAATTAATTCAGAAAAAAGAAAGCTAGGCATGACAATCCCCAACAAACAAAATAGAAAATTGAACGTTTTAGTTTTTTGCTCAAGACACTTGGAATGAAATTGGCAAACTTAAGATTCCAGCCAAAGTCTTCAGTCCCAAGTCTATTGTTCTTTGTATTACTGGTTTCCTTGGTCTCGAGATAGTCCATGAATTTTCCTCCCTCTGGTGCTTACTACTACCTTTCCTGGTGCCTGAACTCAGCTAAGATTTGTCTTCTCACAATGATGGATGAGCAACCAACATTCGGAGAGCACTTACTATGTCAGGCACTGTGCTAAAAACCTTACTCTGTTAGCTCCACAAAACCCCAAATCATACAACCAGTGTGAGGAACTGAGGCTTGACCCTGACCGGTCAGTCCTGGAATCAAGTTTTCAGTCGTTACACTACCAGGGAACGGACTTTGTATTGTCAAGGCTTCCGTGGGCTGGTGTGAAGTTCACCCAACACTGCACAAACCAGAGAGAACTTGTGAATGGAAACTGACTTAGAAGGGTAGATCACCTGCTCTTGGAGACCACTGTCACCTGGGACAGTGGAAGAGTCCTTGCATCTAATCCACTTACTCCCACTTACAGAGTATTAGACCTTGGGGGAAAAAATTCCACCTGAGCCTCAGTTTTCTTATTGGCAAAATGGGAATAAAAGGTAATTCCTATATCAAAACTTTGTTATTGCCAAGATTAAGGAAGAATCTAAACAGAAATACCCTGTAAATTGTAGAACATTCTGATGATTATTGGCTAGTAATCATGATTCTTGGTATCACTGCTTTCAGAGGGCAGGGTGTTCCATGCACACGACTCATCTCTGCCCTCTGAGATGGATGAGGGGTTAAGAGATGAGAACTGTGATATGTATGGTTGAGTCTCTTTGCTGTCCACCTGAAACTATCACAACATTGTTAATTAACAATACTCCAATATAAAGTAAAAAGTTAAAATAAAATATGTGTGCATGCTCAGTTGCTCAGTTGTGTCCCACTCTTTGTGACCACATGGACAGAGGAGCCTGGCAGGGACCCGCCATGGGATTATCCAAAGCAAGTACACTGGAGTGGGTTGCCACTTCCTACTCCAGGAGATCTTCCAGAACTGGGGATCGAACCCACATCTCCTGCATTTGCAGGCAGATTCTTTACCACTATCATCACCTGGGAAGCCCTAAAATAAGATAACTTGGAAAAAAGAGAACTGTGGCGAGCTACTGGCAGTCTTGCAGATAGCTGGGGACAGTCAGCTTCATCTTTCCCCAGGGCTGTGCTCTTCTCTGTAAGTCACCCTCCACCACCCTTCCCGTCCTCCTGGGATGTCTTCCACACCTCTCCTGCTGTTCCCCACATGCCTCACCTCTTGCCCTCAGAATTATTTAATGCCCCTCTCGATCATGTGGTTTTTCAAGTAGGTGGCAGAGACGGGTAAGATTGTAAATGACACTAACAAAATTACTGAATGCACATAAATCATAATGTAGATAAACTGCTGTAGACGGCCCAGGTCCTGTATAAGCCAAGCGTTTGCTTATTGGAGCTGATTTTATTCGTGCTGCAGCAGATATGGGCCAGACCAGAGAAAGCCAGCCTCCCTGGAGCAGGATGATATAGACCCACAATATATTGTATTTGGAAAAGACCCTGGCAGTCTCCTAAACCTTTATATTCCCGATGTTAATGGATGTGATGACTAAGAAAGAGGTTTGTTTGTTTTTAGCCACTAAGTCATGTACGACTCTTTTGTGACCCCATGGACTGCAGCCTATCATGTTCCTCTGTCCTTGGGATTTCCCAGGCAAGAATACTGAAGTGGGTTGCCATTTCTTTCTCCAGGGGATCTTCCCAATCCAGAGATTGAACCTGTGTCTTCTGCATTGGCAGGCAGATTCTTTACCACTGAGTCATCAGTTCAGTTCAGTTCAATTCAGTTGTGTCCAATTCAGTCGCTCAGTTGTGTCCGACTCTTTGAGACCCCATGAATCGCAGCACACCAGGCCTCCCTGTCCATCACCAACTCCCGGAGTTTACCCAAACTCATGTCCATCGAGTTGGTGATGCCATCCAGCCATCTCATCCTCTGTCCTCCCCTTCTCCTCCTGCCCCAAATCCCTACCAGCATCAGGGTCTTTTCCAATGAGTCAACTCTTCTCATGAGGCAAAGGATTGAGTTTCAGCTTCAGCATCAGTCCTTCCAATGAATACCCAGGACTGATCTCCTTTAGGATGGACTGTTTGGATCTCCTTGCTGTCCAAGGGACTCTCAAGAGTCTTATCCAACACCACAGTTCAAAAGCATCAATTCTTTGGCGCTCAGCTTTCTTCACAGTCCAACTCTCACATCCATACATGACCACTGGAAAAACCATAGCCTTGACTAGATGGACCTTTGTTGGCAAAGTAATGTCTCTGCTTTTGAATATGCTGTCTAGGTTGGTCATAACTTTCCTTCCAAGGAGTTAGCGTCTTTTAATTTCATGGCTGCAGTCACCATCTGCAGTGATTTTGGAGCCCCCAAAATAAAGTCAGCCACGGTTTCCCCATCTATTTCCCATGAAATGATGGGACCAGATGCCATGATCTTAGTTTTCTGAATCATCAGGGAAGCCCAAAATGGTACCTAGTATTTGCTGATTCACACTCAATCCATACTCAAATATGGTCCCCAAACATGGAGGTAAACAAGCTTCTTTATTCATGGTTGGATTTTTGAAGTCTTTAATAGACTAATACATATTATGGATGTCTAAGGTGTGATTTCCCAGAATAAGGTGTGATTTCCTGGCTATACATTTTTTTTTCATGGAGCATTTGATGAAATCAGTTTTCCCTTGTTGTTGTTGTTGTTTAGTCACTAAGTCATGTCCTATTCTTTGTGACTCCACAGACTGCAGCACACCAGGCTTCCCTGTCCTTCACTATCTCCCAGAGTTTGCTCAAACTCACGTCCCAGGAGTTGGTGATGCCATCCAACCGTCTCATACTCTGTCGCCCCCTTCTCCTCCTGCTCTCAATCTTTCCCAACATCAGGGTCTTTTCCAATGAGTAGGCCCCTCCCATCAGGTGGCCAAAGTATTGACGCTTTAGCATCAGTCCTTCCAATGAATATTCAGGGTTGATTTCCTTTAGGATTGATTGGTTTGATCTCCTTGCAGATCCAGAGACTCTCAAGACCCTTCTCCAACACCACAGTTTGAAAGCATCACTTCTTTGGGGCTCAGCCTTCCTTATGGTCCAACTCTCGTATCCATACATGACTACTGGAAAAACCATAGCTTTGACTCTAAGGACCTTTGTACGCAGAGTGATGTAACTGCTTTTCAATATACTGTCTAGGTTTGAGATAGCTTTTTTTCCCTAGGACACTTATTAAAACACATCATATTATTTTATATTGGAGGAAACTGAGGTTTCCAGAAGTTCAGTGAGTTACTTAGGGTTTCAGACTGGTTGGAGGAAGACATAGGCTCCTGGTTTATCATACTCCATAGAAGGCTCTCAAACTTGAGGTACATCAGCTTTCCCTAGAGGGCTTGTAGAAACAGATTCCTGGGTCCCACCCCAGAGTTTTTGATTCAGTAGGTCTAGGGAAGGGCTTGATTGTTTGCATTTCTCATAGAATCCTAGGTGATGCCCACATTGTTGGTGTGGGGATCTCACTTGAAGAACCTCTACTTCATACTCCCTGGCTGTGTTAGATGCTACGACAGAAAACAGATGTACCTGCTTTCTCATCTGAGGAGAGGTGTGACTTTCTGGATGTTGAAGCAGCTTTTGACCTAGATAGAGCAAACATTTGCCCTTGTGACTTGTGGCTTAGAGGCCCTGGCAGACCAGCTCATGCGTCCACAAAGACTCCACTTTCCCTGAACTTCATCCTTCCCTTCACCCGCCCCTTCAACCCTACCAATGGGAGATTCATCACCACGGTTCTTTGCTTCTTTTTGTCATAAATTGCTTTTTGATATTGTAAATGCTCCAGGAAAGATTGAGGAAGATCATCAGTCACTCAGACATAAGGTTTAATTAATTCAGGCTCCCCTTTGACTTGGTGGGGAATACTTTCATCAGAGTAAGGGGATTTTTTATTCGTTTGGAGAAATTACAGGAGGAAGCCCTATTTTAAAGGAGGGAAGGTGAACTTTAAAATGGGTTGCTGGTGCCTGGTTAGTGAACATGCCCCGGAGGCCATGTGCAGTTTTGGGCAGAGCTGTTCCTTCTTGGAGGAGGGCATGGCAACCCACTCCAGTATTCTTGCCTGAAGAGTCCCATGGACAAAGGAGCCTGGCAGGCAACAGCCCATAGGGTTGCAAAGAGTCAGACTCTCACTGAAATGACTCAGTATGCTCCTTCTTGCAGTGAGGAGCTACTGAACCTGGGTTGGGGGAGGGAGGGGGAAAGATGCAGATTTTCCTTTTGAATCACAAAGGCATGTCCTCATTCAAATATGGGAGTCTAAGGTCTAGGGGTAGATAGGATTGACTGCTTGGGCCCTTGCAGAGAAAGACACTCATTCAGAGCAACACCCCAGGATCTGGTGAAGGAGTCTGAGTGCTGGGTGGTCTGTGCCCTGTGTTCGTGGGGATGTCTGTTGGCTTTGCTGAATTCTATTTACTGAAGAGCCTTGGCTTTATTTCCTTGGACTGTATCAAAGGCCACGCAGCCTCTGCTCCAGTGTCCTCGCTCTGTGTCTCCCTCTGAAACGCCTTTTTTTCTTCTGGTCCTCCTCTCCCTTTCTCTCTGTTTCTAATCTCATGAAGGGAGATGTGAAGAAACTTCTCTGGACTGAAGATATAAATTGCCAGCATCTGGACTACAACCGGGCCCATTTCCAGGAGGTGCCATTTGCAGAGAATTCTGCCAAAATGGTGCCTTCTCAGAGTCGAGATACTATGGGGACTCTGGTCAGAGCCTTCCAGAGTCCCTGCACCTGACTAGCTAGGGACAATGAGGATGGGGTGAGCATAGGGGTGGGCCAAGGAAGAGTAGAGACCCCCTTCAACAGGCCCAATACCAGGGACAGTTCCAGTTCCTTTTCATCTCATTTTCTGCTTCTTCAGGGCAACAGGCAGCTATTCTAAATAGCAGACGGGATTTCGGACCCTGGCACGCTGGTTGGGGAAATAGTCGAGGTCAAAGATTTGGGGCTACCCATGGCTTCCCTGGTGGCTTAGATGTAAAGAATCTGCCAGATTCTATCCCCGGGTTAGGAAGATCCCCTGGAAAAGGGAATGGCTATCCACTCCAGTATTCTTGACTGGAGAATCCCGTGGACAGAGGAGCCTGGCAGTCTACAGTCTATGGAGTCATAAAGAGTCGGATACAACTGAGCAACTAACACACTCATAGTTTTGGGGGGACCTCTCTTACACTATATCTAGGACAGTGATCTCTGGAGGACAATTAGCATCTGCCACCCCAGTCGCTGAGCCTTCTGAATCCCTTAAAAGGGTCTTAAACCCGTCTTCTCTCTGCATTCCTGTCTTTTGTTCCTGAGACACAGGGCCGTGCACAGCAAGGACCAACAGCCGTGGAGAAGTGTGGAAATCATTTACTACAAGTCTCCCAGAGGAATGCAGAACTTTGGATCAAAGTTAGAATGGACCCGTCAGGCAGTATTTATCCTCCCCTTTCTGAGTTCTGATGACTGACATTGTTCTGTTTTTATTACTGGCCCTTGGAAGCAATTGTTTTAGAAAAATATTGTCTAGACCTGAAATTGAGTGAATATGACATTAATTACAGAGGCTTTCCTCTGTGTGTCTCTTTGCCAGCTGTGTTCGCTGCTCGGGAGCCACTGGGGGCTTCCAGAGAGATGTTGATGGTGAAGGGAAGTAGCCGCTGAGTGGAGGACCTGCTGTTGGCCAGGTTTTGAGTTGCATCTTTAATACTGGTTCCTTCATTTCACCTTCGTGAGGACCCTATGAAGTTGGCACCAATTTCCCTGTTTGACAGATTAAAAAACAAAACAAAACTGAATCTCAGGGACATTCAGTATTCTGTTCAGGAGCACACAGGGCAAAATAGTGATGTCAGGATTCAGATCCAGGTCAAGCAAACTCTGCAATTTATGTCCTTCCATCCATAGCTCAGTTGGTAAAGAATCCGCCTGCAATGCAGGAGACCCTGGTTTGATTCCTGGGTTGGGAAGATCCCCTGGAGAAGGGATAGGCTACCCACTCCAGTATTCTTGGGCTTCCCTTGTGGCTCAGTTGGTAAAGAATCCACCCACAATGCAAGAGAGTTGGGTTTGATCCCTGGGTTAGGAAGATCCCCTGGTGAAGGGAAAGGCTACCCACTCCAGTATTCTGGCTTAGAGCAATCCATGGACTGTGTAGTCCATCGGATTGCAAAGAGTTGGATATGACTGAGCGACCTTCACTTTCATCCCATTTAGACCATTGCAGCAAGGTAGCTTGAGATGAGACATGTGGCATCCATAACGTAACAGAGATTCACTTGAAGTGATTATTTGTATAGATTTTAAAGGAAATTTTTTTCACCTGAGAATCATAATGTATTAATAGCTCATGCCGTCAATGTAGTGTGTTATAATGACTGGCATTAAGAGAGAAATGAAAGAAAATCTGTGTTTTAGCTACACACAAGTGTGCATTTATGGGCCTAAAGCAGAATTGATTTAGAGGCCCCTATATATGAAAAAGGATATACAATTTATTACGAATGAGTTACTAATTTTAAAAAGCTGATCACAAGCATCACAAAATCTAGAAGACAACATGGTATTTTTGTTAATTAATTGTTTGATGTGTTTTTTAATACGAATTTTCCTATATGTGTTGGCTGCATGCTCTTTGGTCATTTCTTTATATAATTGTTTTGTTGTAATATTATTTTCTACAAAAAGAGATATTTTCTTTCTTTCTTTTGAAGTATAATTTACAATGCTGTATAAACCTCAGCAGGCTTTCCAGGTGGCCCAGTGGTAAAGAATCTGCCTGCCAATGCCCAAGACACAAGAAATGCAGGTTCAATCCCTGGGTTGTGAAGATCCCGTAGAGAAGAAAATAGCAACCCATAGCAATCCAGTCTAGTATTCTTGCCTGGAAAATTCCATGGATAGGGAAGCCTGGCAGACTAAAGTCCATGGGGTCACAAAGAGTTGAACACAGCTGAGCACACATACACATAAATTTCAAGTGTACAGCAAAGTGATTCCGTTACATATACATACATTATTTTCAAATTATTTTCCATTATAGGTTATTATAAGAGAAATAGATATTTTGCCCTTTTTTAGTGTGGTTGATTATAAAAAATTAATATTGACAGAAAAATTTTTTTGTAGCATCACAACTTGTAACTGTCATTTGATATTTGATCAAATTGTCATTTGATATTAAGACTGTTTTCATATATGTACTGTAAGCCTGGGTAACTTTCCCATAGACTAGCTTCTGGTTTCACTCATTTCAAAACTTTTTCTCCCCTACAACCACACACTTTCAATGATGGGGGCCATAGGACGCATCTGTACTGTCCTAGGACAGCTAAGGCAGTACTTTTATGTCATGCCTACAATGAGCTGGTGCTATGGGCAGCTGGAAAAACCCTGAGAGTTATACCTGTCTTGGGAGGACTGACTGGCAAACACTTAACCTAAAGAGAAGCAGCTATGAGGTAGCATCTGTCTGTCTCTCTATCCATGTTCTCATTAAACAGAACTAACTATATCCCCAACCCTGTATCTCAGCTTCTACTTAATTTGATCCATAAGATGCCCACTTGCCTTCCATCACTACCCAAGATATGGAGATTAGAAAGAAGGAAAGCTGGAATGGAAAGACACAATAGCTTCTATCTCTTATTTTTACAAATGTTATAAAAACATCTAGCCATGTGAACACACCACTAGGGCCCCTCCGAAGGTCTTGTGCAAGTGACTGACATGCGGCTTAAGTGGCACTAGCTTCATGGACAATCTTTCCTCCGTAGAGGAGGAGAATGTTATTACTGATGGATATATGCTTTTCCCCCTAAGATGTGCTAAGGTTACAGAAAGATTGAGAACTAGAGTTTGGGACTTGATAAAATACCAATCTTGGTGCTCTGTAGCTGGTGTTCTTTTTAGTACAAGAGTTGTCTAACCTTTTCTGTAAAGGTAGTAAATATTTTACCCTTTGTGGGCCATGCAATCTCAACAACAACAACTTAACTCTGTCTTCCTAGTGTAAAAGCAGTCCTCTATAATATATATATAATAGTATGGCTTTGTTCCAATAAAACTTTATTAAAAAAAAAAAAGGAGCAGTTTGCTGACCCTTAGTAGCGCAGCACCCTTAAGGCACATGTGTGCCTTACCACGCTGCTATGTCTTCATGGTGTTCGCATCTTCTGGTGACTTTAGGACAGGAAGCATTGGAAGGAAGAAAGAAAGATGACTGGTTAGAGGGACAAGATTAAGCACATTTTAGGGACACAGATTTGATTTTCTGCTTCCTCCTGCCATTTTAAAGTCAAACATACTCTTAACTCACAGAAGCAGACTTGTAGTTCTCAAGGTTAACTTGGGTCGCCTCTCCAGATTTAACTGAAATACTTGGTTAAATATGGTTTTGTCTTTTTTTTTTTTTTTTTTTTTTTTTGAGGTTTAAAGGGCCCCAAGAACCCTCCGGCACAGAACCTTATCACCCAGACCCACCGCTGTTGGTCTGTGTCCATTTCCACAGCATCTGTGTCAACATTGCATGGGTGTGTGTTAGTCCTTCAGTCATCTGACTCTTCGTGACCCCATGGACTGTAGCTCACCAGGCTCAGAGAATTTGTCCATGGAATTCTCCAGGCAAAAATACTGGAGTGGGTTGCCATGATATCCTTCAGGGGATCATCCCAACCCAGGGATTGAACCCTGGTCTCCTGCATTGCAGGCAGATTTTTTTTATGATCTAAACCCCTGTGCAAGTGAGGGAAGCCCCTGTGTTAACATTGAAGTGAAGTGAAGTGAAGTGAAGTCGCTCAGTCGTGTCCGACTCTGTGCGACCCCATGGACTGTAGCCCACCAGGCTCCTCCATCCATGGAATTTTCTAGGCAAGAGTACTGGAGTGGGGTGCCATTTCCTTCTCCAGGGGATCTTCCCAACCCAGGGATTGAACCTGGGTCTCCCACATTGTGGGCAGATGCTTTACTGTCTGAGCCAAAATTAAACTGATCAGAATATTAGAATGATTAAAGTAAAGTTTCTGTAATTATCTTCTTGAGGAGACTCCTTAAAGGAAAAACACAGAACTATTCTTCTTCCTCTTTTTTTTTTTGCTTTGGAAACTTCAAACTATTTCACCAAATCACTATGATTATTGTATACTTCAGAGTTAAAATTAGGAATAAATTTCAGTATATCTTTCCCTCTTTCTTCTCTTCCTTCTCATTTTAACCAAGTTATAAGAAAGGACTTGATTAAATAAAGTGGAAGGCATCATGTTGTAATCTGAAGCATTTTGGAATTCAGTTTTCCTCATATATACAGTCTCCTTATTATATTATATTTCCACTCCCCCAATTAGATGTTTAGCATCAGTAACAGATGCCTATGCTACATCTAATGTACTTTTATGGGATAATATCCAATATTAGCCCAGAGAGTTAACTAACTTTCAATGTAAATAGTATAAAATATTTTATTTAACCCTTCAGATATGAGTGGTTCTGTTTACCAGCCCCACTAAGAAGAAATGAATGACATTTCATTTATGGCAAAAACAGCAAGTCTTGGCTAATGGTAAGTTAGTTCATTAGAGAAAGTTAATGATGATAACTTTCACAATTGCAAAGTACTTTGATTTGGGTTGTTTTTTTTTTAAATCACTTCCTGGAAATTATTTGAGAAGAAACTATATTTCTTATATGAATGGTACAGAATCTATCAAAAGAAATGGGTCCACAGTTACACTTTTGATAAATGATCAGTGTTGTGTTAGTTGCTCAGTCATGTCTGAGTCTTTGAAACTCCACGGGCTGTAACTTGGCAGGCCTCCGTCCTTGGGATTTTCCAGGCAAGAATCCTGGAGTGGGCTGCCATTTCCTCCTCCAAGTGATCTTCCCGACCCAGGGATCAAACCTAGGTCTCCCACATTACAGACAGATTCTTTAGTGTCTGAGCCACCAAGGAAGATGGTCAAGTTGGGACTATTTCTCCAAGTTGGTACCCTGTCCAAAATATTCCCCCATGGTAAGTGAGTTAGGCTTCAATGTTGACTTTCTGATAGCGTGGGGTAGTGATGGGTAAAGAGCAGGGTTTCTGAGTCACCCTGAAATATATTAGCATCCTGACCTTGCCGCTCTGATGGTGTGCATTTGGGCAATAATTTAGTCACTAGAACCTCTGTATTTCATGTGTGACTGGGAACAGTAAAATTCATCTTTTTTAGGCTTAAATGAGATGGTTATGTCAGAGCATTTGATAAGCTGCAACTTAGGTTCAGTTCAGTTCAGTCACTGAGTCAAGTCCGACTCTTTGTGACCCCATGGACTGCAGCACACCAGGCTTCCCTGTCCATCACAAATTCCCAGAGCTTACTCAAACTCATCTCCATCGAGTCATTAGTTAGGTTAGGTTATCTTTTTTTCTCTTCCCCAGTTTCTGTAAACAGTGGTTATTGACCTTGGATACATGTTTGAATTACCCAGATAGCTCTTGATGCCTTGACAAACCCCAGATAATAAAAATCTAATAAATAATTGAAAATCAGACTGCTTGTCTCTGAGATCATTTAATTGTCCCCACACCAAAAGTGGGCACAAGGGAGCCAGAAATCTTAGCTATCAACCCAACAATGTTTCATTTGTGTGGGGAAATTTGGTAGAAGGGAGGTGTCTTGTAACAATAGATTATATTTTCACAGCTCTTTTATATTATGTTTTAAAGAGCTCTTCATATATATTACAAATTTTATTCTCTTGGCAACTCTGAAAGTTTTTTCAGCTTCAGAATTATTACACCACTTGCAAAAGTTCACAGCTTTCAAGTGGAGGGACCAAGACTCACTCCCAGGTATTCAAACTCCAACTCATATCCAGTCTCCAAACTTCATGTTAAATCACTGTAGAAGATACTCCGTTGTCCGCTTTGTCCAGTGTTTCTGCCCTGTATGCAGACAGGTGATGGGAGGAACAGAAGGGCTCCCATGTCTGGAAAAAGGGTATCTACTCCCATGCTGCCAGCCCCGGAAATCAAAGGCTGACTTTCCAGAAAGATGGAAGAAGGGACTCAGTTATTCAGGGCTCTCCTATCTGTAGTCTGAGAGCACCAGTCGAGTGGTTCTTTAGTGGGTAGCTTGGCAGAGCAGGGTAATTTCCCCCCACATTGGAGGACTAACATGGGATTGCCAACGTTTAAATTTTACTGAACATGGACATAAAAAACAAAAGTAAAAACAAAACAACTCAAAATCAGTCATCTACTACAAGTATCATCTCAGTGAAAATATCTAACATGACCTCCAAAAAGATAAAGCAAACATACTCTCAGAATGAAGGACAGCTCTTTCATGGAATAAATCTAGGTTTGTGAGCAATTCCCTCCCTCCTCTCCTCCCTGGCTTCCTTCCTTCTTCTCTCCCCTTCCTCCTCCTCCTCCTCCCTTGTCTCTCTCTCTCCTTCTCATCACAGTACACTGCAGTCCACGAGCAGGTCTTTGAGCTGTAGAAATGAAGCTTTCCATTTTCTCTGGGAACAGATCCTTCTTTGGTTTGGTAGAGGCCCTGGGGTAAGAGTGAACTAAACCAGTTGTGTGTTTCTTGGAGTCTCCGAGATCTTTGTGTTTCCAAGAAATGTACAGGATTAAAAATATGAGTGCACCATGATGTAAGAGTGTGTAGCAGAGTGGAGGCGGGCCACCAACGAATTGAAATGTGCCCACTGAAAACAAAAGGGACCCACCTCTCCTCTTCCCAAAGGAGGTACAAAGAGCTCAACTGCCATGGAAAACACAAAGCCTGAGCACTGCCTCGGGGCTCCTTGGGGAAGAGGCTGGGTGGGTCTGTCAGGAGAGGGAGGAGGCTGTATTGCTTGGAGAGCCGTACTCCAAGTTGGACGTTGCCCTTTGCATTGGGGAGATTGGGTTTCCCTCTGATTGTATTTAATGCTCATGCAATCACAGTTGAACATGAATAACATCATTTCCTTTTAGTGGCCCCACCCTCCTACCCACTCCCCTCTATACAACACTTGGATATCCCCCCCAAAGTTTCCAGAAATCCTCCACCAGGCCCAGGTCTTTGCAACTGGGGCTGTCTCTTGGTTGGTTCTGCTGTGACTTTCACAGGGCAGAGGCAGTGGTGTAAGTTGGGAAGAGGGGGACACAGATTTACAGATCCAGCTAGTCCTTAGTGAAGACTGCTTACCTTCTACAGCCTCACTGATGTTTTGGCCATGGACCAGCATAGCAGGCATCGCTGGGAGGCTTGTAAGAAGTGCCCTGCTCCTGAACCATCAAATCAGGATCTGCATCCTAAAAGGTTCCCAGGTGATTCGTGTGTCCACTAGAGTCTGAGAAGTGCTACCTTACAGCTCTCTGGGTCTTAAAATACCTCTGACATTGGCCTCTGCCCACAGCTGAAATGTAGCTGGTCAGTTCAGTTCAGTCACTCAGTCGTGTCTGACTCTTTGCGACCCCATGGACTGCAGCACGTCAGGCTTCCCTGTCCATCACTAACTCCTGGAGCTTGCTCAAACACTTATCCATCGAGTCAGTGATGTCATCCAAGCATCTCATTCTCTGTCATTCCCTTCTCCTCCCGCCTTCAGTCTTTCCCCACATCAGGATCTTTTTGAATGAGTTGGTTCTTCACATTGGGTGGCCAAAGTATTGGAGTTTCAGCTTCAGCATCAGTCCTTCCAATGAATATTCAGGACTGATCTCCTTTAGGATTGACTGGTTGGATCTCCTTGCAGTCCAAGGGACTCTCAAGAGTCTTCTCCTACGCCACAGTTCAAAAGCATCAATTCTTTGGCGCTCAGCTTTCTTTATAATCCAACTCTCACATCCATACATGACTACTGGGAAAACCATAGCTTTGACTAGATGGACCTTTGTTGGCAAAATAATGTCTCTGCTTTTTAATATGCTGTCTAGGTTGATCATAGCTTTTCTTCCAAGGAGCAAGTGTCTTTTAATTTCATGGGTGCAGTCACCATCTGCAGTGATTTTGGAGCCCAAGAAAATAAAGTCTGTCACTGTTTCCATTGTTTCCCCATCTATTTGCCATGAAGTGATGGGACCAGATGCCATGATCTTCGTTTTTTGAATGCTGAGTTTTAAGCCAGGTTTTTCACTCTCTTCTTTCACTTTCATCAAGAGGCTCTTTAGTTCTTCTTTGCTTTCTGCCATAAGGGTGGTGTCGTCTGCATATTTGAGGTTATTGAGAAGATAGTCTACAAAAAATTAAACTCTAAATTCCCATACAACTTTAGAGTGAGTTCATAGATTCACTGAACTCATTAATCAAGAAAGTTACAGGATGCTAAAACTATTTTCCAAGAGAATGAAAGAGATTGCAGTATATATAGTCAATAAAAGACAGATCGATGGAATAAGATAGAAACTTTAAATACAAAATTCGGTAATGTCCTCCAGGACCATAAAACCATATCCCTTGAAGTTACCTTTTCTATTAGACTTTACTTACAACTTTACCAGATAAAAATTATATGTCATTTATCAATCTTCTATAAGTTAACATCTAACTTTACAAAGTCTGGCTCTTAATATTAAATAAGTCAATATTAAATAATAAGTCCTGATCCCCAGGACAAAATCAGCTCACTCTTAAAAAGGCTGTGGGGAAGTGTTCTGGTATGACTCCAAAAGGGAACTCAGTTGCCTTTTGTGTTATTTCCAAATTTTGGATCATCTTTCTTTCCTTTTTTTTTTTTTCAAAGTCTGTTCAAAAAAACAGCTCACTGGGCTTCTGACTCCTCTCACTGGGCTTCCAGCAGGATAAATTAAAGTCAATCTCTATCTCGGGGATGGTTTAGTCAAAGCATCTTAACCTGGGTTTCATAAAGAGGCTTCTGGAAACCTCTGCAATTACAAGCATCATTTGGTGTTTATGTGAATTTTTCTAAGGAGACAGCACATAACTTTTGTTAGAATCCCAAGGTGCTTGTGTCCCAAACGGCCAGAATTGAATAACTAGGCTGACACTAGATTTTAAGAAGAGGCTGAAACTCATAAAATTCGCATTATTAGCACCAGAGTCCAACAAAGTGAGCACATTAGTCCATCTAGAATATAGTCCATCTAGAATAAATACATCTAGAATATAACTTAGACAGTGTTCTTATGAGACGTCCCACCAGCCTTCCCAAGTTGGATTGGGAAGCATGAGTGGCTGACTTTAAGGTTTACAGCCTCTCCTGTTTGAAAAGTTCTGTGACTTCTCACCACGTTTCCCCATCCATCCTTCAGGGCTCAGCTATTACATAGAGCCCTCCTTGAACCCTCCAGCCCGCAGAGGGCCCTCATCTTCTGAACTGTTATGGCCCTTGACCTGTCTGGCCTTATTGAGGGTTCATATCTTTCATTTCTGTGCACTGCAGATACTTTTAGAACAAGGAATGGACCAGAGAAGGGTATTATTCCTCGTTGCCCCGATAGCACTCGACTCAGTGTTTGGCTCCCCAGGTAGCACTGGTGGTAAAGAATCCATCCGCCTGCCAATGCAGGAGACATGGGCTCAACCCCTGGGTCAGGAAGATCCCCTGGAGAAGGAACTGGCAACCCACTCCAGTATTCTTGTCTGGAAAATTCCATGGGCAGAGGAGCCTGGTGGGCTATAGTCCATGGGGTCACAAAGAGTCAGACATGACTGAGTGACGCACACACACACACACACACACACACAGAGTGCTCTGCAATATTGCCTGTGAATGGTATTATGACTTAATTTTTCCATGTTTTGACTTTTAGACCACCCCCACCCCCCTGGCTAGAAGAGGTGGAGGCATCCTGCTGGGATCCTACTGACAGAAACAGAAAATCAAGAAAGATACAGATGCAAACGAAAGGAAATGAAGGGGTCACCACCCGAATCCTACATTGGTGATTACAGCCTCCATTTTACTCCATTTAAACTTGAACCATTTCCTTTGCAAATTGTTTGGTACAGAAACATTGCGATGCCCCTCAGGGGAGGTGGGAAAGAAGGTAAGGCCAAGAAACAGGGAGATCAAAGGGGCAGAAACTGAAAAAAGGAATACAAAGGATGGATTCCAGAGACAGGCGGAAGGCTGTGTGAATGAACAAAGGCGGGGAGAGAAGACTTCTCTGGACAGCACAGGCTCATCGCTGGGCAGGCCTCTCCCACAGCTATGTTTGCGCAAATATATCAGGGGTATCAAGAATGTTATAATGATACTCCATCACCCATGGTTCTCATTTTAACCACTGTAATAAGCAAAACATACAGAGCACATTGCTGGCTTTCAGGACTATAATTTTCTCTGAGGAGAAATATTGCAAAAAGGGGAAAAAAAAAAGAGAGAGAGAGAAAACATGATATTTTGTCCTGTTCCTAAAAAAAGCATTCCCCCCACCACCTTCTTTGCTGCTCTTTCCTTTCATTAAACTGTCCTTAAGTGCTTTCAGAGAAAACTAAGTAGGCCACAATTCTGGGCTGCTGACTGAATAATTATAAGTCTGGAAGGTTGCTGGGATGACCAGAGAGAAAGAGGCCCAGGTCCATTTTCCTGAAATCCAGAGACCCAGGGGGATTGTGCCCACTGTGGCTGGACTCCTCACGTTGAGATGATTTCTCATTTTGAAGGAAAATCAGGGACATTCTTATCCTTATTAGTCCTCTGAGAACTTGGGCCCTGGCCAGATTTTATTGGAAAATTGCAACAAAAGAAATTAAAGACAGGGGGTTCTGCAAGGGTCTTATATTTTTTAAGGGTTACGTGAGAGGCATATCGAAACCAGATTATTTCCAGAACAGCCCTGCTGTATGAGCTGAAAGATATTCTTTGCTTTTTAAATATTCACTTATCCCTTGACTGAGATTCTGCTTGTTAACCATTGTTCATTTCTGTGTAAGTAGTACTAAGATTGTGTGTGTGAGTGTTTAGTTGCTGTGCCTGACTCTTTGCGACACTGTGGACCCTAGCCCGCCAGGCTTCTCTGTCCATGGGATTTGCCAGGCAAGAATATTGGAGTGGGTTGCTGCTTCCTTCTCCAGGGCTTCTTCCCGATCCAGGGATCAAACCTACATCTCCTATGTTGGCAGCCGGATTCCTTACCACTGAGCCACAGGGAAGATCTTATGATAAAATTAGCCTCAAGGAATTTACAAAAGAGAGGTGGGTAGATCCTTGGCCACCATGGTGTTCAATTCAACTGGACAAGCCTCTTCTGTGTACTGGGGTCCAGAGAATGACTGGATATGTGAGGCGGGGGTTGGAGGTGGGGTGAACACCAGGGAAGAGACACAACAATTCCTCATTTTCTAATAACTTTTCTGCCAGTCTGATAGATTTGCTCCAACTCATAAGTAGGACCAATCCTGCCCGCATTGCTGGAGGGCCAGCACCCTCCAGGGGGCAAAAGCTGCTCCCAGATCAGTTTCGAAAGTGTGATGTGACTCTTGTGATTTTCATGTGGCATAAAGTATTACTCTTTGTGTACTTTTTTTCCCAACCATTTGAAGGTAAACCCATTCTAGCCCAGGCCTGGTGGGCAGAGCTACCCAGCCCAGGGTCTCCAGCTTGTCCCCTTCAAGGGAGCAGGAGAGACTTGACATGGGTGAGAATCCCTTTCCATCTTCACTTCCCTGTTCTCCCTCCTGGTACTCACATATCACAGCTTACCACCCTGGTGATTCTTTTTTCTTAAACTTATTTTATTGACGTATAGTTGATTTACAACGTTGTGTTAATTTCTGCTGTACAGCACAGTGATTCAGTTACCCATATACATATTTTTTTCATATTCCTTTTCATTATATTTTAATCAGGATATTGAGTATACTTCCCTGTACTGTATAGTAGGATCTTGCTGTTTATCCAGCCTCTGTATAATAGTTTGCACCTGCTAATCCCAAACTCCCAGCCCACCCCTCTCCCACGCTTTCTCCCCCTTGGTAACAACAGTCTGTTCTCTATGTCTGTGACTCTGTTTCTGTTTCATAAATAAGTTCGTTTGTACCATATTTTAGATTCCACACATCAGTGATATCATATGGTATTTGTCTTTCTCTGTCTGACTTAACTTCATTTAGTACGATCATCTCTAGGTCCATTCATATTGCTCCAGATGGAATTATTTCATTCTTTTGTATGGCTGAGTAGGATTCCACTGTGTGTTTAAGTAAATACATATATAAGTGTATATAAGTGAATATATACATACATGTGTTTGGTGGTGGTGGTGTGTGTGTGCAGTCGCTTGGTCGTGTTCGACTCTTGCGACCCTGTGGACTATAGTCCTCCAGGCTCCTCTGTCTGATATTCCCCAGGTAAGAATACTGCAGTGGGTTGTTGTTTCCTTCTCCAGGGGATCTTCCTGAACCAGGAATTGAATGCAGGTCTCCTGCCTTGCAGGCAGATTCTTTACCAATAGAATATGCTATGGTTTTTCTAGAAGTAATGTATGGATGTGAGAGTTGGACTGTAAAGAAAGCTGAGTGCCGAAGAATTGGTGCTTTCAAACTGTGGTGTTGGAGAAGACTCTTGAGAATCCCTTGGACTGCAAGGAGATCCAACCAGTCCATCCTAAAAGAGATCAGTCCTGGGTGTTCATTGGAAGGTCTGATGTTAAAGCTGAAACTCCAATACTTTGGCCACCTGATGCAAAGAGCTGACTCACTTGAAAAGACCCTGATGCTGGGAAAGATTGAGGGCAGGAGGAGAAGGGGACGACAGAGGATGAGGTGGTTGGATGGCATCACTGACTCAATGGACATGAGTTTGGGTGGGCTCCAGGAGTTGGTGTTGGATAGGGAGGCCTGGCGTGCTGCAGCTCATGGGGTCGCAAAGAGCCGGACACACCTGAGTGGCTGAACTGAACTGATATTTATGTCTCACATCTTCTTATCCACTCATCTGTCAGTGGATATTTAGGTTGTTTCCATGCCTTGGCTATTGTGAATAGTGTTGCTATGAAAAATAGGGGTACGTATCTTTTTGAATTATAGTTTTGTTCAGATATGTGTCACCCTGGAGATTCTTAATGTATTGTCCTCATGCATTAGAAGAAAAACAATTGGGAGGAAAGGAGTAAATGTTAGAAATGCGAAAGAAGCAAATCATAATATTATATAAACTCAACATAGTAAATTGTGATGATTTTATGTACTTCTCTGTTCTCTGACAGTATAAAGATCACACATATTAAAATCAGGAGAGAAACTAAAATATAAAGGAAGGCCATGAACACAGTCTCAGGAAAGACCTACCACCAATTTAGATTGTCTGTCCTCTCCAGCTGCCATGCATTTTTCTCACTCAGCATCTATGGAAGATGGTAAGATGTGTTCTAAAAGAGACAAGTTATTCTGTTGCTAACAGAGAAACACCCTCTTACCTCATTTGGCCCTGAGTTTCATTTTGTGGTTAGAGTCTCAAGGTTTCTAGGCTCTGTTGAAGTTTCCAATTCTTCCCTCTAGAGCCCTTGGGCTTAGATGTCCATTCTAGATGCCAAAGCTTCTAAATGTCCGTCTTTGAGAAGCTTCCCTATGCCTGCTGCACAGAATGAGCTGAATGTCAAGAGCCCTTGAACACTGAGACAATGGCCCCAAACTCGTAAAGCTAGACTAGGTCAGAGACATTGGTTCCAGCACTTTTCTTTGACATGAGGGGTTTCCATGAGCTGTCATGAACTTGAGGGCCCAGGATCAATTTAGTTCAGTTCAGTTCAGTCGCTCAATCGTGTCCGACTCTTTGCGACCCCATGAATTGCAGCACCCCAGGCCTCCCTGTCCACCACAAACTCTTGGAGTTCACTCAAACTCAAGTCCATTGAGTCAGTCATGCCATCCAGCAATCTCTTCCTCTGTCGTCCCCTTTTCCTCCTGCCCCCAATCCCTCCTAGCATCAGAGTCTTTTCCAATGAGTCAACTCTTTGCATGAGGTGGCCAAAGTACTGGAGTTTTAGCTTTAGCATCATTCCTTCCAAAGAACACCCAGGGCTGATCTCCTTCAGAATGGACTTGTTGGATCTCCTTGTAGTCCAAGGGACTCTCAAGAGTCTTCTCCAACACTACAGTTCACTAGGCAAGGTTAAAACATGACTGGGGACTTTCCTGGCAGTCCAGTGGTTAAACTTTCACCTTCCAACACAGGAGATGTAAGTTCGATCCCTGGTCGGGAAGCTAAGATCCCACATGTCTTAGGGCCAAAAAAGCGAAAGATGAAGCAGAAACAGTATTGTAACAAATTCAATAAAGACTTAAAAAAAATTGTCCACATTTAGTTTAAAAAAAGTCTTTAAAAATAAAAGCAAAACAGAAACATGATTAGGTAGGCGGTATGTATCTTGAAGTGTTAACAAAGAAATTCAGACATATAATAGAACAAGAATCAGGTGTTTGCATTGCAAATAGTCTCTTCTCTCTTCCTCCAACAGTGATTTTTGATCACAAAGCAGTGGACTCTGCTCAGGAGCCTTGGCTGGAGACCTGCCCCTCTTGCCGCTCTGGCCTGGAGTGAGCCTGATACCCTGTCCCTGGCCTGGCTTTGGGCCTCCTTCCAATAGACAGTTCATTCATGTCTTCATCCCAGTATCTCCGCCTGCCACTAGAGTTGAGCGCACATGTGAAAATCCCTCAAAAGATGCCCTTTTGCCATTGTTATCAAACACCATCTCCAAACCTCTGTGCCCCTGTCTTCCTGCTGTCTTTCCAAGACACGCTTTTCACTTGAGGCTCCCACCTTATAAATGTCAGGCTGGCTTCTCTCATCGTTCTCTCCTGGAGAGCTTCATGAAAGGAGGGCTGAGGTCATATTTTATCCTGCTTGGCAAGACTCCCATGGGAGCCATAGAGTAACTCTCCCTGTCTATTACCATGAACCACGGAGTTATCTAACTTGTGGTCCCACAAAAAGTTGCATGGGAGCAGAGACAAGGCCCCATGCTTTGCCCAGAGAAAGAATTCAATACAATGATATTGGGTGTAGGACTTCCCTGGTGGTCTAGTGGTTAAGAATCCACCTGCCAATGCAGGGAACACGAGTTTGATCCCTGGTCTGGGAAGATCCCATGTGCTTCAGAGCAACTAAGCCTGTAGGCCACAACTACTGAAGTTAGTTCAGTAGTTTTAGGTTCAAGCACCCTAGAACCCATGCTCCACAGTAAGAGAAGCCACTGCAATGAGAAGCCCATGTACCACAATGATGAATAGCCCCCGCTGGCAACTAGAGAAAGTCCACACTCAGGAGCAAAGATTCCACTCAGCCAAAAATAAATAAAATGAAATAAAATGCATGAAAGTAATGAATGACCCTATTTTTATCCTTCCTTTCACATTAATAATTCTTGGAAGCGGAGAGTATTGGTTAAATGATTTTACATTTTACCAAGCACCTTTCTTTGCTAACTTTTTGTTGGCTGAAACTGGAGTCGACTGCTAACAGAACTGTCAGTGAAGAATGTCCCTTTGGTAGTGCCTGCCTACACCTTTCCAGGGTTTGCTACCACAGCCCCCTCCCCAGTCAAGAAGGGGGCCCTTCTGTAGCCCCCAAGGCCTGACCCTCATCAGTCTGTCACCATGTCTGAGCTGGTGTTTCTGCTTCCACCTGTTCTGTGACTGTCAGCCAAATCTCGCTGAAATATATCACTTGTGTTCTCTGTCTGGGGATAATATATTTGCATTTAATAGGAACCTTTAGAAGGTCCTGTGCTCCCACTCCCTGAAGTGGCTTCAGAGTGAGGATTTCAGCAAGAAGAATTTTAACAACAAGTATTATAATAATTTATCTCTCCTCTTGGATTAAAGTCCTCTTGGGGGAAGGCCCCTGTTTTATACATTGAGTTTGCCTGGAAACACCTACCTCTAGACTGTCATCAATAATATTTCATGAATAAGTATGAGGTGACTAGCGAATATAGCAAGTAACTTGAGAGATGATATATATAGGGATTAATATAATCCTGCCCACATCATGATTTGCATTATCCATGATTCTCTACAGTGGTTTCACCCACTTTGGTTGAGAGAGAAAATTTTCAATATGGTGGTTCCAATGATCCCCAAGGGATCAATATCCCTTGATATTCAGAGCCTTCCATAATCCCCTTCCCTTGAGTGAACTGCTTCAGGTCAATAGAATACAGCAATGTTGATTAGATTATATGATCTCAGTGTATTTCTATAATTAGATTACAAAGATTGTCATTTCTTGGTAGCAGACACCTTTGTGGGCTTTGCTGAAGTAAGCTGTTCATATGATCAGAAATTCTTGTAAGTCTTCCATAATAGCTGACAAGGAACGAAGATCCTCATCCAACAAGTTGTAAGGAACTAAATGTTGTCAACAACGACATAAGCTTGGAAGCAGATTCTTCCCCAGTTAAACCTTCAGATTAGACCACAGCCCCAGATGACATCTTACCTGCAGCCTTGTGAGAATTTCTGAAGCAGATGATCCAACTGAGCTGTGACCAGCCTCCCGACCCACAGGAGCCATGAAATAATAAATGTTTGATTTTTTTAAGCTTCAAACTTTTGGTAATCTATTATGCATCAATGAAAACAAATAAAAGGTCTTTAGCCCATTTGTCCTCCAAGTTATCAGACTTCCCCAGTGACATTTTCAATGGAATTAATCTTGAAAACAATGCCCAAGACTGAGAGATGAGTATAAGCCAAGTCTCAGGAAAGTGGTTCCTTCTCACTTTATCTCCTTCCCCAACATGACTCCTTTGAGAAAATTCACAACGTTGAACAAATTTCTCAACCTCTACAATCCTTCAGAGCTCTGACTATCAGGGATTAAATAGATCCAAGAGGTTCTTACCCTATGCTTCCTGTCTGTTCTCCTGTCCTCATGGAGGTCTGCTTGGGTCTTTAGTGAATCCTTCTCCCTGCCCTAGAGCTTGCCCATGTGAGCCTTCTCTGGAGGAAATGCCAACCCCTCTGGCAGCAGGTACCAATCTTTGGTTCATAAAACATCTGGACAGTTTGTTCAAATAGCAGATGTGGTCCTAACTCAGAGAGATTCTTATTCAGGGAATCTGAAATGGGGTCCAGGAGTCATTACTTTTAGTAAGCACCCAGGAGATTCTGATGCAGATTTTGAAGGTGGTAAAGTCCCAGGCTTTGAGAAACCCAGGTCCATAGGTTCCAAAACATTTTACAAAGTTTCCCAAAGAGCACCCTTGGCACCAAAATGTCTATATGTCAGTTACCTGCAGCAGTATGTAATTGCTCTTGTGACCTTGAAAATATCAGTTAGTGTTAGGTTATTTCATTTAGTTAGAAATGAAAAAGCACCAGCTTTGGAGTTAGAGGGCCTAGGTATGACTTCCTGCTCCATCTAGAAGCCCTGATGGGGGGAAAAAGCATCTTCTTGAGCCTCAGCTTCCTCACTTGTAAAATGTGCAAAAGAATACTGGCATGGTCAGGTGTGAGGATGAAGTGAAGTAGTATTTTCATGGCATCCAGCTCAGCTTCCAACACTAAGTACATCTAGAAAGGAGACAGATTAATGATGGTAACAATGGCCAATAATTACTGAATTCCTACAGCAAGCCCACCTCAGTATTAAGAACTTGAGGTGTATTGTTTTATGAAATCCTCTTGGAGATGGGTATTGTTAAAAGCTCACTTCCACTTATTCCTAATCTCCTGAACCTTTTAAGGAGAGCAGGTACATCTTCATTCTTTCCATTCTAGATTGAGGAGGTGGCATGGTGAGAAGTAGCTTGCTGAGGGTCATGTGTTGGCAGAACCAGGAGTAGCTCTGTGTCCCTCCATCTGAATCCTAGATCTGGGACTTCGCTGGTAGTCCAGTGGTTAAGAATCCGCCTGCCAATGCAAGGGACATGGGTTTGACCCCTGGTCCGAGAAGATTCCACATTCACTGAGGCAACTAAGCCCATGAGCCACAGCTACTGAGCCCACTTGTCCTAGAGCCCATGCTACACAATAAGAGAAGCCACCAAAATGAGAAGCCCATGCTCTGCAGCTAGAGAGTAACCCTTACTCGCCACAACTAGAGAGACCATGCATAGCAACGAAGACCCAGCACAGCCAAAAATAAATAAATCTTAAGTCTGAATCATGATGCATCAGTGACCTGTCCCAGCATCCTGGGGTCTCGTGTCCACAGGTGACGATTTGTCTTTTGCTGGCCTTGCTTGCTAATCAATGTGGTACCATCTGTGATTGTCATTAACAATATCCACCACCACAGATTCAGAAGGAGGGGAAATCGCAATGCCTTCTGTGTCTCGGGAGAGGCCTGTGGCTTCTACCTGATGTGCCCAGAGCATCCATCTGAAGGCCTGGACAAACCCAGTCTAATGAGGTTGTTAACAAGGGTGGTCACAAGGGACCTTGTTAGGAGAAATTTCCCGTCCCTGGGGAGCTCTTTGCCAGGTGATGGACCACGTTACCAGCAGTGGGCGGTCAGGAGAAAAATCTAGGGCTCCTCTTATATGGGGAAAAAAAAAAAAAACAACCCTCTGAGCAGGTACACGATCTTTTCCACTTCCTTGTGGAGACCACCCACGTGGTGTGTGTGCCCTGGAAACAGGCGGGGAAGCGGCCATGTGTTTTCACTTAGGTGTGAGGTGCTCGGTTGTGCAAGTGTCACTGCCTACATGGTTTTGGCCCCATGTGGCCCCGGGGGTTCTGAACAGTGGCTCTGGCTCCCTCGCTCTGGTTTTGATCATGTAAGTTGAGAAAGAATCATAGGAGGACTGAGTCATGAGTGTACCTGACTTACTGACCAGAGGGTCACTTTCCAAGTTCACACAGCTGGATAGCAACATAGCCAGGCCCAGGATCTGCAGCAGCCACAAGTCAGAGCAGAAATAAACAGACTCACCAAGGAGCACCAGGGACCACGTTCTGCCTTCTTTAGAAAAATCAGCCTGGCAGAGCTGCCTGGTAAGTTCTGGAGAGCAATCAGCATTGTGATTTGCATTATCTCGTTTGGTCCTCACATCAGCCCACAAGGCCCATGCTGCTGCTATATCTGCTGTATAGATGGTTGTGACCCAAGGTCACAGGGGCAGTAGGGAACAGGGTATTTACACCCTGCTCGAGACTGAAGTGGGGACTTCCCTGGTGACTCAGTGGTAAAGAATTCGCCTGCTGATGTAGGAGACGAAGGAGACTCAGGTTCATTCCCTGGGTCAGGAAGGTCCCCTGGAGGAAGTCATGGCAACCCACTCCAGTATTCTTGTCTGGACAATCCCATGGACGGAGGAGCCTGGTGGGCTACAATTCATGGGTTTGCAAAGAGTAGGACACGACTGAACCGCTGAGCATGCATGCAAGACTAGTCTGCTATGTGAATGGATCCCAAGAGTCCTGGGCTATCCTCCCCTCTTCCTTTCCAGTAGTGGGGTTGACTGTGGTGGGACAATGCTTTTTCCTAGCTGTATAAAGACCTCAGGGATCCTGGAGCATCCTCGCAGGGGTCCCCACCACTGTTCAGATTTTCCCATGCCCTCTCCTCACCCCCTCATGCACTCTTTGGAGGCAGCTCTGTGCAGACATGACGTGTGGGCTGCGTGCAGTGATGTGATTTGAGGGCTGCTGGAAACCCCCAGCCCTGAGTCCCCTCCCTGGGGTCTGACCGCTGAGAGCTAAAATGTGAAGCCGGGCTCTGGATTCCAGCCCCCTGTGAATGCATCCCTACCTTACTGAGACAGTGCACCCCATAATTCTTGATTGTTCAGCCTCCCTAGTTTGTATCTGGAGGTTTCCAACTCCCAGTCTGGAAGATGAACTATATGGGAACGTTTGGCTCTCAGAGATGAGGGGGCACCGACCCGTGGTGGGGAAAGAGGGATAAACAGGGAGGCTGAACTTGGACCTGAACCACAGCCATATTGGATGAATATGGTGGAATTCAGCTATCTGCTTGAATCTGAACCCAGAGCTTCTCAGCCTCCAGTCTGGCCGAGGCCACAGCAGGGCTCTCAGCCATCAGTCCTCGGGGAGGAAGGACCCAGATAAGTCAAGGGACCCACCGTGCGTGGGTGTTTGCCGAGGGCTCCGGGAAAGGGTGCAGTGGGTGGCACGAGAGCCTGGCTCTAGTACTGCCGCCTGACGAGGCCAAGGGAGCCTGGTCTTCCCAGGGCAATTCCAGCACAGCTCATTTGTGCATGTTTTACAATAGTGTTGATAAAATCCCCATGGAGCCCTGGAGCATGTGTGAGGAGTTCCCACCAGAAATCTAAACAACGCCCTGGTGTTGCTGACAGCTTAATAATGTGACAAAGTTCAGCTCCTTCAATGACAGGGACAGGAATGCAGCTGGGCTGGGCTGACCTAGAGCTTTAAAAATACCCACCCCGCCTCCCAGCTCTGACCCAGCATTTGACAAATAACCTTTCCTGAGTCTCCTTGAAGGCACCAGACAGAACCAAGTGCCACGCAGGGGCCACATGCCACCGTTAAAATGTTAAATGGAGTGGCAAGGGCCACCAGAGTCACTTGGGGCTGACATTTATCTTTATTATTATTATTATTAATAATGCATATATTGCTTTTTGGTGCATTCCAGGGTTTTTTGCACTCCTAAATCAGGCGGCTGTACATCAGCAGGCCCGATAAATCACCCCAAGAACCCAAATTCAATGCAGCTGTCAGGCCAGATCCGAGAGAAGCAGAGTCCGCTTAATTGAGCTGCAGCCGGGAACCGACGGGCGTTGCCCAGAACATCAGAATAATAGCAGCGTTGCTGATGACATTTCAAGAGCGAGATGTGAACTGCTGGCTTCAGCTTTAATTTTACAAGAGGGAATGGTGGGGGGGAGGAGGGGGACGGGTACAGGGAGAAATCTAGACTTCACCAAATATTTAAACTCTTAGCTTTTTTTTTTTTTTTTTTTCTACCTCAAAGCCAGTACAGACAATGAGTTCCACATTGAGACATTTCAGTAGAAAGAATTCCGTTTTGTCCTTCTTTCTCTAGCTCCTCCTTTCTCCTGCCGGCTCCTTCCTCTGTTCCATGCCCCTTCCCAACACAAAGAGAGCTCAAAGTAAAGGAACTATAGGGTTTGAGTTGGAGCCAATTGAATGGGCCAAGAGGTTACATATGGAGTCAACAAATCATGGGACCATGAAGGATATTACTGATTTAAAGTTATGTATGTTAAAGCCCGAATCTTAGCAGCATTCATAAAGGTAAAGGTAACTAATGGAGAGGCTTAACCGACAGAAAATGGGCTTTTGCCCAGGCTGCCCTGCCTCCCTCTTCAAAACTGCAGGGCATTTCAGCAGCAGATGGGCTCCCAGCCCCAGGGTCTCCCCTGAGCTGATGTTAGCCTCACTCACCAAGGAAACATGAGTTCAGCTGGAGCCTGCATTTATAGGAGGCCTCAGACACCATCACTGGGTTTGTTTTCCTGTGCTCGAGTGTGTGTGCTTCTTCTTCAGATGTTTTGGGGTTACTGGGAAAACCATTCCCTTTCCCCCCTTTAATTTTTAAAACTGTGTGTAATTACAGGGAAATTTGATCCATGTGTTTCAGATTCATTCGCACTTCATCATGAATACCCCTCTGGAACGAGTTCTTTTCTCTCCCAGCAGATTCTGGTGCCCTTTTTAAGAAGCCCTGTCAGTGCCCTTCTACCCCAGGCTGCCCCGTCCAAGTGCAGAAGGTCGTGTTTGGCCAAAGGAAAACCAACCTGACCGCTGAGGGCATGGGTCTGGTTTGAAATGTCAAACTCGTGAATTTGAACAGTGTTCTGCCAATGGGGAAATGACTTCTCCCGGTCCCAGTGTTTATACAGCCAGAGAAAGAAGACTTCCATTAAAAAAAAAAAAAAAAGTGAAGATGTTCAGATCAACTCTAGGGTATTACCTTGTGGCCACTGGCATGTCAGCCTTATCTTCCGATTCACAGGTTTAGAATGAGCGATTACTGCTTTTGGGATTTTTTGTTTGTTTGTTTTTTGAGGTTCTTTGGGTTAAAAGAAAATGCTTTTAACCCAGAGATTCCCAACTACCAAAAAACAAAAAACCACCCAGTAACCCTTTTGGCTGGTAAAGAATCTGCCTGCAATGCAGGAGACTCCGGTTTGATTCCTAGGTTGGGAAGATCTGCTGGAGAAGGAAGGGATAGGCTACCCACTCCAGTATTCTTGGGCTTCCCTGGTGGCTCAGGTAAAGAATCTGCCTGCAATGTGGGAGACCTGGGTTCTATCCCTGGGTTGGGAAGATCTCCTGGAGAAGAGAACAGCTACCCACTCCAGTATTCTGGCCTGGAGAATTCCATGGGCTATCCATGGGGTCGCAAAGAGTCGGACACAACTGAGTGACTTTCACGTCACTTCTTCACTTCAGCCCTCTTGGCTAGCTTTCAAGGGCCATGGCACAGCTGTACCCAGAATACACATTTCCCCTCCCTCCGTCCACAGCAACTCAACCACTGCACGAAAGCCACAATAGCATCCCTTCCATCCAAAACAAACATGTCATTACCGATCTCAGATTAATTGATGCCAGTTGTGTGCCCTGACTGTTGGGTTTCAGCTGGAGCCCACCCAATGGTGATGGCCACCACCCTTGAAACCTCAAGGCACTCACAACCTTGGCCTTTGGCAGAATTCCCTCCACTGTCCTTCTTTAGCCCTGTGACTCCAGACCTTCCTTTCTCCCACTCCCTGCCCACTCCTCTCCCACTCTGAGGCTTGAGGAAATTTTGAAATGTGTTTCCAGTGGAATGAGGTTATCTGTAGAACTGAGTTTTGCCTTGAGTAAATGTCTTTGCTCATTAATTAAAAAAAATTTTTTTAATGTGGGCCATTTTAAAGGTCTTTATTGAATTTAACACAATATTGTTTCTGTTTTATGTTATGCCTTTTTTGAGCTGCGAGGCATGTGGAATCTTCACTCCCCAAGCGGGGAACAAAAGCACATCCCCTGCACTGGAAAGTGAAGCCTTAACCACTGGGAAGTCCTGACTTTGTTAATTTTCAGATACAGGCTTGTTTTTAACATCCCTGAAATTAGGATACTGCTTACAATCGATAATGGTAAAGCAATTTGGTGAAGTGACAGAAAGCACTTCCCTTTTCAGTGGTACATGGAGTAATGGTGCATCAGGAATTTTCTGGCAGTCTAGTGGTTAGATGCTTTCACTGCAGAGGACCTGGGTTCAATCCCTGGTTGGGAAACTAACATCTGCAAACCCCTTCGTGTGGCTAAAAGAAAAAGAAAAAAGAATGCTAGTGCATCTATCCTAGTCCCCAGAGAAACATATGCTCACTTTTCAAATACTGTGCTAAACTTTTACCTCTCTCACTCATTTCCCCGCCATTCATTCTTCAGTAAGAGCATCTGGGCCTCATGCCTGATTCTCCACACAATCGGGAGGAGATAAGAAGAGTGTTGAAAGGGCCCCTCCTTTTTGGAAAGTTATAATTTAGTTCCAGACAGAAGTGCATACACAACCAACCATGCAAAGTGCTAAATTAGTGGTGAGGCCAGAAGTGGTGGAGAAAATCAAGATGGAGCCATCAAGTGGAATGGAGGAACAGAGCCGGGAGGCAGACAGCCTCATTGCTGGTTTGGCACAATGACCCAAGTAAGTGCATTCCCATCTGCAGCATGAGGGGCCTGTGGTGCATCAGAGTAAGCCATGGTGTGCTCCAAGATCCGAATCCAAAGGGAAGTGTCAAGAGAAAAGGGTTCCACAGCAAGGGGTGGAATGGGAAGCAGGGCATTGAGAAATGTCACTATATTCCTTTCTCAAAGATTCCTAACACAGCTTACAACATCATAGGCTAATGTAAAATTAGTTCACTGCAGAAACAGACTCACAGACTTACGGGACAAACTTCTGGTTGCCAGGGGGTAGGAATGGGATGAAGAGATAGGGAGTTTGGAATTGACATGTACATGCTGCTATATTTAAAATGGGTAACCAACCAGGACCTACTGTACAGCACAGGGAACTCTGCTCAAAGTTATTCGGCAGCCTGGATGGGAGAGGAGTTTGAGGGAGAAAGGATACATGCATATGTATGGCTGAGTCCCTTCGCTGCCCACCTGAAACTATTACAACATTGTTAATCGGCTGTGATCTTGCTTAGTCACGAAGCCGTGTCTGGTTCTCATGCAACTTTGTGGACTCTAGCCCGCCAGGCTGCTCTGTCCGTGGGATCTCCCAGGCAAGAATACTGGAGTGGGTTGCCGTTTCCTCCTCCAGGTGATTTCCCTGACCCAGGGTTCGAATCTGAGTCTCCTGCATTGGCAGATAGATTCTTTACCACTAAACCACCAGGGAAGCATTAATTGGCTCTACACCAATATAAAAATTTTAAAAAGAAGAAGTTCCCAACAGAGAAGTTCTACAGTTCAGTTCAGTACAGTCATTCAGTCGTGTCCGACTCTTTGCGACCCCATGAATCGCAGCACACCAGGCCTCCCTGTCCATCACCAACTCCCAGAGTTCACTCAGACTCACGTCCATCGAGTCAGTGATGCCATCCAGCCATCTCATCCTCTGTCGTCCCCTTCTCCTCCTGCCCCCAATCCCTCCCAGCATCAGAGTCTTTGCCAATGAGTCAACTCTTCGCATGAGGTGGCCAAAGTACTGGAGTTTCAGCTTTAGCATCATTCCTTCCAAAGAAATCCCAGGGCTGATCTCCTTCAGAATGGACTGGTTGGATCTCCTTGCAGTCCAAGGGACTCTCAAGAGTCTTCTCCAACACCACAGTTCAAAAGCATCAATTCTTCAGTGCTCAGCCTTCTTCACAGTCCAACTCTCACATCCACACATGACCACAGGTGAAGGAGTTATTCAGATTCTCTTTCATCAGTGAAGTTCAGTCTCTCAGTTTGTGTCCAACTCTTTGTGACCCCAGGGAGTGCAGCATGTCCGTCACCAACTCCTGGAGCTTACTCAAAACTCATGTCCGTTGAGTTGGTAATGCCATCCAACCATCTCATTCTCTGTCATCCCCTTCTCCTCCTATCTTCAATCGTTCCTAGCATCAGGGTCTTTTCAAATGAGTCAGTTCTTTGCATCAGATGGCCAAAGTATTGGAGTTTCAACTTCAGCATCAGTTCTTCCAATGAATATTTAGGACTGATTTCCTTTAGGATGGACTGGTTGAATCTCCTTGCAGTTCAAGGGACTCTCAAGAGTCTTCTCCAACACGACCATTCAAAAGCATCAATTCTTCAGCCCTCAGCTTTCTTTATAGTCCAACTCTCACATCTATACGTGACTACTGGAAAAACCATAGCTTTGACTAGACAGACCTTTGTTGGCAAAGTAATGTCTCTGCTTTTTAATATGCTGTCTAGGTTGGCCATAGCTTTTCTTCCAAGGAGCAAGCATCTTTTAATGTCATGTCTGCAGTCACCATCTGCAGTGATTTTGGACTCCCCCAAAATAAAGTTGGTCACTGTTTCCACTGTTTCCCCATCTATTTGCCATAAAGTGATGGGACCATATGCCATGATCTTAGTTTTCTGAATGTTGAGTTTTAAGCCCACTTTTTCACTCTCCTCTTTCACTTTCATGAAGAGGCTTTCATCAGTGTTTTCCAAATATATTTGTTCCTTGGATCCTTTCTTTCAGTCAGTAGCTGCTACTGCTGTAATAAACCTTAGTAAAACTGTAGGTTCTCTTCCAACATTCCAGGGAGTCACGAGCCAATGTGGAGCCAGAGCCCATGGGAGAAGAAAGCCTCTGAGATGTGATGTGAGAGGGGAGGGCTTCTGGCTCTTGGCTGTGGTGTGTCATCATGTGGTGTGAGGTGTCACACTCCTTGGGTGTAGAGTGTCATCGCTGAGAGGAATGCCTTTACCAATTGATCAAACAAGAAACATTTACTCAATATGTTGAATCTAAAAGACAACACAACTGAATGGATATGTAACACAGAAGCTGACCTGAAGATATCAAAAACAAGCTGGTGGTTTACCAGTAGGGAGAGAGGAGGAAAGAAGGACCAAGTAGAGATACAGGATTAATAGTACATATAAAAATAGATAAGTAATAAGATAAAAACTACTACATATAAAAATAGATATACAATAAGAATTTCTTGTGTAGCACAGGGAAGGGTAGCCATTATCTTATAATACTCAAATGGAGTGTAATCTGCAAAAATAGTGAATCACAGTGCTGTACACCTGAAACAAATGTAAATCCTTCAATAAAACAAAACAAAAACAAATGTTACTTGTATAAAAAGAAACATTAAGTACCTCTAGTGTACTTAGTAGTTTCATGTGCTCTGCTGTGCTTAGTCGCTCAGTTGTGTTTAACTCTTTGTGACTCCATGGACTGTAGCCCACCAAGCTCCCCAATCCATGGGGATTCTCCAGGCAAGAATTCTGGAATGGGTTGCTATGCCCTCCTCCAGGGGATCTTCCTAACCCAGGGACTGAACCCAGGTCTCCCACATTGCAGGCAGATTCTTTACCATCTAAGCCACCAGGGAAGCCCAAGAATACTGGAGTGGGTAGCCTATCCCTTCTCCAGGGGATCTACCATTTGAGCTACCGGGAAGACCTACAGAGAAGACTGGGTGTTAACAAACAGATGCAGTAAAACGGCTGGTCACTGAAGTAGAAAAAAAGTACCCCAAGGAGATCGTGCATGGCGTTGAAGGCTTCCCACAGAGGAACCATCAGACACAGATCTTGAGTTTCATGTGCTGTGAAGGAGAGGTGTGAATATCCAAGTGCCTGGAACAGAAGCAGAAGGAGAACATTCTGGAAAGGAAAAAGAGCATGAATAAAGAGGAAACAGCATGGGAGTGCACAAGTAGCTTGTAGTGGCTAGAGGGCAAGACACGTCATGATGAAGGGAGGAAACGAAGATTAATGAGTTAGGTTGGGACCAAACCATGAAGGGTCTAACTCAGCAGTAGCCACAGCAACAATGGAAAGAGGTGACTTAATTATCTCTCGTAATAAGAAGTTGACTCCTTCTGTTCCTCTGCTTGGCTATTCCCTGTCATGCTGGCTTCTCATCCTTAAGCTATTGCCTCATGTCAGTAGATGGTATCCATGAACCAGGCATATTTCTCACGGGTGATATGCTTTATCCTTGAACACGGGCATTTGAAGATATCCAATAAGCAAAGGAAGCCAGTTTTTTTTTTTTTTTTTTTTACAGAAAGAAGTGATATGATCCATAAGTCTTTTTTATAAGGTTACTGGGCTGCAACGTAAAGGCAAGAGTGGGATAAGAGAGACCAGAGGCAGCAGATGGTCTAGAATTAAAATTATCTAACAGGTATAGACACCAGATTCCTAGCAAGACTTGGCAGAAAGGAGCTCTTGAAAAAGTGCATTCCATTTTTCATGGAAGACAATTCTCCCAGGCAGCCCCCAAAGACTTGCCTTCCCTCTAGTTGTAAATTTAGGCACGTGGCCACCCCCAGCACAAGCAAGGCAGAGATACTGAGTGTCTGGCGAAGGAGAAGGCAATCATCATGAAGCTACTCAGGATTTAGCCACTTGAGCTGGGCTGTGTCCTCAGTGGAATATCAGTCTTTTATGTCATTGAGCCGAGAGATATGGTGGTTTTTAATGGCCACAGTTGGATCCCTTTTCTGGTACACGTGGACCCCAATGCCCAGTAACTAGGGAAGACAAAATAGCCTCATGGGTGAGGAATGAGATTTAAGGCTCAACCATGGCAATTTTTGGAAGAGAGGGCATATTGGCAATTACTGATGAAACTCAGTCTTTCATCTCTCTAGAGATTAATAATGACTTATATCTGCTCGTATGTGATAAACTGTCGAAAGCACACAAAAAAATGCTGAGTGTCTCATGAAATAAGTTAAAAAAACAAACAAAATTTTCATCAAGGGTGGGAAAAAAAGACAATTCAGTTGAAAGATTTACTAAGAGACTTCCCACCCCACCCCTGCCCACTACCAAGAAGGATCACCCTCCCCTAAATATTTCACTCATGTTATACCCAGGAGGTCAACAGACGATCATTTTTCTCCAAGAAACAGCTGTGATTGAAAGGCTGGGGAGTATTCAGCCCCTCAAAATGGACGCGTGTGGAAGATGTTCCATTGGGGATACAAACTTGACAAAGAAAACATGAAAAGGTGGGGAACTGCCACTTTCTGGACATCCCCAGAAACTAATTTCATACCAAAGGAAGGCTGATAAAATGAAACTCATGAAAACCCAGGGAGAAAGTGTCTCTCCCACTCCAGAGCCCCTGAAAGCCAAGGGAACACTGGGTTCTTGGATGCTGGCAGTAGACGTTAGGAAGATAGAGCCACGGAGCTCAGAGAAAAACAAATCAGATGCTGTGTCCAGAAGCTTCAAATGCGGAGACAGCCCAAGAGGGATGAGAGAGCCTCAAAATTCTGAAAACATAATAAAAACATGAGCTTTGGGAGGGATAAGGTCCCCACTTAAAGAAACCAACATAGTACAAGAATGGCTGCAAATTTCCACGGAATGAAAGTAGGACATTACTGAAGATGGTTGCTTAGGAGTGGGACCAGTTGGCTGGAATCCACAAGATTAAGTCCCACCTGAGCTGAGCCTTTTGACATTCTAAAGCCATCATAAAGGGCTCTTTGGGGTCTCATCAGAAGAAGTCCTGACGTGGATTGGTCTGTGGTTCGAGGTGGTACCACATGACCAAAGGAAGCAGAGTCCCCAGTGCCTTTCCCAGGTGCCTCCCATTGCTCTAATGCTGCACAAGCTTTAGCCTCAGCATCCAGGTCAGTAATGAAGGTGAACCCAGCGAGGACACTTGTCCATCCCCTCCATGGCCCCTCTGAGAGGCCCCACCCTGATAACTGTGTCCTGTCCTCCTCTGCCCAAGTCACACCTGCACAGACCCCTTTCAACAGCCCAGCTTCAGGTGGCAATTTAAACCTTTTAAGGCCACCTGTCAAGCACCCACTAAGTAGATTTCCTTTTATCTCGGCTCACAGGGAGTGACTGGATAACAATTATGGGGCAGGAGAATGGTGCATCTTGATTTGTCTTTGAGGATTCACCAAGGGCCCCACAAGGGCTAAATCTTTGATCCCCTGAAAGGAAATCTAAGGAAGAACCTGCCAAATAAATCTTACAGGTGCTCTGCAGGCAAATGGATTTGAAATGGGTCTTTTCTGCCCTTTGTTATTGCAGAACTCAAGGGTATTTGGGGTGGACAAAGCTGCAGGGTGCATCCTTGTGGGAGGAGTTTGAGGGAAGCAAAGGAAGGCGTGTTTTCCAAATTGCCTGGAGTCAAGGCACAACCAGGTTGGGAAGCCCTTTGGATGTGGGATGATGCATGAAATAACTATGTGGAGCCACACCTCTGATCTCCTGAGAGTTCCTGGGACATTACCAGTGCCCTGTTTATGCAGACACCTTCCAGTGCTTATAAGGTGGGTTCCAGCGAGGTGGTGCAAACAAGCCACTTGGTCTCAGACTTCAGGGCACCGGATGCAAACATCTTTGGTGCAGCAGATAGCCTCTCTGAAGATGCTTGAGTGATGCTTGAAAATGCTCTTAGCTGATGCTTGAGATGCTTAAGTGGCATCCCGTTTTGGCTGGAATATATGGAAACAGAAAGGGGGACATGTAGGATGTGTTCAGAAATGAGCAAATACATGATCTCTTCATTTCCTGGGGTTTCTGCAATTAAGTACCACAGTCTGGGTGACTTCAAACAACAGAACCTTATGCCCTCAAAGTTCTGGGGGCCAGAAGTCCAAAATCAAAGCCTTGGCAGGACCTTGCTTCTCCAGAACCTGTAAGAGAGAATCGTTCCTTGCCTCTTCCAGCTCCTGGTGGCTCCAGATGTTCCTTGGCTTGTGGCAGCATCTCTCCAGCTTCTGCCTCTGTCTTTCCACGACTGTGTTCCCAGTATGTTGGTCTGCATTCAAATTTTCATCTTCTTATAAGGTTGGTGATCATCTTGCCTTAGGGTCCATCTTAATCCTCACCTTAATGACCTCACCTTAACCTGATTACATCTGCAAAGACCCCGTTTCCAAATAAAGTCACATTCACAGGTACTGGGGTTAGGATTCCAGCATGTCTCTTGGGGGAGCATAATTAACCCATACCTCATGGATTTGTGAAAAAGCAAAGTTGCTATTCACATGATTTATTGAATTTAAGAGTACATCATGAGAAATGCTGGACTGGAAGAAACACAATCTGGAATCAAGATTTCCAGGAGAAATATCAATAACCTCAGATATGCAGATGACACCACCCTTATGGCAGAAAGTGAAGAGGAACTCAAAAGCCTCTTGATGAAAGTGAAAGTGGAGAGTGAAAAAGTTGGCTTAAAGCTCAACATTCAGAAAACGAAGATCATGGCATCCGGTCCCATCACTTCATGGGAAATAGATGGGGAAACAGTGGAAACAGTGTCAGACTTTATTTTGGGGGGCTCCAAAATCACTGCAGATGGTGACTGCAGCCATGAAATTAAAAGACTCTTACTCCTTGGAAAGAAAGTTATGACCAACCTAGATAGCATATTCAAAAGCAGAGACATTACTTTACCAACAAAGGTCCGTCTAGTCAAGGCTATGGTTTTTCCTGTGGTCATGTATGGATGTGAGAGTTGGACTGTGAAGAAGGCTGAGTGCCAAAGAATTGATGCCTTTGAACTGTGGTGTTGGAGAAGACTCTTGAGAGTCCCGTGGACTGCAAGGATATCCAACCAGTCCATTCTGAAGGAGATCAGCCCTGGGATTTCTTTGGAAGGAATGATGCTAAAGCTGAAACTCCAGTACTTTGGCCACCTCATGCGAAGAGTTGACTCATTGGCAAAGACTCTGATGCTGGGAGGGATTGGGGGCAGGAGGAGAAGGGGACGACAGAGGATGAGATGGCTGGATGGCAACACTGTCTCGATGGACGTGAGTCTGAGTGAACTCCGGGAGTTGGTGCTGGACAGCGAGGCCTGGCGTGCTGTGATTCATGGGGTCGCAAAGAGTCGGACACGACTGAGCGACTGAACTGAGCTGAACTGAACTGATTGTCATTTCAAGTTTGGGTTCATCCTCTAACAGAGGCAACGACTTTTTTATTTTCGGCTTTAATTCTAAAAGGAGATTATCTGGTATAATGTAATATAATGTATAGTAAACTCAGGCATAATGAAATTATAATACAAGCTGAGAAGGCGGCTGTCCGTCTGAGGGGCAGGGAAGCTGCTGAGGACTTAACTGTCACAGGAAGTGTTCTGAGAAGTGGGAGAGGATTGGGAAGAGGGAGAAAACTAATCAGTGAAGCTTAATGAATTGCAATCCCCCAAAACCTTGGGCAGATCGTAGCATGACTTGTTGATGAGGCAGCATGGTTGGAGAAAAACTAACAGGGCAGCACCAGTTTATAGCGCATGCGTGATTTGTAGCTCAGTAGTGTCCGACTCTTCGCGACCCTGTGGACTGTAGCCCATCAGGCTGCTCTGTCGGTGGAATTCTCCAGGCAAGAACACTGGAGTGGGTAGCCATTCCCTTCTCCAGGGGATCTTCCAGGGATCAAACCCACATCTCGTGCATTGCTGGTGGATTCTTTACCAGCTGAGCCAGTTTAGAGTGTGTGGTCCTAACATTTCCAGAAGATCCTTGTGATGGGAGAATGTTGGGTGCTTACAGAACTAGGGGTGCTGAGAAGAGGATTAAGGTGAGAGTAGGTCCGTGGGGTTCTCCCCAGGGACACCCTTGGAGGGGCACTACCAAAGTAGTGCCTGGGTGCACATCACATATAGGCTAAGGAGGCAGGACCATGTAAACCAAGTTTCCCAGGGATTCATCACAGCCATGCATCCTCTCTTCACCTGCCCTTGGATCTGCTCTACATGTGATAAAGTTCTATTGATTACAGTTCTTCATTGAACTCTGTAGAAGGCTCTCTTAGCTGGCATTTGTAATGTTCCTAAGGTTTCAGGAAAAGGGGCTAATGCTAGTAATATTGAATTAACCACCTGGAGGAGAAAGCACATGAAAATCAATATGGATGGTGATTCTACAAGCCAGGTTGAGCACTAAGGGATGAATCTGGAAGAGAAGTATCATGGCTATCTATAAGCTTGCTTCAGAAGCCTAAAGATGCCATGAATGGTCTGCTTTCAAAAATAAACCCTGTGAGCTCATCTGAACCTACCAGAAACAGATTTTGACACATATTACATAATTTTCAAAGTTGGTATTCAGCACTGTAGGATAGTCACATAATCCAATTAATAAAACATGAAAAGCTGTACAGAGAAAAAAATATCCTTCCTACCTTTTGCTTTTCTGGTAAATTCTTATCCTTCCCAGCAAGGAACATTGTTAGTAGTTTTTTATTTATTCTTCCACAGAATTCTTACAAATTTTCCAGCTAACATAGATACACAATTCTGTTTTCCTTTATTTTTTTACATCAAAGTAGCATGCTATATGGGCTTCCCTGGTAGCTCAAACGGTAAGGAATCTTCCTGCAATGCAGGAGACCTGGGTTCAATTCCTGGGTTGGGAAGATCCCCCAGAGAAGGGAATGGCTACTCATTCTAGTATTCTTGCCTGGAGAATGCCATGGACAGAGGTGCCTGGCGGGCTACAGCCCATGAGGTTGCAAAGAGTCGGACATGACTGACTAACACACCATATGGCATGCTCTATGCTTTTTCCTACAACCATTTGTATGGGTATAAAATGGGGTATATGGGATTCCCCAGGTGGCTCTAGTGGCAAAGAAACCACCTGCCAATGCAAGAAACATGAGACATGGGTGCAATCCCTGGGTCAGGAAGATCCCCTAGAGAAAGGCATGGCAAACCACTCCAGTATTCTTGCTTGGAGAACCCCAAGAGAGAAGCCTGGCAGGCTATGGTCCATAGGGTGGCAAAGAGTCAGACACGACTAAAGTGACTTGGCAAAGTGGGGTATATACAAGCTTATTCATTACGGTATTGTTTGCAAAAGCAAAAATTTGGAAATAACTCCAGTATCCTTCAAATGGGGACTAGTTAAATGATGGAATATCTCCACTATGAAGTAATGCATAGTTGTATTAAAAAACATATGTATTTACATGGAAAGATCTATAGGATATATTAAGTAAATAATTTAAGATACAAACAATATATGTAGTATGTATTCAGGGTAAGAAAAAAGGAAACAAAATGATATATATTTGTATTTTTGCATCAGAATAAAAAATAATCTGGAAGGATTCACTAGAAACTAATAAAGTCTTTACTCACAGATGTTGAAGGAAGTATAATGATCAGAGACAGGGAAGGGAACAAAACTTTCCAACATTTATTGTTACAGTATTTTAATTTTTGAATCATGCAAATGTGTTTTCTCTTTAAAATAAGAAATACAATTAAATTAATTAGATGCACATCCCTAGCATCTGATAATTATACTGCAAGGAATTACCCTACAAATATTTCTCACACATGTTCAAAGATACCTGCAAAGAAGTTCATTCACTATAGGATAATTTCAACAGCAAAAGGCTGGAAGTGACCTAAATGGCTATTAAATGTAAACTAGTTAAGTGAATTAAGTTACATTCAAATAATGAAATATTATGCAGATATTCCAGAGAGTGTGAAACATTTATTGATATGGAAAACTCTCCAAGATATATAAAGTAAAAAATGTGATATAAAAAAGCATTGTGTTCCAATTTTTGGTAAAATAAATTTGATATACACACATCTTCCCAGGTATCCTGTATTTTTATTAAAAGGAACTTGATGTTCTATGTTGTGTGTGCGTGTGTGTGTGTGTGTGTACACATGGAAAATTCCTAGAAGCAGAAATATAAGAAGTTGCTCATGGTAGTGGCTTCTGGGAAGGAGGTGAGAATATTTGGAGAAGGAAGATCATCTATTTTTCATTGTAATGACTTTTGAACTACATGACTTCTGCTATGTGCATTGTTTAAATTAAAAATATTTTAAAATGAACCAACAAACAAAAGCATATTTGTACAAAAAAAAACATTGCAACTATAAAACAAACCACTGAGAAAGCTTTTTATGTACTTAAACAGAAGTTTCCAAGATACGTTGTTAAACCATGTAGTTTAAATTTTAACTGCTTCAGGGTTTCCCATACTTTGTGTTACCTATCACTTCTACTTGGTGATCAACCCATACCAATTTTCATTACTTTGGGCTTGAACATGTCACACCCCTGCCTTTCAAATCAAGGATGCCTGTTTTTTGTTCTGTTCTGTCTTTCCCTGTTTTCCCTTGTGGCTCACCTAGTAAAAGAATCCACCAGCAATGTGGGAGACCTGGGTTCGACCCCTGGGTTGGGAATATCCCCTGGTGAAGAAAATGGCAAGCCACTCCAGTGTTCTTGCCTGGAAAATCCCAAGGACAGAGGAGCCTGGAAGGCTGCAGTTCCTGGGGTTGCAAAGAGTCAGACACGACTTTCTTTCCCCACCTCTAAGACTTGATATTAGTCTTTGGGTTGAAATCCTAGCTCCTACTGACTTGGGAACATGAGCGACTTAACTGCTTTGGGCCTCATATTCCCCATCCATAAAAGAAAAATAGAACACATTACAATGATGCTGTAAGAGTTTGAAATAACCAGCACCTGCGGACCCAAGAGTAGGCATTTTTCAAGATGGTGGCTGTTACCATCATTATAGTCCATGAGGTGTGGCAGTGGGAACTGTAAACAGGAGGAACCACACCCTGGTTTTCCACCAGGAGAAGCAAGGCTTTGTGTGTCATGGCCAAGGCTGTTCCAAGGACCCAAGACTGCTGTGGTGAAGACCAGTGTTTGGCTGGTCTTTTGGGCCACAATAGCCTTGGGTCTATATTTCAGAGAAGCAGCTACTAACAATCATTCAGAATTCAATATTTTCTGGGTGCAGCTCCTCTTAGGGAAGCTTATTCTCATTTTTAAGCATAAATTTTGTCTACTGACTCCCCCTCTCCCCACCAAGATGCCTCTGGTTGCCATCTGCTGCCCTCAGTCCACTAGGCTTATTTATGTTTATCTCTATTTATAACACTGTTTTTCAAAAGAGGAAGTGAGGATGCCCATGTCTTTCCTCACTTTTTCAGTCTTTAAAAGGAAAAGAGCTGCCTCTCCGTGTTCTCTCTGTTTCATCTCCCGGTGCAGCTCTGGGTTAATTGGTCTCACTGATTATCTAGCTGGCTTTCTGCCTTGATGCATTTATAGGGTCTTTTATTATTGACTTTGGAGCTCCTTGTAAGGTACTCCAAAAAAGCATTTTAAAATAGTCTCTAGAGGGCAATTTACATTTTAACTGCTCTTTCATTACCCCCCTCAACACTCTCATATAGTTCCCTTTTCTAGAATTAAATAACCACATGATAGCTTTTGGGCTCCATGTCTCTTTCAGATGTTGAACTTGGCCCTGTTTTGGTCTTTATTTATATAGTGACTCAGCTAGAATTTCATGATCGTTCCCATTCTTCATCCTCGTCTTTCTCCTAGTTTGTGTTTTCAGGTTATATGGCATCTTGATAAATCAAGGGCCAGATAGTGTCATCTTGGTCTTTACTGTGCTCAAGGAGTCGTGAGAATGTGGTAGGAGTGAAAAAAAAGTCTCCATTAACTAATCCAGGATTTAAGACTGAAGATTTGTCTACCGCTTGGGTTTTATTTTCGAGGTCACAATGCTTTGGAGATCATTACCCTAGAGATACAGCTTTCTAGGTGGCTCAGTGGTAAAGAATTTGCCTGCCAATGCAGGAGACACAAGTTCAATCACTGGATCATGAAGGTCCCCTGGAGGAGGAAATGGCAACTCATTCCAGGATTCTTATCTGAAAAATCCCATGGACAGAGGAGCCTGGTGGGCTACAGTCCTCGGGGTTGCAAAGAGCTGGACACGACTTAGTGACTGAGCATGCACGCATTATAGAAATACAGACTTGGGTTTCCGGTTCTCTCTCGCCACTTTCCTACCACACTTTTATAAATCTCAGTCGGGGACCTGCCAACTTGCCTTTTTCTCCCTCTTCACTTTATCCGCACTCATCTTCCCTCAGGATGGCCCCAACTTTATTCTGAAGCCAGAAGTTCAATGAATAGTGAGAATTTCTGGTGGAATATTCCTAGTAGAAAATAGCACTTCACATGTCCAATATTAATGCTTCTGAAGCTGTAAGTAAGAGAGGACCCTGTCTTTACCCACCATCAACACACACACACACTTTTCCATGTTATGTCCCCAATATCTTTAAGACTATTCTGGCAGGGTGTACACTAGGCTTAATCTTATGTGGCCTAAAGTAAAGATCTTTTTTTAAAACTTTTGTGTGCTTTACTTAAAAGAGGAATTCTACACCCTTTTTCTCTTTCTACTTTAAAAATACACCAAGAAATCCCAAGGGGATCAACAACTTCCCCAAGAACCAGCTTATACTCAACTCATTCCATGAAGCGGCAGCCTCATGGATACACAGCAGATGAATTGCAGAGGAGGAAATAAGCAGATTTCCCTCTGGAAGAGAGAAAACCTAATGTCAGTAAAGAAAGTGGAATTGTGCACTTAGGAGAGATCTTCAACAAGTGAAAAAACAGATAGCAGTCAGGTATATTTCACCTCTCAAACTAAGAAATTGAAAAATTATATAATTCAGTACTGGCGATGATGTAAAATTAGAAGTACTCACATTCTTCCCATGAGAGAGTAAGTTGAAACAGTCTGAAGGCAAAGTTAGCAATAGTATATATCAGAAGTCTTAAGATCTGCAATCAAAACTTGATTTAGCAATTTCACCTTCAGAAATCTATTTTAAGGGGAAAAAATAGAGCTAACAGAGAATCTCCCCTTTTGGAACTTCATGATAACATTGAGTCTGAGTAAAAAAATTAGTGATACCTTAGAAATCAAATATAGGAAACTGGTTAAATAGATTATGATTCGTAAGAATGATGTTGTAGATGAAAAGGGGCTTAGAAAGATGTTCTTGATATATAAGAAAAACACTGAAAAAAAAAAACTGTACAAAGAGTATTAGCTGACAATATCACAATCCCCACCCCCAACCCCCCGGGGGGAAAAAAAAAAAAAAAAAAGCAAAGTACTTTCCAGGTAGTGTTAGTGGTAAAGAACTCGCCTGCCAATGCAGCAGATGAAAGAGATGTGGGTTCAATCCCTGGGTTGGAAAGATCCCCTGGAGGAAGGCATGGCAACCCACTCCAGTATTGTTGCCTGGAGAATCACTTGGACAGAGGAGCCTAGCAGGCTATAGTCCATAATACACACTAAAAAAGCAAGCCAAAACAAACAATGGAAAAACTTGTTGATCAGGAAAAGCTAAGTTTATTAGATTTATTTCAATAAAGATGAATACAGAGTCTTGGTAATATAGCAGGAAGGGGAAGCTAGAGGAAGAAATTTAAGTGCTTTAAGTCAGAGCTGAGTGATTGATTACAAGATGGGTCTTACCAGGTAGGGAGCTGGTGGGGACTGAATGATTTATAACAGCTTTGTATTCATGGGCACAGTAAGTTCTTGAAGCAAGCACTGTTGAGCAAACTGTTGATCTTGATAAGTAAGCCAGTATTTTCTGGAGCAAATAGCAGTTTATTTTTGCCTCGTCCCAGTATGGTTTGGCACAGAAACAGGAAAATATGTTGTACCCATCATTGTTTATCCTAGAGACAACAAAGTACATTACTTTCAGCTGTCAATAGCAGCTCTCTTTTTGTTAGAAATGTTATTCATATTTATGTTTCATTCTCACTAGAAAAAGTCTAGGAAGATAATTACATATTAACTACAGGTGGTTGTCTCTGGGTGGAGGAGTTTACAGGTGTTCTTCTAGTTTCTTTTATTTTGTTTATCTGTATTTTCTAAATTTTATCAATGAACATATACTCATAAAAAAAGTATATGTTTAACTCATATTGAGCTGGGTAATTGAGGACTATAGTATCTAGTATTGCCTTCATGTCAAAGCTTCTAATGTATTTCTAAACATAACACCAAATCAAGGCAGAATTGTATTGCCGACTGGAGAAAATGGTTAAATCACTATCTAATCACAACCATGCAATTCAATATGCATTAGACAACTTTTAATCTTTTCAGACAGACAGATAGTGCTATACAGACTGTATTAGAAGGATCCATTTTTCAGATGTATATTGAAAGCATATTTTAACAAACCTAGACATGCATTTCTGACCTAGACTCTGTTATCACTCCATTTTCAGAAGGCTGATAAAGTGAGGGGTCAGGGGCTCCAAGGAATTGAAAAGTAAGATCCAAGGTGAACAAGAAGTCTAGAATATGTCTCATGAGTCTCCAATCAACCACTGATAAATTAAAAAAAAATTTATTGGAGTATAGTTGATTTTTTGGCGCATCTAATATTTGCTGAGTGCTGGACAGGAGAGGCATGGCATAAAAATTGAATAACCTATGTTCCAGTCCCTGAGAGAGCTTAGTTTTCAGTGGGAGCTATGGAGGAGTGGTTGACACACAGGAAACAATTTGAAGTAGCTACAAAATGGCATATAACCAAGCCCCAGGTGGACCTGGGCTTGATTTTACACTTGTCTCTATTATATTTGTATTATGCATCTTGTGTGATCTAGACTCCAAGTCCTATAACAAATTCACTGATTTGAAGGCTTGGGATATTGAGATATTCGAGTTAAAGATGGATTAAGCTCAAGCTTTAAAAAATTTCCATACTTTATATTGAAAATCTTTCCAAAACTTCAGTCTGCTTTACTTTCTGGGTAAATAAATGCAGCTCAATGAAACTAACTGCAGGGCCCACAATAATTTACTCTGCATTTAGAAGTAGATTTCATTCAATATAGATAAGAAAGATAGAAGACTGGTATGGATATGAACTCCAGGATAGCCTGAAATTTCCCTGGTGGCTCAAATGGTAAAGAATCTGCCTGCAATGTGGGAGATCCAGGTTTGATCCCTGGATTGAGAAGATCCCCTGGAGAAGGGAATGGCAACCCACTTCAGTATCCTTGCCTGGAGAATCCCGTGGACAAAGGATCCTGGTGAGCGTCAGTTCATGGGGTTGAAAATGAGCAACTAACACACACACACAACTTTAAAGGAGCCCTGCTCTCTGGACTCCACACATGAATTCCTAGTATCTATGTGCTTTCTGGTGATCCTCTCTTTCTATAAACAACCACAGTGAAACCTTCAAATAGACTGAAGATACCAATTGGCTGAAGTGTCATTCCACTTGAAATAGCACTTTATTATTCATAAATACTCTTCATCAGGGATTTCATCCTCTTGTAACAGAGCAGGACCCTATGGGACTTCCCCAGGACAAGCCTTCCTTGTGTCCTCTGCTTTAGCTTCTTTCTGAAGTACCTGTTGCGTTGTTGCTGTCATTGTTGTTTAGTCAGTAAGTCGTGTCCAACTCTTTTGTGACCCCATGGACTGTAGCCTGCTAGGCTCCTCTGACCCTGGGATTTCCCAGGCATGAAAACTGGTGTGGGTTGCCATTTCCTTCTGCAGGGATCTTCCCAGCCCAGGGATCAAACCTGGCTTTCCTGCATTGGCCGGTGGATTCTTTACCACTGAGCCACTGGGGAAGAACCTATTGAATAGACAATAGTATTTGATGCAAATTTCCTGAGTTGTTTTGCAGATGTGAAACCTTCCCCCTCCCCAAGCCCCGCACCACCAAATGGAAGATATTAACTATTTGATGACCCTGAGCACAGAACTCCAAGCCTCCGGAAGCCTAAGGGTTGATAAAGTTAACCCTGTGACCCCACCCTGTTAACTCACCATCAGCCAATCAGAGAACTGGGCACAAGTCGATCACATACCCTGCTACCCTCCCACCACCACCTGCCACCACCTGACTTTTAAAAATGCTTTGCCCCTTCAATAAACCTTTCTCTGCTCCAAGTTTCATCGTTTGGATTTGTTTAGTCTCATAGGCAAGAGGATTTAGTAACCTACTCCCAATGCCACCAAGAGGAAATTGAGACTCAAAAGGGGCCTTGCATCAAATCACATAGTAAATTAGTGATGGACCTATGATTAAAATTCTGACTTTGGTTTTTAATCCACAGCTTCTTACCTCTCCAAACTGATACCCGTATCTTTTCCCACAAGGCAAAACTTACTGAGGACTCTGGGGGTCTTAGCTACTAGACATAAAAGCAAGACAGACACAGCGCACAACATCTTTGAAGTGTACGAGATGCTCTCATTTCAAGTCCGCCTTTTGGAAATCTCTCTGGAGCAGAGCTCCATTCTCCTCAATGCCAAGCACAGTGGCCGCCACTTGCATGCCCCTTGGTCTCATCATAGCAAATGGGGAAGGAAACAAGGTACAGAGAGGTGAAGACCCATGCTCCCAGCTCTTGGTCAACCTGTAGAGTAGACCCTCTGCATTCAAACAATGGGTGAGCCAGCTATTGATCTGACTGGCTATGAACAACAGCAACAAACTTGGCTAATGTATCGTGTAGGTTGTTTTTGGCCACTCAACACAATAAGCAACAAACACCTTCAGACAGTCTCGGATGTGTTATAGGACAGGAAATGTAAGATCGGAACCAACGTTAGGGTTTAACAATTCAGCAGCTCTGGGCACATCAGGGACCCGGGCTGTCTCCACTGTTGCCCCATTTCAGTGTCCTATTGCCTTTGCCTGAGGCTTGCCCCTCATGGTCACCAGAGAGCTGCAGCCCTTCCAGACTGCACACCCACATCCCAGCACCAGAGGCAGTGACTTGGGGAGTCACTTCCTAAAGAATGTTTCTAAGAATCTCCTGAACAAACCTCCTCTCACAATACTGGGGGAAACTTGGTCAACAGCCCATTCTGAAGCCAACCACAGCCAGGAGGACAGACTCAGACCATTCATGATTCACCCTTGAACCTGAGGTTCAAACCATTCTCACCCGAGTCACAGAAAGATGAGGAGGGAGTGGACGGGTGGGGTGGAGGGAGGGATGGGGAAGTAGACTCCTGAGCCCATCAGATCGGCCAGAGGAAGACGGGGGTGGTCGGGGTGGAGAGATGACCACCAACGGCATCTTCTCTGAGCTCCAGGCTGCCTCTCCTGCCAGGACTCATCCCCTGAGGCAAGGGTCTGATCTCTTCCAAAGTGATGAGAAGACTTTGTGGCAGCACGGAGAGCTCAGGGTACTGCTAAGAACACTGCACCATTCAGCAACGCAAATGCTCACAGAGGCATTCCTCGGGCACTATGTTGACTGCAGGTGAATCTTCCTCAGGATTCTGAAGACCTTAATCCACAGTCAGTGACATGATGGTAAGGGTGGGACTTTCAGGTCAGGAAGGCTGATAGGGTGAGGCCATTGAGAGCCAAGAGAGTCCTTCCAGTGCAGGGAAGCCAGTATTCTAAGGTGCTAATCACACCTGCGCTGTCACTGCTGACCCACCCCCAGGTACAATACAGGTAGGAAACTGAAATGAGACCCATGAAGGAACATCAGTATATTCTTTTCCCCTGACTCATGGACTAGGATAGGATTTCTAGCCTTGCTAAAATAAAAATCCATTTTTAGATGGCTGGGTCAAATGCTTTTTGCTTTTCCTTCTGTTATTCCTCTATTATTTTTTCTTTTTTTTTTCTTAATTGAAATGTAGTTGATTATGTCCTTCCCCAGAGGCTCATTGGGTAAAGAATCTGCCTGCCAATGCAGGAGAGGCAAGAGACAATGGTTCAATCCCTATATTGCAAAGATCCCCTGGAGAAGGAAATAGAACCCACTCCAGTATTCTTGCCTAGAAAATCCCTTGGAGTCTGGTGGGGTACAATCCACAGGGTTACAAAGAGTCGGACATGACTGAGTGCACACAGTTTTCCGAGCATAGTTGATTTACAAGGTTGTGTCAGTTTCAAGTGTGCAGCCCAGTACTTCAGTTATATATACGTTCTTTTTCAGATTCTTTTCCCTTATAGGTTATTACAATATACTGAGTAGAGTTTCCTATGCTATACACAGGTCCTGGCTGGTAATCTATTACACTAGTGTATCTGCTCCGTGGAGGAGGGCATGGCAACCCACTCCAGTATTCTTGCCTGGAGAAGCCCCATGGACAGAGGAGCCTGGTGGGCCACAGTCCACTGGGTCGCAAAGCATCGGACTAAACACCGCACAGCACAGTGTATCTACTAATCCCATCCTTCTAATTTATACCTCTTCCTTACACTTTCGGTAATCATAAGCTTGTTTTCTGTGGGTCTGTTTCTATGCCTGTGGGTCTATTTCTGTTTTGTAAATAAGTTATTTGTATCTGTATTTTTTTTTTTCTCAGATTCCACATATAAGTGATATCACATGACATTTGTCTTTGGCTGGACTTATTTCACTTAGTATAATCATTTCTAGTCTACACATGTTGCTGCAAATGACATTGTTTCATTCTTTTTATTACATATTTTTTGGCTGCGCCACGTGGCTTGTGGGACCTTCATTCCCCTACAAGGGATTGAACACGGACCATGGCAATGAAAACATCAAGGCCTAACACCTGGACAGCCAGATAATTCCCTATTTCTTTTTTTTTTATTTGCTTTTGATTTTTAAGAAGAATGAACATCTTTTCTTTTGTAATGGGAAAACCAAATAACGTTTGGAAAAAAGAAGTATTTCATACTCATTTCAAACAGCATAGGAAATCCCCACCTTCAATAAGACGTCTGATGGTCGATTTTGTACTATTTGAAAATAAACCAACTTTATTTGAGTTAGTCAATACCAATCAAGACCAGAAAACAAATTTATAACTGGTTCAGATTCATGAGGAAAACACTTAGCAATGTCTTCATTAAAAAGGAATTTTACATTATTAAGGCTTGAAAGCAAGTCCTGTTGTTTTATCACCACAGCTAAAGGTCTTGAGGAAAGTCAAGTGACCATCACTGGGAGTGTTTTTATAAAGTGAAATGTTTGATCTTCTATAAAAGCTAGGCTTCTTTGCTAAATTAGTTAACTCTCCAGCTTATAAAATGGGATAGCCAGGTGGTCAGGAAAGAAAGACAAGTTCAAACATCAGTCAGATATTTTATATTTTAAGCATATACATAGTCAATATTGCAAAATCTTTATACATAAATACCATAGATGACTGTATCCTTAAAATTATATTTTGCCAAAAAAGATTGCTTTCATAGAAATAGATTAACCCAAGCTCTACAGTGAGGCAATTTTTAATTTTTGTTTTGGTTGAGGAGGGGAACGTTGGATCCATTTCCTTAAGTAACATTAAGTAAGACTATGCACATTTTGGGTCATACCATGTCACATAATGAAAGGATCCTGAAACTAAGCTGGGAGGAGAATATTGACAAAGGGAGAGGATGATGTATTCATAGGAGGGCATGTGTTGTTTGGATTACATGCCAAGAGCCGTGGATAGAAACCAATGGGCCGTGTGTGCTAGGAGGGTCCCAAAGCCAAGATGTGAACACTTCAGTCCTCACATCAGAACCAGGATGCTTCCCATGCACACTTCTTTTTCTAATGTTCCTGAGGCTTTTAAGTGTTATTTTTTAAAATAAGGAAGTGATCCCTTGGGAATCATTGAACTTATTTTAACCATGAGTTAATGCTGCTCATTCCAAGGAGAAGTCACCAGCATCTTGGTTCCCTCTGCTGCTGAACTGGCCTCCTGGCCCTTGGAAATAGGAGTCACAGACCTACCTACTGGATGTCCCCTGCCCCAAGACCAACTTAATTTCAGACACCAACTCTCACCGTTTTCTCCTGATGGAAAACTGGACACGACTGAGCGACTGAACTGAACTGAGACCTGTATCTTCCTGACACTGCCTCCTTTTTCATTCTGTTTGTCCAGACCTTGCTGATTTCTAGGATCTTAGATCTTCAGGGTCCATTCCAGATGTGAGCCATTCTACAACCATTCTAAGATGCTTGATCTTGTCTTTCTGCAGAGTGGCCAGGGGGTACAGGTGTTACAAAGAGTTTCTGTTGTATCATTTGACAAATGCTAGAAAATTCAGCCCAGGAAAACTCATTCTTGGCATGGCCTCTTTCTAATCAAAAGATCAAGCATTTCCATGGCCCCACCAGCAAGATAAGTGAACACTGAAGACAGTATCATTTCTTGGGAAGATGAAACTAGTTTGGAGACCTGTGGTCAAACAACCCACTGGAGCGTGGGTTTCACTTTTCAACTCATGAGCTTGGTGCCAGGTAACTGTATCGTTTGTTCAAAACAAGACAGCCACACTCATACTGGTAACTCTGAAGTGTCAGGTAATGAAGCTGTGCAATAGAAGGAACTATGTGCTGGACCAGTCTAGATTTTACTGATCCAGCTCATCTTTTATAGCTGTTAAAATCTTATCCAATACACTCTCTCAGGGCAAGCTGAGAGGCCGGCAGGACTGAGAAGATGGGTAAATTCAACACAATTGTTCTGAATATGATTCTTATTTCTCCCTCTGCCTCACACTATGCTAACCCACCAAAAAAAAAAAAAAAAAAAAAAAAAAAAAGTGATGTGAAAACCAAAGGAGAGAAATAAATCTAGAGTAAAATAGAATCTCAACCCAAGTAAATCCCCTCTTACTGCCACTGAGATGCTTTTTGAGATATTGATATGCATGCCAGACCAATAACAAGGGTCACTTCCCATCTCAACACTCTGGAGTTCAGGGTCAAATTGCAGACCTTCAATACTCCCTGAGTTGATTCTGAGGACATCTGAGGACCTTTCCACACTGTGGCTGGGAGATGATATGCTGTGTACAGGACAAGGTTATGGCCAAAACCCAGGGAAACTGAAGGATGTGGAGAAAAATCTCTTTGGAAAAGAATCATCATAAGGCAATATTATTTAAAAATACTCTGATAAACCTCGTCATAGATGTTAAAGCTTTAAATCAATAGTTGGTTGCATCATATGATAATCTGCTGCTGCAATAAATAAATATTCCTGGATTGAGTACCAGGAAATGTCATCCATCTACAACTCCTCTCCCTCTGTTAAATGATTACGGTGGGGTCATATAACTGCTCCAACCCCACCCCTGGCCCTAATATGGTTACTGATATAAAACTAAGTCAACCACAGAAGGAACAGCTAGAACCAACAGTATTGATTTAGTTTGGCTTGTTTGTTTTTAAAGGCTGTGTTTAAAGACTTGCCAATTGCTGAATTCTGAATATCCAGTGTCCTCAGGGTTCAAAAACTCCTCTGTAGGGGCACTCTGCCTGGGGTGCTACTCTGCCTGGGGGAGCTTCTCTGCCTGGGCATCCTGCCATTTTCACCGTGGCTCACTGGCTGTGCCTCTCAGGTATATCTCAAGAACAGTACCTCTCTGGATCTCGGGAAAGTAAACTGCTTCTTAGATCATCGTACTTATGCTGTGATGTTCAGGGAAGGATCTCTGAGGACAACAGAATTTCACACTAATGAAAAGGCCTTTGGGATCATTTAAGCTTTCATCTCCCATGAGACCAACATGGGGCTTTTCCCTATTGTCAGAAGGATTGTTTCCTCATCAGTTCGCCTTTTCAAACATCTCCAGGGACAAAGTTAGCAGGGAGTCCTGCAAAGGTTCCCTTAGAGGAGGAAATGAATCCATTCTTTCTGCTTTTGAATGAAAGGTCTCAGGCTTATAGGATGCCCCACTGAGAAATGGCATCTTCCTCCCTGGGCTAAAGGGGACCCTCTGCTTCTTCCCCTCTGCTCTGATCACTGGGTCCCCTTTCTCTCCAGAGATCCCTGGAGGCAGGTAGGTCCAGATATTGCTTGGGTTAGAACCTCGTGATGTTTCTACAAGAAGGCCCCGTGCTGTCCTGCCCTCACTGAGCAGCGAGCCAAGTCCTGGGGCTTTCGGGCACTTGGGAGCCTCAGCCTCCATCAACAGGTAACACAGAAGGGAGGATTGTTGAAGGTAAGGGTCTGCGGCGGGTGGACTTTCTCCCAGGGCATTCATGGCAAGAGGGAGCTCATGACTAGTTCATTTTTCTTCGTTTCCTCTGCACAGTTTCCTGTGCTCAGGCAGGGTAAGCGTTTAAGGAGGTGAAACTCAAGGAGAATGACTACAGAGTGAAATGCTAGCTAAAAAACAGCTTCCTCTTTTTCATCGGGCATTGGAATCAGACGGTAGGAAAATTTACCCAGATGCACGTGTATTTTTTCTTTGAGTTTAAACCACATGGTTTCCCAATCAGAAAGGCCCATGGACTTTCTTCCTAAGGTTCCACGATCAAGCCACCTCCTAAATGTATCTCTCACACATCAGAGGCTGCAGCTGAATCAGAGAGCACCCAGCTCACAGACCCACATCCAGGAACAACTTGAAGAAGCTGGAGAGTCATTTTTGGTCAATTGTTGGTATTTTGCTATGAAGATGGCAGCTACATGACATCACTGGTTCGAGACTTAGATCATAAGAGAAAAGATCTATCTAGAAGATTCCCAGGGAACACTGAGCCTCATACAAAGGTCTTCTTAGCCTCCTGCATCCATCCCCCCACCCCCCACACTCCCATCTGCTTTCTCAGAGACCAAAATTCAACCGTGGATAAACATAGTCAAACCCAGGCATGTAATCCCCAATGAAACCACTCCCATAAGCAAGCAAACCCCATGGCTGGTAGACCCCACGGGCCTTTTGGCATCAACACTCCTCCCCTCCCCTCCCCTCCCCAGGTACCCCAGTTTGGAATGGCATGCCAATTTCCCTTCCTGGCAAGGCCTAGACAGATAATAGAGATCAGCATCAAGCCAGGTATGTGATCACATCAGACTGTGCCCAGCACTGCAGAAAACTGAGACTGTCTGAAGTTGTTTTCCAATCTGGCCTTCAGTGCCCGAAGTGACAATGCTAGAAAGTGCTGAGTGACTAGAGGTGTGTCTGCCACGTGCCCAGACCCACGTCTGCCCCATCCACTCTCTGTTTCCACTAACACAGCCATGCACCTCTTTCTAACAAGAACGAAGAGGGCGTTTGGCCTTGGAGTTACTGACAAAGAGGAGGGGTGGATAAGGACAGCATGTTGTAGGTTTCTAATGCATCTCAGGAGATATTTCAATATTGGCAAAAGGGGCCAGTGACAATCCCACAGACAGGGTTCCCCCCGGCACCGACCCCCAAACACACGGAACCCAGTCCAGGTCCGAAAGGCTGACAGCTTGACCGTTTCTCTCTTTTCTGCTTGCGGGATTCCTGCCTGACCAGAGGGAGATGGCGCTGACTTTGGTCAAAGCCAGCAGGCGGGGGGGTTCCAAGGATGCCAGAGAGATGTGGCCTGATAGAGACAGAAGTTTCCAGAGGTGGCGTGGAAGAGAAGTGTGTGAAGCCAGAGTCCTTGGGGAGACGGTGGAGTCCTTCTGCAGCAGCGATGGGGCGAGACGGCCAAGTTCAGGATCGGCTGAGGCGCTTGGCCACGTCCGCATAGGCCAGCTCGATCTCGCTGTCGGCCGCGCAGGTGTTGGTGAACTCGTCCCGGGCGTAGGCGTTCTTGAGGTACCGCCACAGACCCGTCATCTCAGCCGGGAAATCGTAGTTGCGGTATTTCTTGGCCACAATCTGCAATAGAGATGGCGTTAAAGCGTGAAATAGATCACCAGGAAGTGTTGGTGATGTGGCAGCGTGAAATAGATCACCGGGAAGGATCAGTGATGTGGCCCTGTGTGTGCACAGCGGGAAGACCCTCCATGTGTCCCCCAGGGGCCAGCAGCAAGACACTTGTCATGCAAGGTGATGGTGCCGCCTTTTTAATGCAACACTATTTGATTTAATTATCATATGCTATTTTTTTTATTTTTGTTGTATTATATTTTCCCAAGCAAGTATAATTTGTCCTCTGATCTAGTAATTCTGCTTCTAGGTATTCCTTTCCTAGGAAATATCGTGAGTGTATAAGAAGATTTAGTTTCTTGTAAATAGGACTGCAGGACTATTTGGAAATAGAAAAAAAAAAAAAAAGGTACCCAACACAAATGTCCAACAACACATGAATGAATAAATACGTTGTCATATATACATGCAGTGGCATACTGGAGAGCCATGAAAAATGAGGTTGCAGAGAAAATTCCAGGGACTTGAAGAACGCTTCAAGAGGCTGTTCAGTTGGAAGTACAGTATAAAGCATTAGGAGGAATATGTATGATGAGCAGAAGTATATACACCAATCTGTTAGCAGAAGATACGTCTGACTGATAGAATTATAGACAACTATTTTCTTCCCCCATCCAGCCGTATCTACAGAAGGGAATGCAAAGCAAAAAAACATGCAAGTTAGATGCCGGAATGCATATGGAGCTTCAGGGTATGTGGAGGTGAACAGACGGTGATTCCTGTTCTCTCCCTCGTCTGCCACACTCGGGGCTGTGGACCTGAGCCTTCTGGGGAAGTGGTGTTTGTATTGAAAGACAATAGCATAGTGGTTAAAAGTGTGGGCTCTGGATCCCAGATGACTAGATCTGTAATCCTGACCCCATTACTTGACAATGGTGTGATCTTGGACGAGCTACTTAACTTCTCTGAGCCCCAAATTCTTTTTCTCTAAAATGGAAATAATAAGATGACCTACCTTGGAGTAGTAAGTTATTTAATATACATAAAAGTCATCTGGGGGAGGTGCTGGCTTTAAGTGCTCAAGAAACATCATCTAATGTCAGAATTCATTGAGACCCACCACATCTTCTTTATCCGTCATCTGTCAATGGACATTCGGTTTGTTTCCATGTCTTGGCTATTGTATAGTTCAAGTTTTGATCATTCCAAACTCTTCCCTTTGCCCCCTGCCCTGAAGAAGGAACCACAAGGTACATATCGCCTCCCTAGTTCTTAGGTACTTAGCACTTCTTCATATTAAATTCTTTCGGTTAATATAACTGGTTTGGGGAGGTCAGTACCGAAGCCACCTGGCAGTGTCTGTCCATCCAGGATAGGTGTGGCCAATGAGCACAAGAGATGGGTTCAGGGTCCTTGGACAAAGCCCTGTCTTCACTGCAAGAGGAAGGGGCCCTGGGGCTGCCCACAGCCTTAAGAAGAGGCTGTCTTGGGTCAGGAGCAAATCTATGCAGGGGTGGAGGCTCCAATGAGGGAAGCAGCTTGAAACTGCCAGAGAGAATGAAAAAAGCCCACAGAATATAAATCGGTGCAGCCACTGTGGAAAACATATGAAAGTTTCTCAAAAAACTAAAAACAGAACCCCCATATGATTTGGTAATTCCACTTCTGAGTACATATCTTAAAAAAAAAAAAGAAGAATACTAATTTGAAAAGATACATGCACCCCAATGTTCATAGAAGTACTATTTACAGTAGTCAAGACATGGGAGCAACCTAAATGTCTATCAACAGATGAATGGATAAAGAAGATGTGATACATATACACCATGGAATACTACTCAGGCATGATAAAGAATGAAATTCTGCCATTTGCGACAACATGGATGGACTTAGAGAGCATTTTGCTAAATGAAATAAGTCAGACAGAGAGAGACAAATAATGTATGTTACAATTTATATGTGGAATCTAAAAGAGAAAACTAGATACAGAGAACAGACTAGTGGTTACCAGAAGGGAAGGGCAAAACAGAGGTAGGGGATTAGGAGGCACCAGCTACTATGTATAACATAAGCTCTAAGTGTGTATTGTATAATACAGAGAATATAGTCAGTATTTTATAGTAGCTACACGTGGAGTATAGGCTTCCCTGGTGGTTCAGATGGTAAAGAATCTGCCTGCAATGCAGGTTTGATCCCTGGGTAGGGAAGATACCTTGGAGAAGGGAATGGCAACCCACTCCAGTATTCTTGCCTGGAGAATTCCATGGACAGAGAGAGGAGCCTGGTGGGCTATAGTCCATGGGGTCACAAAGAGTTGGACACGACCGAGTGACTTCCATACCACCATACATGGAGTATAGCCTTTAAAAACTGTGAATTACTGTTGTACCCCTGTAACTTATATTGTACATGAACTATACTCCAATTTTTTAAATGGAGAAAAGGAAAGAAAAAGAGCCATAATAAGGTCAAGACATCCATTAAAAAAAACTAATCCATGGGGTGGCCTTGAGTCTTTCGCTGCTGGAATTTATTTTCAGGTTTTTAAAGGATATAATTTGAACTGGGAAACAACAGAGACTCAACATATGAATTTATATTTGTGTTTATATGTATAGCTCCCTTCCTGTTTGCTGCAGGGGCTAAACAGGACCCTGTGCCACGTGAGGGTCTGGGGGGTGGTGGAGAACAAGGGTCTTGCGGGAGACGACAAGAGTCCCACATGCCCCTCCCTGCCCGGATCCATACACCCTGAGCTTGACCAGAGCTGGTTCTTTCCTCACATATTGGCTCGAGTTGGGAGATGAGAATAGGAGGCAGCCAGACAATGAAAGTTCAAACCAGGCTGTCAGCGAGCAGTGGGGCTGGAGCAACTTGGCCTCCAAGGATGCAGATAAAGCTGAAGGAAAGCCAATGAGAGAGAGGGAGGGAACGCGCGCGGGAGAAGCTCTGACGTCAGCAGGAACCTCCATGCTCATGTTCTGAATTTGCTTTCATATGAAAACAGTTAGCTCCCCCAGCCCAGATTAAGTCTTGGCATCTGAAGCCAAACTGGAGGTCTGACTTGGCTCTCCTTTCATGCTTTCTGCACTTTAGAGGCTTGCCAGGGCTCTGGGCTCTGATAAGCTGGATCAGCAGAAATCCAAGGAGATGGGAAGCGAGGTCCAGCCTTTGTCCTTTTGTGGGTCATCCTCCTTCCGAACTCCAGCTCCTCCAAGTGAATGATGCACTGAACATCATCCAAGGATGGGCGTAACTGGGAGTCTAGTGCTGGAAGGAACTGGAGGAACCGGAGGATGAAGCATGGGGCCTGGGAGGCCCATTTGTCCACCTAATTGGACACGTGATTCTTGAGTGGGTGGTCCAACCATGTGTGACTGAGAGACGGGGAGGAAGAGAGGGGAAGAGGCGAGAAGGAAAATAATCATCCACACCTCTTCTTTCAGACATGAGAAAAACGACTTCCCCAAAGAGTAAACGACTTGTCCCAGCTCCTGCTGCTGGTTGGTGGTGTCTCTTGGACAGCAAGAAGATCAAGCCAGTCATTCTTAAAGGAAATCAATCCTGAATATTCATTGGAAGGACTGATGCTGAAGTGCCAATAATTTGGTCACCTAATGCGAACAGCCGACCCATTGGAAAAGACCCTGGTGCTGGGAAAGATCGAGGGCAGGAGGAGAAGGGAACAACAGAGGATGGGATGGTTGGATGACACCACCGACTCAATGGACACGACTTTGAGGAAATACCAGGAGATAGTAAAGGACAGGGAAGTTCGGCATGCTGCAGTCCATGGGGTTGCAAAGAGTCAAACATGACTGAGTGACTCAACGACAACAGAACTTGAGTTTCTGGACTTCTAGAATGGTGTTCTTCCCATGACCTCTAATAGTGTTACTGATAGAATCATATCACCCATAATGGTGCCACTTCGTCCTCAAGGAAAGAGAATAAAGGATGTTTTGAAGGTGGGGTGACCATGCAGTTATTAATAACTTCAAAGACAAACAGCTTGGACAGACTTACCAATCACCATTGGCTTGGCCCTGAACCCCAGTGTCTTCATATGAATGAATTGCATTTTCTCTGCCCATCAGCCCTGGCAAGCATGATTCCCTCCCAGGATCCAGCCCTGATGCATCCCTTGGGAGCACCAGGGCAAGCTCAGCTTATGTTTCAACTCCACTTGGTGTGTGCTCTGAATGAAGGGTTCTGATTTCCAGCTCAGGACATCAGCCGAAAACCAACAGGCAGATATCCAACTGATAAATGACTGCATCTGATTCTCCTTAGTGACAGGTGGAAAGAAACTGAGTGTCACAAGCTGGGTGATCAAATGGTCAACCAATGAGTGTTAATTAAAGGGCTACCATGTACCCACCATTAGGCTTGGACAAGACCTATCCTCACAGAGCTTTTGTCTGACTGAGACTGTAAGAGATCAACAGATGTAGAAAAAGAGAGCAGTCTAGCTCTATGATCCCACTGTCTTTTTCTCTGGACTGATGAGGGTCAGAAAAGGATGTGCTAGAAAACAAACTTATGGTTATCAAAAGGGATAGTGGGGGTAGGGGAGATAAATTAGGAGTTTGGAATTAACTTATACACACTACTATATATATTAATAACATATCTAAACAATAAGGCCCTACTGTATAGCACAGGGAACTATAATATCTTATACTAACCTATAATGGAAAAGAATCTGAAAAACAACATATATACATGTATATGTTATAGTTGCTATTATTTAGTTGCTCAGTCGTGTCTGACTCTTTGTGACCCCATGGACTGTAGCCCACCAGGCTCCTCTGTCCATGGGATTTCCCAGGCAAGAATACTGGAGTGGGTGGCCATCTCCTCCTCCAGAGGATCTTCCCAACCCAGGGATCGAACCCAGGTCTCCTGCATTGCCACCACGGAACCCCAGTTTAGAGAAATTCAGGGGACAAAACTGCTGTCTTCAAATGAGATGAAGAGAGCAGCCCTGTTCTGTGTTGTTCCAGAGAACCAAGCAAGCAGGGAGGCAGGTTTGGGCTCCATGTAAGGAAAGATGGCTCTTAATAACTAGAGCCGTCCAAAATGGTAGGGCTGGCTTGGTAGGCAGAGGGCTCTGTGTCATCAGAAACATGCAGTCACAGCTTCACTGAAGCCTGTCACAGACACACAGGAAGGGGTCCACTTTGGGATGGGAGATTGGGATGACTCAGAATTCCCCTCTTCTTTCCATTTCTTGGATCCTAAGGCTGGATAGGAAAGATTACTCTCTGTATCGACCATGATTGGGAAGCAATGGTAGCAAAAATAATTATCATTTCTTGCAACCTCCAGCTTTTTAACTAGTAGAAGAGGAAGATGCTGTCTGCCTGCCCCAAGGAGTGGCTATAGGAAATCAAAAGGTGGGTCTGCCCACAAAGAAAACACGTATATGAGATCACGCTTAATAGAGATCATAAGGTAGTGGGTAGCCAGTGAAAACCTATGATGAAAAGGTAAGGAAGAGGTCTTTGGAGTCATAAGACTATACGTAACTACATATAATAGGCTTGCTGTTGTTTCATCACTAACTCATATCCCACTCTTTTGTGACTCCAAGGACTGTAGCCCACCAGAGTCTTCTGTCCATGGGATTTCCCATGCAAGAGTACTGGAGTGGGTTGCCATTTCCTTCTCCAGGGGATCTTCTGGCCCCAGGATCGAACCCACGTCTCTTGCATTGGCAGCAGATTCTCTACCACTGAGCCACCAGAGAAGCCCTTACAACATGGCAGGCATTTTCAGGCCACATTTAGTCTCCCAACAGCCCTGGTTAAGCAACACATGCCTGTGTAACTGGAGCTCAGAGGGGCTACACAGCCAGCATGCAGCAGAGGTTGACTTTGGGTCCCTGTTCACGAGATTTTCAAACTCCGATTCTCCATCAGCAGGCGGCCCTGTCCTTGTCTCATCCTCGCAAGAGACCCGGGCCTTCGATGAAGTGGATCTGGGGGGCACCCACAGGTAGAGCGCTCTTACCTTGACCACATGGAGCTTGGGCAACAGGTTGCAGTCGGCCAGGGTCAACTCGTCCCCATCCAGGAACTTGCGCCGGGAGCCCTTTTCATCATCCCCGCGAGTGTCAGCATCGATCTCCTCCGGCAGAGGGGTGTTCAGATAGTCATCCAGCTTCTTCAGAGCCTTGGTCAGGCCTCGCTCAAGGGCTGGCATGGAACAGCAAGGGAAGTGTCTTTAGTCAACCTCCTTGCCACTGGATGCAGTCACGGGGACTTCAGGGTAAAGGAGCTTATCCAGAACCCTGTCTTATTAGTGCTCCCCACACACTAAAGAGCCTCTTGATGAAAGTGAAAGAGGAGAGTGAAAAGGCTGGCTTAAAACTCAACAGTCAGAAAACTAAGATCATGGCATCCGGTCCCATCACTTCATGGCAAATAGATGGGGAAACAATGGAAACAGTGAGAGACTTTATTTTTGGGGGGGCTTCAAAATCACTGCAGATGGTGACTGCAGCCATGAAATTAAAAGACGCTTAGACAGCATATTAAAAAGCAGAGACATTACTTTGCCAACAAAGGTCCGTCTAGTCAAGGCTATGGTTTTTCCAGTAGTCATGTACGGATGTGAGAGTTGGACTATCTTTAAAGCTGAGCACCGAAGAATTGATGCTTTTGAACTGCAGTGTTGGAGAAGACTCTTGAGAGTCCCTTGGACTGCAAGGAGATCCAACCAGTCCATCCTAAAGGAAAGCAGTCCTGAATATTCATTGGAAAGACTGATGCTGAAGCTGAAACTCCAACACTTTGGCCACCTGATGTGAAGAACTGACTCATTTGAAAAAACCCTGATGCTGGGAGTGATTGAAGGAGGGAGGAGAACAGGACGACAGAGGATGAGATGGTTGGATGGCATCACCGACTCAACGGACATGAGTTTGAGCAAGCTCCGAGAGTTGGTGATGGACAGGGAAGCCTGGCATGCTGCAGTCCATGGAGTTAAAAAGAGTCAGACATGACTAAGCGACTGAACTGAACTGAACACACACCAGAGAGAATCTGACAGCCAGTACACCATGCCATAGGGGAGTATTAAACAGCCTGAAAAAGTGAAACTTAACCAAACAGTAAACACTTGCTAATCCATTTTTTTAAAAGATAACATAAATACAGAAATACAAGCATCAGGATATCTATCAAAGCCATTATAGTTCTCATCTCCAGCAGATACCATAATAATTATCAACTTTCATTTTCTTGTTTTGCTTAACCAAATTTTGCCAATATTCTGCAATTAATCCACATACTAATTTTGTAGGAAGAAAAGGCTATTAAATAAGGAAATAATAGCTATATAGACATCCTAGAACAGAGATAGGCACCAGATTTGGGGGAAGCCTTAGCCTTGGCTAACCCAACCTGAGAAGGAGAGGGGTCAAAGCTTCCAGGAAGACAGGACATAAGACAGTGAGTACCCATGTCCAGGGTTGCCCCAGAGAACCAGTGGATATCAAGGAGGCATCCTTGAGTTTAATTTAGAGGGGCTGTTCTAAAGTGTTAGTCACTGAGTTGTGGCTGACTCGTTGCAACGCCATAGACTGTAGCTCTCCAGGCTTCTCTGTCCGTGGAACTCTCCAAGCAAGAATACTGGAATGGGTAGCCATTCCCTTCTCCAAGGGATTTTCCTGACCCAGGGATGGAACCCAGGGCTCCTGCATTGCAGGTGGATTCTTTACTGTCTGAGCCACCAGGGAAGCCCAGAGCAGTCTAAAACGGAAGGGCAAATAAAACAGGCAGTGGGCTCCCCCAGAAATGTGCAACCCTGGATGCATGGAAACCTGTCCCTCAAGGAGGGAACATCCAAGGGAAGATAATACGGCAGAAGGCTTTTCCAGCCTTGTCCCAGGGATTATCTGGCCAATAATTCATTCACATATAACAGCAGAACAGAGACTTCCCTGGAAGAAAATTTCTGAACTGAATAAAAAGGAAAACACAACATATCAACTTAAAAATTATATAAATATATTAAAGAACAGAGCAAAATACTCAAAGGAGCAGTTGTAGGATGTCACCATCACTCAGAGTCATTCTCTAGCCTAGAAACTGTCTACCTAGGCTCCGAGAACAAAGCCAGAGGAGACGGCCAGCCAAGTCACTGCATCTGCGTTATCAGTCCCAGCACTCCGCACCACCCACCGCCCCCCCGGCCCCGCACCCACCCCCAGGGCTGTTCTTTCCAGACTCTGGTTTAGAGCATGACACTGAGATGATGGGAATCAGGCTGGATGTTAATTCCAGCAGATGAAAGGGAGGAGTTGCCCCCAGAAGAAGAGCCCAGAGGGTTGTGCTCCTGTTCAGATTTTTCCCAAATGTGCCTTCTGTCAGCCCCTCCTCACATAATCCATGTTTGTCAGAACCTTTGTCTGAGACAATGAAATGACACCAGCCCAAGATATGGCCATTGAACACTTACTGGAATGTTTGAAAACAGGCTGGAGGTTGGACGTGGTTTCTCAACACTTCCTTCTCCCTGGCGTGGCATTTGAACTTGGACTTCATCATCTGCTTTGTGTTTCCAGTTTGGGAGAAAAGACTGAGCAGGGCTGGGAAAAATGCTTGTATTCCCCTTAGTAATTGTCTAGACTGGGATGGGACTGCAGGCCTATTGAAGCGCACCAGCAGAGGGTGGATGCTCAACAGGACTTCTTAGCACCCCACCCCACCCCAACCCAAACAGCTGTGGTTTATGTCGGGTCTGTTTGCTTCCACAAACCCTGCTGCCCCTTTCAGTTACGGAGATGATAACAAAATCTTGCTTCTAACGGAGAAAGGAACAATCAAATTGAATTCCTGTTGAACTGTGATGAGCTGATACCATCTGAGGGAACGAGGCACGGATAGGGTAGGAGACGTTGCAGGTTCTAACTCCAAAAGCCCCCCGGACCCCTGAGCTGGTACCTGCCCGAGTGCCCAGGCTTGGAAACATTGTGAAATTTGGTAAGAGAGTCTTAGAACAGCAACTGAAGCTCATTAGGGGGATGATTCTGGAGAAATTTAAACTCTCTCTCCAGCAATTTCTCAAGGTGGACGGGTAAAGTTTGAGAACAGCCAGGGTCATTGCCTTCAGTTCAGTTCAGTCGCTCAGTCATGTCTGACTCTTTGCAACCCCATGGCCTGCAGCACACCAGGCTTCCCGTCCCTCACCAACTCCTTGAGCTGATGTCCATCAGGTCAGTAATACCATGCAACCGTCTCATCCTCTGTCGTCCCCTTCTCCTCCTTACGTCACAGCTATGACCTCATTGCCTTACGTCACAGCCATGACCCACCGTGTAACACACCACGTCCGGATGCTCTGAGGACGTGCTATGTGTATCAGTGCATCACTCCTGTTTGTGCGTTTTGATCAGGAATGTGAAGGTCAGAATTGGAGACAATCATGGTAGAAAGAAGAGGAGATGAAGCTGCAGAGAGGGCCCATGTGACAGAACTATTCTTGCATTTAAATTCTGACCCCACCCAGGGTAAGTTGTAGGGCTTTCCAGGTGGCACAGTGGTAGGAGACACGGGAGACGTGGGTTCAACCCCTGGGTTGGGAAGTTTCCCAGGGGAAGGAAATGACAACCCACTCCAGTATTCTTGACTGGAGAATTCCATGGACAGAGGAGCCTGGCAGGCTTCACCTCATGGGGTCTCAGAGTCAGACAAACGACTGAGCACACACACCTAAGGGTGAGTTTACTGTGCTGCTGCTGAGGCAAACACTCCAAGGCTCTGAACATGACTTTTCAAATTCCCTATTTATTGTATTGACTTTCTACTCCACAAACTCTGGAAATGTCCCTGATCCTGGCACTTTTGAAGTGTGAGAGTGGGCAAGTTCCTCAACCCCTCTGAGTATCACTTTTCTCATCTCAACTATGGGACTAAAGATCTCTTATAAGGCCAGTGCGAGGATTAACTCGGCCAATGCAGGGAAAGTGCACCATCCGATACCAGGCTCCTATTAGGATATCAGTTACTGACAGCTACTGCTGTTGTGTTAGCAAACCGGGCAATCATCCTGCTCTCTGTCCCTCAGGCCACACCCTTGGTCAGTATGAAGTGAAGTGGTGAAGTGAAAGTCACTCTGTTGTGTCCGACTCTTTGCGACCCCATGGACTATACAGTCCATGGAATTCTCCAGGCCAGAATACTGGAGTGGGCAGCCTATCCCTTCTCCAGAGGATCTTCCTGACCCAGGAATTGGAGGCAGATTCTTTACCAACTGAGCTATTGGTCAGTATATCCCTCAACAATCCAAGGTGCACCAGAGCTCGAGACAGCCTAAGCTCCAATTCTGAACCCCAGTACTGAAAGGAAGAAATCGACAGTTTGGAGCCTGGCTTCTCTTACTGACCAAATGTCCAGCCACGGTCCTGTCCCTTAGCCTCCCTTGGGATCCTTCTCGGTGACAAGCCATGTTGAGAGGCAGGGCTGGGGGGAGCTAGACTCACATGCTTGCATGCCAACATGGTGCTGTGTTACCGAATGACAAAGGCCAGCACTGATATGCTCTCTGCCAGTTCTTTGCTCTTCTACCTGCCAACTCATTCATTCCCCTGACTCTGGCTCAATCTGGCCTCTATAGAGTTTAATGATCTTTTTTGGCTGACGGCACCCAGGTTGTGAAACTGTTGCTGTTGAACTTTCTGCTCTGGTGAGAGTGAAGGGGATGTGAAAGAAAGCAGAGCGACAAGATGATGTTAATTCCTTCCGTGTTGGCATCTGAAACTCTCCCTCCAAGAGACTTCCTCTGAGAGGAGGAAAGGAGGAGCAGAAGGGAGGAGGGGGGATCCCTTCGACAGCAGCAAGCCAGCCTAAAGCCAGGAGACCCCAAGACCCCCGACCACTAACGTCCCAGGCACTTGATGGATCTCCAGTCCTTGAACGGCTTTCTTCCCCTCTCCACCCCGCCCTTCCTGTAAGATTTATTCCGTACCACACACAAACGCACTGCATAAAATATGTGATGAGGAAACAAGGGGAATAGTTCATAAATATTCTCAGCCATATGCAAACAATCTCAAATTTATTTTTCTCTTTCTTAAGGAGGGGGAAAAAAATCCACCCATTCCATGATCACTTCCAGATTCATTGAGGTTGATATTACATAAGACCCAATATTGTTTTCTCGTTGTAGAGAAATAATGACTTGGAAACTGCAATTTGAGCTAAGAAAATAATATACTCTTACCCGGGCATGGAGGCTGAATGGAGACCAGGGAGCCAAGACTCAGCCTCCAACGAGCTCTTGCAAGTGTGGCTCAGCCCTGCTTTGAGGCATGCTTTGCTGACATGCTTTATGCAGCAGGGGTACCGAGGAGCAAAAAGGGCCGTGCAGACCCCTGGGGGCTCAAAATTCACCTGGAGCCACGCAGACGTCGCAGGTGAAAGGACTGTGGGCCCGGATTGCTCTGTTCTCAGTCTCTCATATGCGGATTTTCTCTGGCATGCGAGCTTGCAGATAGAGGAGAGCCAGGGGTCCACCTCTGACCGTCGTCTGCAGCCTGAATGGGGGTCTGTTCACCTCTGCCGTGGAGAAGACGATGCTCACTGGGAGCTGGTCCCACGTCCCGGTACCTGCGCCCTACTGCGCACCTTTCACTGCTCGAAGCCTACTCCCCAGCACCAGTAAGAAAAACACTGCTGTTCTGAAGTGGAACAGGGCTGTTTACACCACCGACCATTTAAGTACACAGCGAAGCTACTGAGATGAGAGCTGTTATTCATTCCCATTGAACAGATAAAGAAATTGAGTCTCAGTCTCATCCAAGGCACACAGGCCTGTGCCAGCAGGTTGTTCAAACAACTCCCGGGATGTACCATGAAGAACATACCTGGTTTTGTTTTTAACCACTCTGGTCTTCCTTACAAGCTCCCAACCCTTGGGTCATGGGAAAACCACAGCACTAATTTAGTCCATTCTGGATTAGAACCTAGTAGATGTAATAATCAAAATAGTCCCTCTAGAGCATAAAATAGTCCCTCTTTTGCATAAAAATGCTCAGTTTCTCAGACAGCCTTCCTCTCCCTGGCTCGTCCCCCTGAGTTAATGAGGAGGGTGGGGGAGGAGGCTCCTGGGACCTCCCAGCACAAGGGCGACAGAAGTCCTGGGGTCTGCTGTGTGGAAGGCTACCACCGGGCCTGGGGCTCTTCTCAGTGATGCTGCCCCTTCACATCCTTCCAGACTTACCATGGGGATATCGACCTTCCAGTGGTGGTAACAGATGGGATGCTAGCCTCTGTCCAGAACTTTCCTTGAGAAGGATATCCAAGCATAGCACCCTGCGAGGCTCTCCAGACACATCTCTAGCTCCCTCTCCTCCTTCATCCCCCAAACCCCTGTCTCATTTCCATTTCCTCTGTCAGAGATTCCATCAACCACAGAGCAGCAAGCCCCCGTGAGTGTTGATTCCTCCAGGCCTAATTCTTAACGTGCTAACTTTGAGAAATAAAGGCCATTTAGAATGTTTTAAGACAATAGCTTGGCTTACAAGGCTACTGTCTTTTACAAATGCTATTTTGAGTAACAGAAGCTAAATACTGAATTTTTTTTCTCTTTCTTAGAATTCCTTCTATAGAACCCTAATCTCTCTTGAAGCTGATGGCTAGGACATATTAGAATCATGTACCCAGGAAGACAAAAAGAAAAATGTTTTCAAAATAGTAGTCTTATTATATGACTTAGGAGCAAAACCAGGATTTAAAACAGGGGCTGTTGGACTCCAAAACTTAAACTTCTTCTACTCTGCAAGGCCATCTCTGGGTGCCAAGGATGGGCCCACGGCTGTTGGGGGTCCATTCAGACTTGCATCTTCCCACTATGCTGCAGGCCATTCTCATATCCCCTTATCCCTGACAAGAGCATGGCTGTCAGGATATCATTCCTCATGTCCTAGCTTCAGCATACACACTGACTGTGTGTACGCTCAGTCCTGTCTAACTCTCATGTGACCCCATGGACTGTAGCCCGCCAGGCTCCTCTGTCCATGGAATTTTCCAAGCAAAAATACTAGAGTGGTTTGCCATTTACTACTCCAGGGGATCTTCCCAACCCAGGGATCAAACCTATGTCTCTTGTGTCTCCTGCACTGGCAGGCAGATTCTTTACCACTGGCGCCACCTGGGAAGCCCAGCTAATTGATACCATATTTGCACTCTGCTATTAATGGCTTGATGTTAGCTATAATCGTTGGTGCTCTCAGCTACCATGATTGAATCTAGAAGGAGTTATCTCTGAAGATGGAGCCTACCAGGATTCTTCACTTCATTCCTCATTAACAATAGCAACTCTGCCTGTGCTCAGGGCCAGTGCTGTCCCATTGCCTGAGTAAGAGCAAAACGTCTGGGTGGAAAGAGAAGTCCATTTGGGTTTTGCCTATGAAGGATGACATATCTAGATATTGAGAAATACCTGGAGGATTGAGAAAAGTGAAAGTGAACGTGTGAGTCACTCAGTCACGTCTGACTCTGCAACCCCATCGACTGTAGCCTGCCAGTCCATGGAATTCTCCAGGCCAGAATACTGGAGTCAGTAGCCATTCCCTTCTCCAGGGTATCTTCCCAACCCAGGTTGAACCCGTATCTCCCACATTGCAGGCAGATTCTTTACCATCTAAGCCTGAATGAAGGTTTTACTTTTCATCTTATCATTTGAGAGCATGTTGATATAAAGGATGCAAAAAGAAATATGCAGCTGTGGTTTGAGGCACACCACAGCAGAGATGCTTCTGGCTATCACATATTTTTGGAGAGAAAATACAAAGATGGTGACACCTTGTTGATAGTTTTAAGCATGAATGAAAACGTGGTGGGAACAAGAAAAAAAAAATCAAATAGACTGTTCTATCACTTCTCCCTTGCCTTTTGGAAGAAGCAGGTTTTCTTTAGAAACTGAGAGAGGTCAGATTGCTCCTATGAGATGCCCAAGGGCCAAAGATCAAGGAGAGAGGAGGAGGCTGGAACAGCAGAATGGTCCAGGAGAGTTGTGAGGGGTGGGGGAAGAGGAGGTACAGGCCAGATGTGCAGAAACGTGGATGCTATCATAAAGAATGCAATTTTGAGGACAGACAAAGATATTCTAAGGGGTGTTTAGGACTTTCAGCTTTGTGATGGACAGTGTAATTCCCTCCCAACTAAAAATATCCTATGTAAGGATCCACATTCATTTTCCAGGTTTGGGGATTAGAATCACGTAGCTTGTTTCTGTTGCAAAAGTTCTTAAAGAGAGTAAGACTGCCCAGTTATATTGGGGTTACATGAGTATGGATGACCCCATAGAGGTAAAATTATAAAACAGGCAGAAACTGGGGGCCATACCCTCTGATCCACAGTGACCTTTCTAGAACACAGAGCAGTTAAGAGGTGGCTGATCCCCACATTCTCTTGTCTCTTAAAGCTGTATCTCTGGGACTTCCCTGGTGGTCCTGTGGCTAAGACTCCGCATTCCCAACGCAGGGGTCCTGGTTCCATCCTTGGTCAAGAAATAGATCCCACATGCCACAACAAAGACTGAAGATCCCGTGTGCCCCAACTAAGACCCGGCACAGTCATACATATTCATCTATAGGTATATATATATAAGGCTTTCCAGGTGGTACTAGTGGTATAGAACTCGCCTGCCAATGCAGGAAACTGAAGAGACATGAGTTCGATCCCTGGGTCCGGAAGATCCCCTACAGGAGGGCAAGGCAGCCCACTCCAGCATTCTTGCCTGGAGAATCCCACGGACAGAGGAGCCTGGCGGGCTGCAGTCCATAGTGTCACAAAGAGTAAGACACGACTGAAGTGGCTGGGCACTGGCATGTATTTATTAGGTGTATCTACGGAGGATCCCTAGGCCACACTGAGCTAGAAATGGCATCAGGGCTGGCTTTCCTTCATGCTTGCTGGGCCCCTCTCTGCTGTGCCTGGGCTGACTGTTGGCAGGTCACTGGTGTCATCAGGGAAGGGACAGACAGAGTCTGGGTCAGAGGGTGTCAGACAGCCCCACGCCAGTCTCCCCAAGAAGGCTTGCCATAACAGGCAGAAGCAGGATGCCCAGCAATTCTAGTGTTCAGGAGACCTGAGCAGGTTTGACTCCTGCCACTGGTTCTGCAGAATCCAGTGCATGGTGGGACTTAGAGATCATCACTATTATTATTACATTATTACGGCTATAGAACGTAAGTTTATGAAAACATGGAGCAAGGAGAGGCTGAGTGAAAGATTAAGAGCAACAGATCAACTCGAGGCAGAAGCGGGGTGTCTGAAGTGATGCTCATCCAATCACCCCAGAACTTCCCAGGTCCAAGGAGAATGAGGGGAGCCTGGAGGGTGAAGCCCACTCCCACATGCCCCTACATGCTCAGGACCCCAAGTCGCCTAGGATCATCTCCTTGGATTTAGCTTTGTTCTCTCCGGGTGTCAAATTTTCTTGGTCTGATAGTTTGGAGAATCCACGTTTACTTTGGCATCAGACCAGGGAAGAGTGGACTTGGCCTCATGGGGAGGAAGACGCTGTCAAATTGGCTCCGTCTGTGACAGGCTCATAGGTGGGAAACAGTTCCCGGGCCCTCGTCTTTAGGTGCTGGTGAAAATAGGAAAGGCAAAAAGATAGTGGTTTACGAGAAAGCACCAGCAACTTCAGCAGACCCCTGCCGTCCTCTCGTGTGGCATCAGCTGGGTTTGGGAAGAGTCTGCGGCTCAGGCTGCCATGAGTATTATTTGCCGGTTCTAGGAAGGATTGGGGCCTTGAATGGGAGAGAGTTGAAATGACAGACTCCTATGGTTCTTCCAATAAAAGGCCAGTAAATAACTCTCTACCCCCAAGGCAGGATTCAGCTCTAATCACGATGGTGGATTGGGATCTAGGACATCATTGCAGGCTTCCTAGCTCCCTTTGGTGGAGAGAATCACCTAGTGAACCGGGCATTTTCTGATAGATTTCTAAAGAATGCCAAAGGATTGTCCTTGAGAAGAGACAGCCCCTCCGTATAGCTTCCTCCTCAAGCCCTGTAGGGGATCATTGTGATTTATATAGCTCCACAAATCAACTTTATGTTTGCCTTTTGTTCTGAAGTATTATTCCCAATAACAATAAACAAAGACAACAAATATTTTTCTTTAAGAAATACAAGTCTTTGCCAATTACTGTTCATTGTTCAGTTGCTAAGTCGTATCCGATTCTTAGAGACCTCGTGGACTACAGCATGCCAGGCTTCCCTGTCCTTCAGTATCTCCTGGAGTTAGCTCAAACAAATTATTTATTAGGCTGTGTTTAAAACACAGGAGTGGTAGAGCATTTAGGACAATCCAACATGCCTTTCATAAGCTATGATTTAAAAGTACGAAGGGAGGTATGGATCACAGAGACAATTCCAGATTCAAATCATCTGCTGCATCTCCTAAAAGCCACAGTAAATTTGAAGAGAAGGATTATCACTTAGCTCTTCACATATAGGTTTCCTTGTGTGAACACAGTCTGCACCATGTAAACACCCCAGATGTTTATTTATGAACAGGAGGAGAGAGACAGAGAAACACTGAATAAAGAGAGAGCCAGCCGAAGAGGAAAACTGCGGGAATTCACCAGGGAGGGGAAAAAACGAGCTGGAGCCGCCCGCAGAGAATGTGGTCCCCATTAGGGAGCCTGGCCCAGACGTTTGCGATGGGGATGTGGCGCCCCCTTCTGGCCGCTCCTTCAGCAAAGAAAACTCCCGCAGAAAACTCCTGTTTTCTATTAGGCTTTCCAGAAACTCATAAATGGTTGTAAACCCCATTGTGCTAATAGGAAGAGCAACATAAATGCTGACTGAAGCTATTAATGCTGGTTGTAGTTTATGCGGTGGATTGAATCAGGCTGAAAACGGGGAGTATTTTTACGGTGACTTTCTAACAGGTTATTTTTAAGTATCAGGCCATAGATTCGGTGGGGTGCTGATGTTCAGACATTTGGAATGAACTTCTCAAGGGGGAGTCTAACTTTCTCGGTCATCTGTTCCAGAGTTTAGACCTAGAGACTTTGTTTTTCAACTTTCAAACCCCTCCAAACAGGCTGAAATTATTTAACCGCCCTCTGCCTTCTTCATCCTCAAATAGCAACATCTTTTACGTAAGAGCCATTAGCAATTTAAAAAACGGCCAGAGTGCTATCATAGCTCTCTATTTAAATATTTGTTGGTTCTAGTCATTTTGTGACTATCCTATAATAGGTTATATAGTTGGTCCAGTCTTTGATTTGTCAAATAGGTTTCTATGGAGCGCCCTCTATGGGCAAGGTTTGGAACTCCTAGTCCCCCAAGGATTGCTGAATTAGGACTTCAGCTGTAAAGCTGGGATTGTTGGGCATTTACAGCGACATATAATATGCGGTAGTTGTTCAATCAGTATTTGTTGTTTTATGAGTTGATTTGATCCCAGTTTCCTAAATGACCTACCCAACCCTTATTCAACAACTCAGTCTGAAAAAAGTAGAAACCCTTGTTCAATAACCCAGTTGAACGTTTTCCATAACAGACTATATTAAAGATCCTGTGCACAGACCACAGGACCAGTTGCCTAGGTTGGTATCCCGGATTGGCCACGTACTAGCTTAACCTCTTGTGTCTCAGTTTCCTCATCTGCAAAACAGATCACAGCATGGTACACCTTACAGGGTGGCCATGAATAACACCTGCAGAAGTCTCGGGCTGGTGCTCGGCATGCAGTCAATGGTTGTTACGTACCATGTGTGATAATGCTGATATATAAGGACCAAAGCCACAAAACACCTAATAAATTCTTAGAGTTGCAAGGAAAAGGACTGCCAGATAAATATTGTGCTTGACCGGTCCTTTGCCCTGAGGAAGTCCCACCGGATGAATCAGGTAGAGTTCCTTTCTGTGTGTTCAGCTGATCCTTTCACTCTGACTCTGCTGCCATGACCACAGTTGCACCAGAGTAAGCCTTCTCCTTAGCAGTCATGCAATGGGGCAAACTTAAGAGCTTAAGTTGGGCGGGGGTTGCGGATGACCGACACTTTTGCAGAAGTTCCCAGATTCTGCACAATGACACCCTCCCCTCCCTTACTCAGAGAAGATCTCTGGGTGCCCACTGCTGTCCCCCAATATGGATTACATTAGGGGGAGAAACTCTCCCCTGGGCATTATAACTTTTACTAAACAGCTTTTACTACATGAGTCTTACATCTTCTAAAGTTTGAACCAAGAGTGTCTCAGATTAAGTGTGCAATTTTATACTTCTGTTTCCTAAAATCTAAGTGGGGTAATGATTCAGATTTAGTCAAGCCAAGCCCAAGGGAGAATTTGAAATAGTATGCCTTTTTTTGGCACGGCTAGATCAGATATTTTCACTGCCGTTTTTTTTTTTTTTTTTTTTCAAATCATCTTAAGTTGAAAGTAGATTATATGCAAGAGTTCACTTTTACCGTCTTTGTTACCAAGAGAACCCAGATTTGTTCAGAGTAGCAACAAGCTGGGTCACAATTATTTTTTTCCAGACCCCCAGACTAGGGGAAGCCAAATGATCAAGTTCTTCCCAATGATATACAAGTGGAAATTGACGGATATGCTTCTGAGAAAGAAAAGACAAGACACAGCTGGCACTGCCTGGAACTCAGATGTAATGTCTGGAAGTGGAGCAACTATCTTGTGACATGAGGATGTGAGTCACACACTCAAGATGGAGAATCAGATGCTCCAAGGAGCTGGATCCATGATTTCTTAAAGAACTACAACTGCCTGGAACTCTCTCCTCTCTGGATTTTTTGTGATGTGAGAAAGGCAAACACCTATTAAAAAGTAAACATTTATAAATATTGCTTAGATTAGAGCAGAGCATGGCATATAGGAAAATGCTACATAGGTTTTTTCACTATGTAAAAATGGCATAAATATTTGATAAGCTTCTGTGATCAGGTTTCTATTATATGCAGCCAAATACAACCTTTGCCAGCACACATATTGCCAATATTTCATTATTACATTATTATTTTAGCACCTGGGCAGTGCCTGGTACTGAACATGTGTTCATTGTAAGAACAAACTCTTCAGTGGGGTTTGAGGAAAGATGAGAGGCCCTAAAATGTAACTCTATACATCTCCCTATGCTTATGCAACGGGCCTCCTGTCCTCAGAGAACCTATGATGGTTGCTTTCTCTGCGTGATGAGAGCGCTTGGTTTCTGGAGGATGGATGCAGGGATTCCATTTGTTTGGCCTGGCGTGCCCTCCTGCAACATCATCAGAGCCAAATGAGAAGCAGAGGCCACCACCAACCTGCACCCCTCTGCCAAGTGACACAGGCAGAACGGAGACCAGGGCCAGACCTGGGCAGAGTGCCGAGAAAGCTTGCTTTGCCATCCCCACCACGGAAACAAAACATGGATAACTGGACGCAAACACCAATGGGCATGTGACCATCAGAGTCAGACCTGGGTGCGGGGGCCTGAGAAATCATGAAGTGGGATGCTCTCCCATGGAACTTTCAGGAGTGGAAGGGGTTCTGGACAGGGGCACAGGTAAACTCATGACTTACTATGATCCAGATCACTAAATGCTTCTTCGACTACAGGTTCCTAGAAAAATAAGGTGTCCCCTGGTTTCTGGCTGGAAGAACACTAGAATTCAGTCTGGTGTGTTTACTCTTCTGATTCTTCATGACGTTTCACCTTTAACACCAAATATAATGTTCCTTGAATGTAGTTACAAAACTGAGAGTGACAAGAAAAATATCATTTAAGCCAACACTACCACCGCCACCTTCACACTGACAGTCTTCGTGAGGGGAACTGTTCAGATTTTTACACTCTTATTGATTAGTTTTAAATGCAGTTCTTTTTTCCCCCTACCATTTGACTGGATTTAATACGACAGAGGTTATATAAGCCTTACATGTTCTCAGCTGAGCGACAGTTCTAGCCATAGAGCATCATCACATTTAAATGGAAACTGGGAAGTGTCAGGGTGATCAGGAGAATGGGACAGGCTTTAAAGGTGAGTGTTGGATGGGCTGGGGCAGGAAGCAGCCTGGAGGAGATGCTCCTGACACATAAGGCAGGGTCAGCCCTTTCATCCTCTCTCAGTAAACAAGCAGGCAGGGTCAGAGCATCTCAGGGTGCTTAAGGTACAGTTTATTGATTCATTCAGCAAGTGTTTATTGAGCACCTGCTCTGGACTAGAGGCTGAGCTGGGCTCTGGAGATAATGATGATGAATGAGATACAGGCAGCCCATCTCCATGGAGACTGCTGCCTACACCCTACTTCTCAAAGCTCCCTCCTGGACATCAGGACCACCTGGGAGTTCTCAGGCCCCACCCTAGACCTGCTGCATCAATATCTGCATTGTCACAAGACCCCTAGGGGATTCAGATGTCCATTCAGCTCGGAAGATGGTCCAGGTAATGAGGCAAACAAAATGAAGTGCTATTTATCTCTTAAGTCTTAAACATATGCATCTATTTAGCTGATGAGGCATCTCAGGCTAAATTCACCAATAGGCTGGAGTTGGGCTGGGAAACCTTTCGGAAAGGCAGTTCAAGAGCAGAGTTTTCAAGAAAGCTAAAGGTTTTAAAGTCAAATTTCTATGTGGAAACATTGTTTTGTTTTAATAAATTATCCTATCTAACTACTGATAAATACCACACTGAATTTCACCTCTGGCTTCAATTCTTAAGTTTTAGTATCACTCATTTATAGCAAAAGAATTTAAAGCTGAGAATGCCTGGCCCTGCCTCTGTCCCTGGCTCCATCATGTCTTCTGAACAGTTTATCCACCCTTCAGCTTTCTTTGCGTGAAATGGATAGAATGATGCCCAGAATCCTGCCTGGTTAAGACTGAGACAGATTTGACAAGCAGGGTTCATAGTTGGGGTGTTTGAAGTTTTGGTTAGAAGGTCTGGCCCACCACCTGGATTTTACATCTTGTCATTTTCAGCCCCAGCTCTACCACAAATGGGGAACCCATTCTACAGGCTCATCTCCCCAGGGCCATTCCACAGGTTCACCTCCCCAGGGCGATTCCCCACCAAGAGTCAACAGAGAAGACGGGGACTTTTCTCTCAAAGCCATGTTCCAACCACAGAGAGGGGACAACGAGTGAAGTCACCATATAAACCTATACAACGCCCCCGACCGGTACGCTGGGAGACCCCCATCATGTCTTGTGGCTAATACAACTTTACATGCAAGCACATTCTTTTTCAGGTTAATTGATCTGTGACCCTGTGTATTTAAGGTGCTATGTACAGTAAGTCCCCTACATACAAAAGAGTTCCATTCGGAGTCAGCCAGTCAGTTCAGTCACTCAGTCATGTCTGACTCTTTGTGACCCCATGGACTGCAGCACGCCAGGCTTCCCTGTCCATGACCAACTCCTGGAGCTTGCTCAAACTCATGTCCATCAAGTCAGTGATGCAATCCAACCATCTCATCCTCTGTCATCCCCTCCTCCTCCTGTCTTCAGTCTTTCCCAGCATCAGGATCATTTCCAATGAGTCGGTTCTTTACATCAGGTGGCCAAAGTATTGGAGCTTCAGCTTCAGCATCAGTCCTTCCAATGAATATTCAGAGCTGATTTCCTTTAGGACTGACTGGTTTGACCACCTTGCAATCCAAGGGACTCTCAAGACTCTTCTCCAAACGCACAGCTCAAAAGCACCAATTCTTCAGTGCTCAGCTTTCTTTATGGTCCAACTCTTACATCCATACATGACTACTGGGAAAACCATAGCTTTGACTAGATGGACCTTTGTCAGCAAAGTAATGTCTCTGCTGTTTAATATGCTCTTTAGGTTGGTCATAGCTTTTCTTCCAAGGAGCAAACATCTTTTAATTTCAGGCTGCAGTCACCATCTGCAATGATTTTGGAGCCCAAGAAAATAAAGTCTCTCACTGTTTCCATCGTTTCGCCATCTATTTGCCATGAAGTGATGGGACCAGATGCCATGATCTTAGTTTTTTGAATGTTGAGTTTTAAGCCAGCTTTTTCACTCCACTCTCCTCTTTCACTTTTATCAAGAGGCTCTTCAGTTCCTCTTCGATTTCTGGCATAAGGGTGGTGTCATCTGCATATCTGAGGTTATTGATATTTCTCCTGGCAATCTTGATTCCAGCTTGTGCTTCATCCAGCCCGGCATCTCACATAATGTACTTTGCATATAAGTTACATAAACAGGGTGACAATACACAGCCTTGACATACTCCTTTCCCAATTTGGAACCAGTCCGTTGTTCCATGTCTGGTTCTAACTGTTGCTTCTTGACCTGCATACAGATTTCTCAGGAAGCAGGTAAGGTGGTCTGGTATTCCCATCTCTCCGGAGAGTGCTTCGTAAGTCCAATTTGCCTAGGTACTCAGCTAACACAACTGGCTGCATACCACTGCTTTTATGCTTGCTTCCTGACATTCTGGGCTTGAAATAAAGATACTGTAGTCTATACAGTACTGTACAGCAAAGTACACAGAAGCACAGCCACTGTAGGGGATGCATGCACGTGACCAGGTACCCCAACACATGAACTAACTTATGTGACTGGACGTGCAAACACAGATTCACATCTTTGAAAGTTTGTTAAATTAAAGGTTCCTACGTAGGGGACTTCCTGTAATGGCTTCTACTGGTGCATAGAGATATAAGCGCACACACAAGCTGGGTGTGCGCGTGCGCGCGCGTGTGCATGTGTATACATGGAAGGGGAGAGACAGAGCGACAGCTTGAGTTCCCACGTGCAGACTGCACAGGCGGTATCCAGCGCACAGGATAAAGTAACGGTAGCCAAAGGTGAAAGAGCACTGAACTCATGTTCGAATTAGTCGTTTAATGTTCCTTTATTCCCCAGGCCTTGATCCGAGGCCAGGCCAGGCCAGGCGAGCTCGTTCTGGTCAGACGGCGGGAAATTCCAGCACATGGAATGGTGTTGGTGGTCTCGGCTCTGCTGCCGGGAGCCCACACAGCTAACACGCTCCCTCCACTAATGAATGCGCCCACCCACGCAGGACCCTCCCCTCCCGCCCCCTTCTCCCTCCTCCCTCCCCGGGCCTGCCCGCTTCAACAGCCCGACGCCCCAACCGCCTTCCCCATTTGTTTGGGGTGCAGCACCTCTGAAATTAGACGTGGCCACATCGGCCTTGATCATGAGCCAAGTCCGAGACCGTCTCTGGAAGGGATGCTCTGGGCAAGAGTCCGCAGGAGCTCCTCGCCCTCTCCCCGCCCTCCAGCTCTTAGCTTCTAGGACCCGCCCCCCCTGCCCCCCAAGGGTAAGAAGACAGCTAAGCACCTCTTCAGAGCCTCCACACCTCGGAGGTGAGTCCCACAGAGCCTAGGTTGTTTTTCCTTGTAAGAATGTTAATCAAAGCAAAACGTTAACCCAACAAACAAACAAACAAAAGACCCCTAGTTGGCCCTGTGCATTCAAGGGTGGCCAGGGAAGGCAGCCTGAAGGGTTCCTTTATGACCAGAGGCGGTTTTTGAAATGAGACAGCAGAGACTGCTTTGTGAGGAAGTGTGGAGACAGCCCCTTCCTTATCCTCAGCCCTGCGGTGGTCCGGGGACCACCCCAGAGCTGCCCTGTGATAACAGCCTGGGCTCAGGCCTTCTTCCCAGTAACCGTCTGTCTTGAGTTGGACCCAGCTATCTTCCTCCAAAAGAACAGCTCAGGGTCCCCTGTAGAATAGATCTGGGAGCCCTCGGCCACCTCAAGATCTCTGTCTTGCAGCAGGCTGATTACGACGCACTTTCCTACTCCCAATACTGCTGACATATTGCCTTCGCTTTCACCTCCGAGCGGGAGGCTGAATGCGGGAGGTCGTACCCATTCCCTTGGGAAGGCCTGGCCTCCAGCCTGGGCCTCCGTGACCTGGGGCCGAGGGCGGGAGGAAGAGGCGCAGGAAAGAAGGGCCCGCGCGGGAAATGGCTGGTTGGGAATAATAAATGCACACACTGGCTTCTGAACGCGGCTCACCACATCCTGGGGAATCTGGAAAAACGCTCCACCCCGCCTCCTGCCACCCCCTCCACCCCCACCCCCGACAGAAGTTGGCTTTCACGAGGCTGCGGGAGACAGCACGGGGGCTTTGATAGTAACGGGCTTGTTAGTTCTGGGCTAACAGCCCTCCCAGGCCGCTCTGACTCCTTGCAAACACTTTCCTATTTTAGGTCAAGGAAGTTCATAAAAGCAAAGACTAGAGGTGATGGGAGGGGGAGAGCAAGGGAGAAAGAAGCAGTGGATGGCGAAGAGCTTATCAGCAGGCAGCCAGCGACCTCTGGAGGATCTGTGGGGTCTGGGGCACTTGCCCAACTCTGGGTGCGGGGCACAGATAAACCAAGGTGGCTTCGAGCCCCCGAATGAAACCGAGCCTCTTCTGGAACCCCCAGCTAAAGCCGAGGCTTAACCGAGTCCCAGAACACAGAGAAGATGCTTCAAAGTCCACCGGTCTCCCTATATTGAAGCATGATTATCCGTCTCTAGGGCGGATTCCTCCACCTGCCAGAAGAGGGCAGCACACACTTCTGCATTACCCAGAAAGCTGGGCTGCCCAGTCCAGAGGGAAGGTACTCCTGAATCTGGGGTGAACTCTTGAAATGAATAGCAGAAGCAGTAACAGCCATGGCATATTGGTGCCTACTGTCTGAAGGGGCTTCCCAGGTGGCACTGGTGGTAAAGAACACACCTGCCAATGCAGGAGACTTAACAAAGGAGGGTTTGATCCCTGGGTAGGGAAGATTCCCTGGAGGAGGGCATGATAACCTACTCCAGTGAACAAAGGAGCTGATGGACAGAGGAGCCAGGTGCGCTATGGTCCATAGGGTCGCAAAGAGTTAGACACAACTGAAGCGACTTAACAGTGTTGTCTGAAGTGCTTCAATTCATTCATTCATTTAATCAACACGACAGTGCAGGATAAGACACTGTTATAATCTCCATATTAGAGACAAGGCAGCTGAGAGGTATAGAAATTAAGAGAACTTGCTATTGTAGCCTGAGACTACCTAAAACAGAGCTTGGACTGTTATAAAATTATAATTTTAGTCCAAACTTTTTGGACTAAAAAATTATAGTCCAAGGACCAAATCGAGATCCAGCCCATTGCCTATTTCTGCACTGCCCTCAAGCTAGGAATGAGTTTTATGTTTTTGGATGGTTAGGGAAAAAAGTCAAAATAGAATAATACTTTGTGACCCTGAAAATGACGTGAAATTCAAATTTCAGTGTCCATAAATGAAGTGTATTGGAACACAGCCATGCCCATGTGTTTCCATATTGTCTGTGGCTGCTGTAGTGTTCCAGCAGGGGAGCTGAGCAGCAGTGACATCCTGCTGCTGCTGCTGCTGCTGCTAAGTCACTTCAGTCATGTCTGACTCTGTGTGACCCCATAGACAGCAGCCCATGAGGCTCCCCTGTCCCTGGGATTCTCCAGGCAAGAACACATCCTAGATAGCCCAAAAGGTCTAAAAGTTTGCCAACCCTTGGAGCTAAGAAAGAGAGCGTTAGTTGCTCAGTCGTGTCTGACTCTTTGCAGACCCCATGGTCTGCAAAGCCCACCAGGCTCCTCTGTCCATGGGATTCTCCAGGCAAGAATACTGGAGTGGATTGCATTTCCTTCTCCAGGGGATCTTCCCGACCCAGGGGTCGAACTTAGGTCTTCTGCATTGCAAGTAGATTCTTTACTGTCTGAGCCACCAGGGAAGCCCTCAAGCTAAGAGATAAGCACTACTTGTTTCCAGGCAGGAAAGACAGAGGGCAGAACTGACCCTTTATTGGATATGGGGTTAGGACAGCCATCCCAGAGGGATCTGGAAGCAATATTGACCTCAATTCACTTCTTTCCAATAGGGTAGCCCAAGGTCAAGCAGAAAGGAGGGTTTGACATTTCTCACGCACAGCCTCTAGGAAGTAACAGAATGTTAGATTTTAAAAGAACTATGGGAACCACCTTCCATATTTCATCAAGACTAAGATACACACTTTTTTCACACTTCACATTTTTGAAATCAGACTGTGTCTTACCATCAAAATCTTAACAAGAGTTTAAGTGAAAGCGTGAAGGCATTTTTTTGTTTCTTATTGGAAAATACAGCTATTATACTTACAACTAATGAAGGGCAAAAGCTAGAGAGATGACTCAGTCCAAGGCTGGGACTCTAAACACACAGCCCTGGGGCCAGCACATCATCGGTACCCAAGAGAGGGATCTTAGGACTCTACTTAGGAAGTTAGAATTATCTTATCAGGACAAATATTTTAACAAGTGTATGTTACACTATCCCACTGTCTTCCATAGTTAGGAAGGAGTACATCTTTGTAAACTCAGCAAAGAGGCCCATCAGTCTTCATAAAAAAGGGATAAGCATGATCCAGCAATTCCACTCCTGAGTATTTAGCCAAAGAAAACAAAAATACTAACTCAAAAAGATATCTTCATCCTCCTGTATATTGCAGCATGATCCATAATAGCCAAGACACAGACTATGTCCATGGGCTTCCCTGATAGCTCAGTTGGTAAAGGATCTGCCTGCAATGCAGGAGACCCCAGTTCGATTCCTGGGTTGGGAAGATCTGCTGGAGAAGGGATAGGCTACCCATTCCAGTATTCTTAGGCTTCTCTTGTGACTCAGTTGGTAAAGGATCTGCCTGCAATGCAGGAGACCTGGGTTTGATCCGGGGGTTGGGAAGATCCCCTGGTGAAGGGAAAGGCTACCCACTCCAGTATTCTGGCCTGGAGAATTCCATGGACTGTCCATGGGGTCACAAAGAGTCAGACATGACTGAGTGACTTTCATTTTCACTTTGGACGCAACCGAGGTGTCCATCAATGGATGAATGGATAAAGAAAATGTGACATATGTTTGTATAGACACACTCACTCTGGAATATTATTCAGTGGCAAAAAGAAGGAAATCTTGCCATTTGCAACAACATGGATGGACCTGGAGGGCATTATGCTGAGTGAAATGCCAGAGACAGACAAGCAGTGTATGATCTCACTTACTGTGGGATCTAAACACAAAACCAAACCCAAAAAAGAAGAGCTCATAAATAACAGAAAATAGATTGGCAGCTGCCCAAGGCCAGGGGTAGGGAGCAAGCAAAATGGGCAGAGGAGGTCAAAAGTTATAAACTTCTGGTTTAAAGTAAATAAGCCCTGGGCATATAATGCACAGCATGGCTGCCGCTGCTGCTGCTAAGTCGCTTCAGTCGTGTCCGACTCTGGCGACCCCATAGACGGCAGCCCACCAGGCTCCTCTGTCCCTGGGATTCTCCAGGCAAGAACACTGGAGTGGGTTGCCATTTCCTTCTCCAATGCATGAAAGTGAAAAGTGAAAGGGAAGTCGCCCGGTCGTGTCCGACCCTTAGCGACCCCATGGACTGCAGCCCACCAGGCTCCTCCATCCATAGGATTCTCCAGGCAAGAGTACTGGAGTGAGGTGCCATCGCCTTCTCCAACAGCATGGCAACTGTACTTAATAATGCTGTACTGCATGTTTGAAAGTTGCTAACAGAGTAAATCTTAAAGGTTCTCATCACAAGAAAAAAATCTGCTTCGTAATGTATAATGGTGGTGTTAACTAGGCTTATTGTGATGATCATTTTGCAACGAATACAAATATTGTGTTCCACAAAACCATGTTGTCCACCTGAAACTAATACGAGGTTCTGTGTCAAAGACAGTGTTAGTCGCTCAGTCGTGTCTGACTCTTTGTGACCCCATGGACTGTAGTTTGCCAGGCTCCTCTATCCATGGAATTCTCCAGGCAAGAACACTGGCATGGGTTACCATGCCCTCCTCCAGAGGATCTTCCAGACCCAGAGATCAAACCTGGATCTTCTGCATTGTAGGCACATTCTTTACTGTTTGAGCCACCAGGGAAGCCCCAATTACACCTCAATTTAAAAAACGAGGGGCGAGGGATAAATTGGGAGTTCAGGATTAACAGATTTGCTATATATAAAATATATAAAACAGCAAGACCTACTGTATAGCACAGAGAACTATAGTCAGTATCTTGATAATAACCTTATGACGGAAAAGAATATGAAAAAGAATAACCTATAACGAAAAAGGATCTGAAAAAGAATCTATACATATATTCTTTATGTATATATATTATATATATCTATATCTATGTCTGAATCACTTTGCTGTATACCTGAAACTAATACAACATTGTAAATCAACTCTACTAAACAATAAACTATTAAATTATGAGTGAATTAATTAAATGCCTATTTCATTTAGCCCCACTGATGACATTTATGAAGGTTGGTCTAGGCCATGCTTGATTGGGTTGCATGGAAACTGCACAAATGGAGACACAGAGTGATTTAAAATTCTGCCCTTGGGACTTCCTGGGTGGTCCAAGGGTTAAGACTCTGCCCCTCCAATGCAGGGGTTCAATACCTGGTTGAGGCACTAAGATTCCACGTGCCCCACAGTGTGGCCAAGGGGGAAAAAGAGAGAGAGAGAATCCATCTGGGAAGGAGACTAAAAAGAGAGAGAGTGACAGGCATCAACAGGACACTCCAAGTCTTGGAAGTAATGGAGAGAAGCAAGAAAGTTGGTGGCACAGGCCAGAGGCTCCAGGGAGCTCTCCCGGGTCTTCTAGAGAAGATGATGAAGAAAAAGAAGATGGACATCAGGTGTAGCAAGGGCGGGTGAAGAGGAGACTGGTGAGAGGGGTGCAGCCAAAGCGGGGGGTGAAGACAGAGAAGTCACACTGCCACGACGCCACCCGGCCTGGACTCCAGGACAGCGTGAAGGGGAGTCACAGAGACGGATGGACGAAGAGAAGGACAGTAACAGCTTTTCTGTGACTGCAGCTCCAGCCCCACGTCAGGAACACTTGTCACTCTCCTGGGGGCAGGTTTGCCTTCATCTCGCCCAGGGGCTGTGGTCTGTCATCGCTTCCAGCACAGGGCTCTAGGAGTTGATTTTCCTGTCTCTCTTGCCCTGGGCTTGTTTCATGGCCCCCCCTTCCTCCAGCCTTGTTTTTCTTTCTCACCTCCTTCTAGAATATGCTGCTTTGCAGTGTTTTTCGTCCCCCTGTGAGTGGCTATAAAGCCTGTCTGGTTTGAGTGGAGTATACATTTTAAAATAGAAAGAAAGCCCCCAGGATAGATGGAAACAGAGACGGAAATAAGACAGAAAGCCAGACTTGAGGCGGCAGAAGGTGAGGGAACTCCAAGGGAGTCTTGAAAGACCAAAATCATCCAAGTTGGAAAAACAGCACTTAGCAGAGAAAGAGGTGGGCTCCGCAGTCTGTGTCAGATATGTGAAAAAGGAATATGCAAAGGTGGGGAGGAAAGCACAGGATCTGCTTGGATTAGACACAAACAGGTAGGTTTGGGACTCTTAGACCTCTTAGCAGAGGAAGAGAGCGCCGTGGATGTGGACTTGTGCACAAGGATAAAGGAAGGAAGACGCAAACATGAACAGGCCAGGAGAAACGACAACTGGATTTTTGTCCTCAGTCCACAGGTACGTACATGTCCACTTACCCTCCAACCAAGAAGGAAATGGAGAAAAGTACATAAGGATGCACCGCAAGCCAAAAATGAGACCATCATAGGGGCACAGATATTAATACATCTAGGGACACGTGATAGGGCTGGAGGAATTAACAAAGGACTTTAATTAGAGTGAAGAGGAATAAAGAACGCAAAACAATCCCTTTGTTGATTGTCTGGAACCTGCAGTAGGTACGAAAAGTGAAATAAACCAGTAGATGGATAGGACTAAAGCAGAAAGGAAAAGAGAGGTTGGGGAAAAGAAAGTAAAATACAGTATTTATGCCTGGATTACAATAAATAAAGCTAAAATGAGTTCCTTGATAGCCAAGGGGTTTGGCAGAGTATGTTCAAACAGCAGTTTGAGGGTAAGAAATGCAAAATGCAAGATGGATATTCAAAGAGAGAAGCCCAGGTCCTCTTATGAGATAACAGATAAAAGTGGGGGTGAGCAGGTAAAGCAAGGTGTCAAAGAAACCCCTTGAGGGAAGGGAGACACCCAAGAAGCCAAACTGACATCCCAGTGGGCAGAACACTGAGCCAACGTGGGCTCCAGGAGAGGGGACTTGGAGCTGCTCGGTCTGAGGGTTGCCACCCGTCTCGGGTCACTGAGGTCGGTGTGCCACGGCTGTATCTATGAGGAAGGTGAACAGAGAAGGGCCAGGAGGGGGACTCGAAGAGAGGCAAGGCCATTAGGCACAGAATCAGCAGCGTGGATGGAAGTGGCCTTTGCCGGGCGGGCGGAGGGAGGCAGCATGCAAGGTGAGGATG